>NC_088349.1:21025000-21352500 GCF_036884655.1 Musa acuminata AAA Group
TACTAATGTTGGACATACAGGATATGTCCGAGAAGGATAAGTTGTTCAACTTCCTCGATGGTTTGAAGCCATGGGCTCAACAAGAACTACATTGAAGGAATGTCACCGATATGATTGGGGCAATTGCTGCCGCAGAAAGGCTCACCGACTTTGTTTCCTCTAAGGACCCAGGAAAAAAGAAACAATCTTCAGGAAATCGCCCTCCAAAATATTATCGAGGGAATGAGCCCGAGGGCGAACAAAGGAAGAAGAGTTCCTACAAAGGGCCAAGCTCAAAGGGCAAGGCTCCAAAACCTGGTGGATGCTTCTTGTGCGGAGGGCCGCACATTGTGAGAGAGTGCCCATAGAAACAAACACTCAATGCCTTAACAACTTCTATCCATCCCCCCAAATCGGACAAGGACAAGGCTGTCGCTCTTAGTTTGAGTAGTTCAGAATCCAACAACGATGATGAGGAGTCGCAAGGACCCCAGATGGGAGCAATGCGTTTGTTGAACGCTATGCAGGGTCAAGTGGTGGAGAACATATGGCAAGGCCACAAAAAGCAGGAAGCAGCGAGTTGATGTACGTAGACATTAAACTCAGTGGCCAAACGACCCGTGCAATGGTGGACACGGGCGCTACCCACAACTTTATTGCCGACCGAGAAGCAAAGCGACTTGGACTGATCTTGGGGAAGAACCAAAGTCGAATGAAGGCGGTGAACTCGGAGGCTAAGCGAATCTCCGGGTTGGCAAAGGGAGTTCCCATCAAGATCGGAACATGGAGCAGGAGCACAAATATAATGGCAGTGCCACTGGATGACTTCCAAGTGATTCTTGGAATGAAGTTCATGCACACGATGAAGTTGGTGCCAATACCGTTCCCAAACTCCCTATGTATGATGGGAGGTGACGATCCCTGTGTGGCTCCCGTCTCTCGGAGAGGAACTAGGGAACCCCAACAGATATCGGCATTACAATTGAAGAAAGGGGTACGAAAAGACGAATTAACATTCGTGGCTGCCATGAAGCTAGAGCCACTCGACAAGGAGGCCATTCATGAACCTGTTGTGGTGGCTAACGTTCTGAATGAGTTCATAGACGTTATGTCACTCGAGTTGCTGAAGACTCTACCGCCACACAGAGGCGTTGATCATCATATTGAGCTGGAGCTAGGAGTGAAGCCTCCAGCTAGACCACTATACCGTATGCCCCCTCCAAAGTTGGCAGAGCTCAGAAAGCAATTAGATGAACTACTAAGCAGTGGTCTCATTCGTAGTTCCAAAGCACCATTCGGAGTTCCAGTTCTCTTCCAAAAGAAACAAGATGGGAGCCTCCGACTATGCGTCGATTATCGAGCCCTCAACAAAGTGACGGTGAAGAACAAGTATTCCCATCTCGCTCATCGCGAACTTGTTCGACCAATTGGGTAAAGCCAAGTATTTCTCCAAACTTGACCTTCGGTCAGGGTACTAGCAGGTGCGTATTGCTGAAGGCGACAAAGCGAAGACTACCTGCGTGACTAGGTATAAAGTGTTTGAGTTCTTGGTGATGCCTTTCGGCTTAACCAATGCTCCAGCCACGTTCTACACTCTTATGAACCAACTATTCAAAGAGTATTTGGATAAGTTTGTAGTCGTCTACTTGGACGATATCATCGTCTACAACCAAACGCTCGAGGAGCATATCGAGCATCTTCGGACAATTTTTAAGGTTCTCAGGGAGAACACTTTGTTCGTGAAAAGGGAGAAGTGCTATTTTGCGCAAACGGAGATCTTATTCTTAGGGCATCGAATCGGTGATGGCTCCATTCGGATGGACAAATCAAAGTGCAAGCTGTTGCGGAATGGCGAACTCCAAAGAAGGTACCAGAGCTGAGATCCTTCCTTGGTTTTGTTAACTACTATCAGCGCTTCATAGTGGGGTATTCGAAGCATGCAACTCCACTGACGGAGTTGCCGAAGAAGGAGCAGCCTTGGAGGTAGTCTGATAAATGTGAAACTGCATTCCAAGATCTGAAGGATGCTGTATTGGAAGAACCGGTGCTCAAATTGCCGAGCTATAGGAAGCCCTTCGAAGTCCATACAGATGCTTTAGACTTAGCTATTGGAGTACTCATGCAAGAGGGTCACTCGGTTCTTGGGACGATTCTGGACCGAGCTATTCAAATTGTTGGGGTCTAAGTTATACTTCCCCACAAGCCTCCACCCCCAGACGGATGGCCAAACTGAAAGGATAAACTCGCTCCTTGAGCAATATCTTCGGCACTACGTGAGTGCCAACCAACAAGATTGGGTGAAGCTGTTAGACATAGCCCAATTCTCCTACAACTTGCAGCGGAACTTTACGTCCAACAAGAGCCCCTTCGAGATCATTACAAGGCAACAACCGTCAACTCCTCACACCTTAGCTATTGGATATACTGGGAGTAGTCTGTCAGCATATCACTTTACAAAAGAATAGCACGAAATGCAGATATCGCACGGGCTTACTTGGAGAAGGCAGCCAAAAAGATGAAGAAGCGAGCAGACTTGGGAAGGCGACCGCAGGAGTTCAAAGTCGGCGATTTGGTATTGGTAAAGCTTCAACCAGCATCACTCCAATTCTTTAGGAACAAAGTACATAAGGATTGGTGTGCAAGTATGAAGGGCCCTTCCCAATTATCAATAGGGTGGGCAACGTCTCCTACAAGTTGCAACTGCCGACATGGCTCAAAATTCACAATGTTTTTCATGCCAGCAACTTGAAAGCCTATCATTCAGATCCGCAAGATGCTTCCCGAAGTGTTCCAACTCGGCTACCCCCCCACCAGAGCCTCCTATGAAAAGCGGGTTGAAACCATTTTAGCGGATTACAAGATAAAGCTATCCAATGGAGTTGAGCAGACCGAGTACTTGGTGAAGTGGTGAAAGCTCCCGAACCGAAGCCAGTTGGGAGCCCGAAGATGCCCTACGACAAGAAGCAGTCATCAACAACTACCAACAAGCGTCGATGAGGGCGTCGACAGTTTAAGTGGGGGAGAATATCACGAACGGTCGTCGCGCACTCGCAACAACTTCGTTCAACGAATCATTCGTCGCTTTTGCATGCTTGTACAGAGACATAGCAGCCTGTTTTGCCTTGGTTTTGTGTGTTTTTGCTTGTAAAAATGCATGTTCGAACAGGTTGCAACGCTACAATGCGACCGCTCGCCACGCCGAGCCGAAATGCCCCAAAATGGCTCCGTTTTTGCGTGTCATAGCTTGTTTTCTGCAAGTCGTAGCTACACACTAAAACGTCAGCCATCTCAACACCTTGGAACCCCCCCAGGTGGCATAGGGTTGGATGGGGCTTCGGTATATTGTCGGCATTGAAAAATCTTCACAAGTTCGCACGTTAACTTGATGGGAACTTGCTTTCACGCCCGACACCTAGTAAGCAGTTGTTTGTGGACTTGCAACTATTCATTCTACCTTCTAAAGTCCTTGTTTTCCTCCTTCCCCTCTTTTCTCTTATGCACGCAAGGTGCTCGCTGAATTGCTTGTAAAGCTTCCCTTTCCGCGAGACGTCGGGACTTGTCCGTGGCTCGTTTTCGAACTAATCAACTTTCTCTTTTACCGATCCTTGGGACCTGAGTGAGGTTGCAAATTGGCTGACCCTTTGCGGACGCATATCGTAAAGGCGCGCCATGACTTAGGCAATCCTAGCTAAGTCCAAGAAGTTGGTGCGAGAGTGCTTCGCGACTTAGGCAACTCAAGCTAAGTTTGCGTCTTTACCGCAAGGGTGCCTCACTGCTTAGGCAATTCTAGTAAGTCTGTGACATAGTGGGGCTCCGTTGATGGCAGCCAGTATGCGCAACCATTTGAGGGAAACAAGCGTTGAGACATAGGGAAAGGAGTTGCTTGGAAGAGCGAGCATCTGAGATTAACATTCAGAGGAATGGCCAACCCTTCACGCAAGAGGCACCACGAGGACAAGCGAACTAGGAAGAACATATAGTGTACAGAGGTTGGGATGGCTGAATTCGAGCTACAGCTCGACGTTGGCAACTAAACTTAACAATGCTCAAGACAAGCGAGGCACTTGGCAAAGGATGAGCCCGCGCAAGGAGGGATAGGTTGCTCGACAACCGAAAGAGTTGTGTAAAGCTCATAGAGGGGAGGGGAATTACTAACTCGAATTCGATACTCATGCAAGTGCCTGTATGCGGACGATGGACTCTCTGTGGCCATCCCAAGGCGACCAAACCTCGACGCTATAGAGCATTTCTCCTCGACATGGGAAGGATACGTCTATAGGAGGCTGAAGTATGCAGCTAATTCAACATATTGCTAGGCCTTGAGGGGTGCAGCGGGATTATATTAGTGAAGAGTCGTAATCTATCAAGTGCATTCGCGGGCTAGAACAGTGCATAGTTTGTTCAACAAGGCGGAGTAGTCTAAGGGGATGGTGGTCTCCAAAACTTCCAAAGAGAAGGATAAGAAGAGAAAAGTTGTTTCAATGGGACATATATCTAGGACAGATAAGTCTCGGTTCTCTCCAGAGAAAATCATGTGCAATGGATCGCACATGTTGAGAAGAGATACCTCAAGACAACAACTCCACAATGGACCGAGTGAGCGGCGAGGAGTCATCACATGATCTTGCATGAGGTAATGCATTAGTGGACGCATTACGAGATCAAGTGGGGGAATGACCTCAGGTAGCACCAAATGAAGGCACTGGGAGCTCCACTTCAATAGACAACACGATGGGGGAGGTAGGGTCGAGAGCTATTGGAAGCTTCACTTCGGTGAATAACACGACGACAAGAAAAGCTATTGATTCAAGGAGTAAATGTCAAGGCACCATTAAGGCGGGTCTTCCGTGTGTGCATCGAATTTTACATCGAATAAAAGCCTTGGTTATCAACATATGGGGGTTGTGTACCATTGAGGGGGAATTCTGAGCGCAAGTACTAATGAGTTCCATAGGGAAGACTTGATTTTACAGAGGTATGATCGGAGCGACTAGAGAATTAGACTGCTCCAAAGCTCATATTCGCTTAAGAGAGCCCGACAAGTCAAAAAACTAAGTCGAGTAAGCGAATGTTGTTACCAAGGACGCAAAAAAGAATGGAATTGATGTGAGCCCTGTAATATGATGGTAGAGGCCATGCATGAGAGTTGCAGTCTATCTTTCCATTGACCAAGAGGAACTGTTCGGAGAACACAGAGGTGTTGAAGCAGGTGGTCGAAAGGGGTGAGAAAGCGATGAGTCCAAGAGGAACTTAGCTACCAAAAACTAAGCATCGATTAGAATAGAGGTGACTCGGAAGAGTGCCATAATGTCGCAGAAGCAGATCTACCAATCGCAAAGAAAAGGACATAAATGCGAGGTGACAGATAGTAGGGCCACGGGTATGATAGCGATATGGTACCACAGAGGCGAGACTTCCATGGAGTCATCGATTCCTTGCTCTCATTGGAGGGAGAGTGCTTGGTCGTGAAAATGGTCGAGGAGGTGAAGAATATAGAGGAAAACTCCAAGTACCAAGACAAGGTTGAAGGGCAGAGGCCAGAGAACTTCGTAAGACCGGTGTCAACGGGCTTATCATCAAAATAGTCAAAAGTGGGGGCACTTTGGGTTGATGCAGGAGTGCTCGACCAGGGAACGAAGTATACAATACACGGTGCTGTACCTTTTCTACTTAAAGGAGTAGGCGACAAAAATGATGAAGAAGATGATACAATCCCAAAGGCGACCAAAATTATTAGAGACTTGTTTCAAGTCAAGGTAAAATTTTGCCCTTTCCAAGCAAAGCTTCTTGCATTCCAGAAGTTTGATAGCAATGAGGAAGCAAATCACAGTAGCTAACTCAAGGCAAGGAGTACAAACACTTAGGGTGCTTCAGAAAAGCAGGCGAAGGCTAATAATCAGCTCGATGTATGGAGTACAACTTTTGAGGAGGCAGACGAAGTTAAGTAACCTTTGCCTTCTCAACTCTTTAAGAGAATGGGCGAAACCAAGTACCCCAGTTTCCACATTTATCCAGCAGAGGAGCTCTACAAAGGTTCAAAGACCCTTTGAAGAAACTTAATGGAAGATAACAATTGTCAAATCCTCACCAATGGTGATCGATTCTACCAAGAGTAGATTGTCTGCTTTATTTCCCAATAGAATGTCAATCGAAAGCAAAAGTGATACGAACCTACTTGGAGGCGACAACTAAGTAGAAGAGGAATTGATGAGCAAATTTTGCGAAAGAAAGACCTTAAAAATTTTAAAGTCTGTAAGGCGATGCTCGTTAAAACTCCAACAGACATCCAACCAACTTAAGCAGCGCGAGATGTTGGAGAGACTAACGTACAACAAGGAATGTTTTTCCTTAATCTAAAGGATCTATAAGAACCAACAAAGATCAGCACAACACGACCAACCCCACACTAGAGCTAGAGTCATTGGCGAGTTAAAGCAACGTAGCGGATCAAAGTTTAACTACTCAACAACAGCGTCGGAGAGTAGCTAAGAGCTAAGAGGCATATTTCAACTAGAGCAGAAGATTGAAGATTTAGCAAAGGTGAGGAGATGCAGCATCCGCAAAGGCTTTGATGAGGACGTTGAAGGAATAAGTGGAGGAGAATATCACAAACAAAGCTATAAACAAGGTGTTTGATGTAATGTTCGTGTATGTCCGTGTCTTTCGATTTTGTTTATACTTTACACACAATTTAGTTGGCCTTTATAGCCGTTTCAGGCTTATAAACGTAAGTTGTGTGCAATCATCATGCAAAAGCAAAACTGCCCAGAAATAGGTCATCTAGGCAGGCATTTTGGAGGTTTACTAACTCCACAGAGTGGTGTGGAGTGTCAACCAGCATAGCACCCAAGAACTACCAGGGTAGCATATGGCTGGATAAGCCTTTGGGGTAATGTCTAGGGCTAGTTTATTGCCTTGTTCCACAACAGTGTCATGTGAGCACTTGTGGGGACTTTTGGCCACGACGAACCACCTTGGACCCTTTTTCACACGACCGTTTAGAGCTTGCAAAGTCTATGTTTGTAATTTGTATTGTCTATCAAGTGTTTCCTGAAATGACTGCTTGTGGGATTCTGAGTTTCTTCTAACCTCTTTTGTAGGTCCTTAAGGGACTATAAGAGGTTTCGAGGAGGTTGACCTTTTGCGAACGGATAGCAAGGATACCGCACGACTTAGGCAAAACCAGCTAAGTCTGTAACATGACAAAGCATAGAGGGTCAATAGGGGCACGTGCTACATGTGCTCCTTCCTTTGGCAAGCAAGAGAATCCAAATGGATCAAGAAAGGTCTAATAATCGATCGTATGCTTAGCCCACTCCTTCAGAACGCTCGCCACCATAGCAGGCTCATGAATGGCCTTCTCGTTGAGTGGCTCTAGCTTCACAGTAGCCACGAAGGTTAATTCTCCTTTTCGTACCCCTTTCTTCAACTGTAATGTCGATATCTATTAGGGTTCCTTGGTTCCTCTCCGAGAGACGGGAACCACGCAGGGGTCGTCGCCTCCCATTAAACATAGGGAGTTTAGGAACAACATTGGCACCAACTTCGCTGTGTGCATGAACTCCATTCCGAGAATCACTTGGAAGTCGTCTAGTGGCACCACCATCATGTTTGTGCACTCACTCTATGTTCCGATCTTGATGGGGATTCCCTTTGCCGGCCCGGAGATTTTCTTGGCCTCCAAGTTCACCGCCTTCATCCGACTTGGATTCTTCTCCAAGATCAGCCTAAGTCGCTTTGCTTCTCGATCGACGATAAAGTTGTGAGTAGCGCCCGTGTCCACCATTGCACGAGTTATTTGGCCATTGAGCTTGATGTCAACGTACATTAGCTCGCTATTCCCTGCTTTCTGTGGCTTTGACTTCATGTTCTCCCTCACTTGACCCCCGCAATGCATTCAACAAACGCATTGCTTCAATTTGAGGTCCTTGCGACTCCTCGTCGTCGCTGCTGGATTCTGAACTACTCGAACTAAGAGCGACGGTCTTGCTCTTGTCCGATTTGGGAGGGTGGATTGAAGCTGTTAAGGCATTGAGTGCTTGTTTCTATAAGCACTCCCTCACCATGTGCATCCACCAGGTTTTGAGGCCTTGTCTTTTGAGCTTGGCCCTTTGTGGGAATTCTTCTTCCTTTGTCCGCCCCCGAACTCCTTCCCTCGAGAATATTTCGGTGGGCAATTTCCTGAAGATTATTTCTTTTTCCCCGAGTCCTCCGACGAAACAAAGTCAGTGAGCCTTTCCGTGGCCGCAATTGCCCCGATCAAATCGGTGACATTCCTTCGATGCAGTTCCTGTTGTACCCACAGCTTTAGGCCATCGAGGAAGCTAAACAGCTTATCCTTTTCAGCAAGGTTCGTCGTACCGTACCGTACCGGCATTTCGACCCGGGCTCGGTACGGTACAATACCGGTGTACCGGGCGGTACATCAGGGCGTACCGAGCGGTACACCCTGGTGTACCGAACAATTTTATACCTTTTCATACTGTAGTAGTGCTACAGTATAGTACTGTAGCACTATAGCTGTATAGGACGGTCCGCGTACCGGTAACCTGTTGGACCGGTATGTACCGCCCGGTACGGGCGGTACGCTTCGGTATGGCAGACCTTGCTTTTCAGACATGTCCTGTATATCCAACATCAATGCGGAAAATTGTTTCACGTAGTCTCGAATGAAAGTACTTTAGCGGAGTTGTCTCAGCTTCCTCCTTGTGACGAACTCTGTGTTCTCGGGTAAGAACTGAGTTTTCAACCCCCGCTTCAAGTCCTCCCATGTGTCCACTCGACACCACCTTGTTGGATCTCCTCCCAATGGGTTCGCCACCAAAGTTTTGCATCCTCATTCAGATACATGGTTGCTATTGAAACTTTAGTATCTTCATAATCGAAAGTACTATTCCATGTCAAAAAAAAAATTCTTAAGCTCCTTTGTGTTCCTAGCACCTCCATAGCAATGAGGCTCAGGTGCCATCAAGTTTTGTGGCGGTGCAACACGGGTATTGCTCCCTCTCGTATTTAGTGCCCTTAAGAGCGCTCACTCTGAAAGTGAGTTCCGCCACGACTTCGTGCAGATGTTGCACGGAGTCTTTGGTGTCTTCCGTTAATCGATCGACTAGGGACTCGACCTTGTCAATTCGAGATTCTACTTCTTCTTGCGAGCTCTCTACCCCAAGAAGACTTCTTTGGCCTTAGTAGAGTTCCTCCAAGCTCACTTTAAGAGCATCTAGGCGGGTTTCCACCATTGTGAGTCTCTTCTTGTGACTCTTTTTCCCGGTTGGCACCAGATTGCGCCTCCTCCGCTCGCGGAGAGTAGCCAACTTCTCGCTCCTCATATTCGTTGCCACGTTTCTCTTGAGAGCGAGTTTGCACTTGCAACTCACCGGCGACTGCTTGGGGCAATGGTCTGGCTTGCCCCATCTTGCTCGATTTGTCACGATGCTTTGCCATTGCGAGATTGCGAAATTTCTTCACTGCTTGCTCGAATTGCTTGCCCGTTCTAATACCACAATGTCACGAACTTAGCTAGAATTATCTAAATCATATGGCACCCTTACGACAAAGTCACTGAGTTAACTGGAGTTTCCTAAGTCGTGAAACACCCTTACGCCAACTCCTCAGACTTAGCTGGGATTGCCTAAGTCATGAGGTGCCCTTACAACATATACGTCCGCAAAGGGTCAGCCTGGTTGCAACCTCGTACAAGTCCCGAAGGACCTGTAAAACAGAAAGTTGATTAGTTTGAAAACGAGCGACGGACAAGTCCCGACATCTCGCGAAGAGGGAAGATTTACAAGCAATTCAACGAGCACCTTGAGTGTAAGAGAGAAAAGAGAGGAAGGAGAAAGCAAGGACTTTAGAATGTTGAACGAATGGTTGCAAGTCCACAAACAACTACTAACTGGATGTCGGGCGCAAAGACAAGTTCCCGTCAAGTTAACGTGCGAACTTGCGAAGATTGTTCAACGCCCGACACTACCCCGAAGCCCCATCCCCCATGGTGCCACCCGGGAGGTTCCAAGGTACTGAGATGGCTGACGTTTCGTATGAGGCTGCGGTCTGCAAAAAACAGGCCGTAGCACGCGAAAACGAAGCCATTTTGGGGAAGTTTGGCCCGACGCGGCGAGTGGTCACACTGCAGCGCTGCGAACTATCGTTGCTTACATTTTTCAAGTAAAAACACACAAAACCAAGGCAAAACATGCTATCATGTATCTGTACAAGCATGCAAAAGCGACGAACGGTTCATTGAACGAAGTTGTTGCAGGTGCGCGATGACCGTTAATGACAGGTCGAACTCAATTTGTTCAACATGTCTTGGGCGTACCTGTGTGACCTCTTTTATGATGGGTGCTTACTGAGGGGAAGGGGGTGGGGAGGGGGTTGGTGTTACACAATCCATTTAGCAAGAACTGATCATAACCACCCTTGCTAATCCCAGGCTACTGTATTTGTTTGTTACACCGATTAGACCTGACATTGCTTGTTATCGTGTTATTTTGTCTGTTTAGCTCGACTACATGTCGACCAATAGTTTGGACACATGGCGACGAGGCCCTTGCTAAGCAAACAGCAATAATGATGGCATAGAGTATTGGCGGGTCAACCACATAAGGTGCCGACGGGCTAGCCACGTCATTTTTACCATAATGGTTCCCATGATAGCAAAAGGGAAAAACCACATGCTGCAATGATACATTTAGGGCTATTTAAAAGGCATAACAAAATGGATACATTAACATAATACTATAGCCTGTAGTTGTAGTGAGTCTATGACCAGATAGTAGAACAGAAAAATGCAACTTTGTTTTTGTACAAAATACAAATACATTTCAAGCAAACAATTTTTAGAAATAAAGATATCTTCCTTTGTATTGTGTGTTTTGTTTATTTCTAACATAAAATTGGTATCAGGAAAAAAATCACAAAAGTGGTATTTTCAAGCCTATTTCTCATATTATTCTCTGAGAAGGTTTGAATTGATTATATTAAGAAGCCTTTGTTATCACAATACTAAGAAAAAAGACCTTAATCCAAATTTGTGCAATCTAAATGTTTCTAAATTTATGCAACACCTCGCATGATAAGGTACAAACTGCATTACAGATGCAGAAAAATTGCTTCTGCCAGAATATTGATTTTGGAAAGAGAAAAAGAGAACCAAATGTGGAGGAGAAAAATGGTACAATAAGGAGATTAAGAAACTAAGGTCACATTTAAATGTGGAACAAAGCAGAGGATGAGGACTATGAGCAATTCAGAAACTAGGAGATTTTTCTAATGGATATATGAATAAGCGATACCCAACAAATTGAGAATATTCCACGAACATATACTATTCATAAATGGAAGTAAGAGTGTGTTTTAGTTGATCAGATCTGGAAATTATGGATCAAAATGTAATTTTCGATAAAACAAGGTGTTTTTGTCATATTATGATAATGAACAGTTCAACATGTTATTTTCTCTTCTCTTTCCTTCTCAATGTAGGTGGAGATGGTACTCCATCTGTTGAAATTATCCAACCAAAGGGAAACGCGAACCATGAAATTAGTTCCTTCGTAGAACTTCTTTAATGCAATATAAGGCAAAATTATGATCAAGCAGAACCATGTTTCTGATTTGTCATTCGAATGTTTTTTTATTTCTACCAAAGAGAGATAAGTATGGAAGTGATTAGTTGTCTTTTGGGTCAAGAAAATTAAAAGGAAAAAAGCAAATCCAGTATACGAGGCTCCTACCAGTTTGAGGTTTACTTTCTCAATCTGTATACAAAACTGAAAGTAGAATTAATGTTGTCTGATATTATTTTTGGGTGCAAAGCACCACTAACAAGGAGGAACAACGGCATAAAAAAATTCAACAGTTAAAACTTATTTCTGATAGATACTGCAAAATTATTTATAGTTTTCACCAAGGTCCGCCATACCGTACCGTACCAGAGTTTCGACCCGGGCTCGGTACGGTACAGTACCGGTGTACCGGATGGTACACCCTGGTGTACCGATACTGTAGCAGTGCTACAGTGTAGTACTATAGCACTGTAGCGGTACAGGGCAGTCCGCGTACCGAGTACCTGGCGGACCGGTATGTACCGCCCGGTACGGCCGGTACGCTTCGGTATGGCAGACACTGGTTTTCACAAGATTACCATAAGTTCCAATCTAATTTTCATACAATGGGCAAAACTAACTAATCTTAGCGTAGCTCGATTAGAAAAAGATCAAACCATAATATTATCATATGAATTAGAAATGAGTGAACCCAGTGCATGAGGCTCCATTAGTGTGGTGTCTAGCGAGCATCAATGTATACAACTCTTATTTTCAAGCTCACAAGCAATAAATGGTCAAATTATCCAAAACTCAAACAAAAGTGGAATTTATTGCTAATGCAATTAATATTTGCAGTCACCAAACTCAGAAATTAAATATTTAAAAAAGCATCACCTATAAGCATTTCATTAAAATGTTTGTATACATACTTCAAAATCTGTAAACAAATATGATAAAAATTCAAGTTCTAGAAAAAAAGGACATATGCTGAAATGACTGTCAATAATGGTAATTGTTATTATATTGCTATGACATGAGATATGAAGATATATTTTATGCAGTTTAGGCAGTCCATGATCATCATATGTAACTTAAATAATCATAATAACCATTAACATAATTAACTGTCACTCACAAAAACTTTTAATCACATACAAAATGAAACAACAGGAGGTATTCAATTTCACACTAAGTGAAAATTCCAAATTGCCAGTATTGATATTTCTAGATGCCAAATCTCTAGATAATAACAGAATGTCATGCATATACCATAGATTAGCAAAAATAAGTGTAGATGATATATTAACCCTAATATGTCTTGAAATATCTGCAATGTACCAAGAAGCTGCTGAAGTGTCCATCTTTGACACAAACAAGGCAAGTGTAAGTGTCAGCACCCTTTCATAGTTCAAAATGCACTATTTTTAAAGATGGATTAGTGAATACCTGTCCAGATGGAGGTACGTCAATGACAGAGTGTGGAATATTTCTTTCAGTATCCACTATTAAGTCATCTGGATCCTCTCCATCCTTCCTTCTCTTTGTGAAACTCATTCGATTCTTATTTGGAGGCCAAAAATTCTTCAAGAGCGTCCATAAGGATCCCCTTGTCCTATTAATTCCATAAGAATTTGCTGCAAAATCACCAAATTTCATATTGAAAGACCCAAAGGCGGTGCATGCTTCTTGACATCCTTTGTCCCCAAAAGAGTCCTCAAGAATAGCTGGTGCTTCTGTAACTCTGCTGGAATGATGTGGCCCAGCTTTCTCATAGCCATGATCTGGGTATTTCAGACCATTCGTTGGCAAGACTTCTTCAGTTTTTAGTTCAACAATTTCATCACCATTTGTAGTGGAATTAAGGAACCTTTTCATAATGCTACCACTAGAATCATAATATAACTGATTTTCCCTAAGATCACCGCCTGAAAGAAATAATGCTAACCCATCTCTATCATGCTCATTTAAGTTCATAGATGGAGATGTCCCGTTGAAATCTTCCATTGCAGAATCTTTTACAGTTTTTTCGACCTGACTAATTTGTTCCCTTATTGCTCTTATAAATTGTCTGAATTTGGAAATTGCATTTTCCCTTGAATTTGATGTATCAGATAATGCAGCTAAAGTGACTGCCCTCTCAAAGTCCTCCAACTGGGGATTAAAAAGAGAAAACAATCCATTTAACCATACTGGAGTCTGAAAGAAATTCAATGCACTACATATGAGCTTGAATTATCCTTACCTGCCATCTGGCTGTTTCAAGACAAGTAACAAGATCCCTCTTATGATACTCGATTGAACTAAGAAGTTTTGCATCCAAGGAATCCCCTTGAGCAGATTTCTGTTCATGCGATAGTATTCGGAATACCGATTCCATCCTGCATATTTATGATAAAGTATCCTTAACTCACCTAAAATATTGAGAATTACATGTGTGATTACACTTAGACAAAGATCAATGATCCTTTTTATGTGTGTAGCTGCAAGTAGGAGAGAACTATGAAGTAAATGGTGACTCAAGAACCACAATCTTATTATTTGAGGGAAAAGCAGCACAATAGCAACTAAAATTCATGTAACATTCCGCCATCATATTTCGGTTATAGTGTAACTTTTTCGCTAAGCAAGAAATTTGTTTTGAATATTCAGACAAACAGAGATTTTATTGCTGGAATTTTATTTTTAGTGCCAAGGTGATGCGAAAGAGGCTTAAATGTCTTGTATTAATAGGCTACTAGTCCCATAATCTAACAGTATCTCTGACTCAACTCAAACTAGGATTAGCTCCTTATTACAGAATGGTATGTGTTCATGTAGATAGGTACTGCTGCAGGACAATGAAGCTGCATGCATACCGCTTGTGCATTAACTACAATAAAAGTAGAAAAATTGTTTCCATGATACAACAAATGTAGTATGAGTCCCTAATTTCTGAAAATTTAGCTACATTCATAATTGGATATAATTTAATATAATCTTCAGAAACACAAACTACAATAGAAGATAATGAACTTCTTTAAACTATCAGAGGAAATATATATATGCTAGTTTGCAAAATCCATTTTTCACAGAAATAGATCATTCTCAGCTCAAGGGTGTCTAACAATACACAAAGAAATGTAGCAGAGCGATCAGATAAGTGTCTGTAAGAACATAAGTATTCAGATATGCAAATCAGGTATTAATTATATGCAAATAAATGGGAATAAAGGATTTAGTACAACGAGGTAGTCCTAGGGCTTGTTGATCACCCAGGCGCTACCCCATGAGTTAAGCAACCATCAGTAACAACGATAACCATAACACAGAGGGAAGGGAAGTGAGAATCGGTGCATAAGAAGAATCAATCTTGGTCTATAATTATACTTGTGTCGTGTTTGGAAGAATTTAGAGAGGAAAATTACCAGAAAGTATTTTCAACCTTCAACCCTCATCCTAATGGTCGGGACAGCATAGATCACTAAAAGGAACAATATTTTCTCCATTAAATCACAGAAAACAGGACAAAGTATTAGAATTCTAAAAAAGAATCGTCATTGACGATACGATCATTGTCGGATATTCAGAACCGAAAGCAAATTTTATAGGGACTAATCAAAACTAGAAAGCTGCAATTTCTTTCGAAATAGAGCAAATTCTCCAAAGCCTAACAAGAATGACCGCATAATTGAGCTTAAAATGAGAGAAAAAAACCTATCGGCGGAATCTTGCACCACTTCGGCAGCAGAAAACAAGGGATCTGACTCCCATCTCCCGAAACTCTCCGCCATCATGCGCTTAAACCAAAACTGATGGTTCAATACAACAATCTAAGAAATTAGAATAGGATACCACTCCAGAAAAGAAATTTGGATATCATACGCAAAATCAAATAACCGATCGCAGGAGCGGAAGAAGAAAAAGGTGTGGGGGGTGGGGGAGAGGACGGATCGGGTGGCTCGTGGTAGGGGGCCGGAACCGATTTCCTCAGATTTACTCTGGAGATCTATCCGCCGTCCATTTAACATCTGACGGACGGCACCGTTCGGTTTATAGTAAAAGCTCACCTCAATTTGTTGTTTCTCTTGGGCCGGTTATCCTCGCGGTTCTTGAAGGCTGAACCGATGGACCGGTTCATAAAGACTTAGACTGCTCGGCTTTTGGGAACCGGTCCATGTCCATAGCAAACTACCGTCTCATACTGTCGTTTGTCTTCACTCGAAACGTTCTTCATGGCCGGTTTCAGTTTTAATTCTAATTCCCATTCTTCCTTTTTTTTTAAAATTTTAATAATCCCTCGGTACTTGCTATAATTCTTGATGATAAGACACGTGTAAGATCACTAGTGGAATGGAGCTCCTTCCAGCAGCCTGAGGAGCAGCAGGAAGTCCAGGGGAACACCTTCCATGCAGGGATGGAGAACCCACTGCTACCGGGCATCTGCGAGATTGCCTGTGTAGTAGAACTGCACCCACACGTAGTCGGAACTGTGGATCTGCGCTCAGGTAGACCTTCGATGTCGAAGTGGACGCCATTCAGGAGAAGAACCTCACAAGACTGCGTCGCCGACGAGCCGAGAAGAAGATTAACCTCCCAAGAAACTGTTCCAGAGGTGTGTCCTGATCAAGGGAGTTTGGCGTCACCAAACATGGCAAGGAAGACAATGTTGACGAACTTGTAATTGCAGGTAGCACAAGCGTCTGCTAAGCTTCTCTCGTCGCCATTTCGGCACCAGTAGACAGCAATTCAGCAATCATGGATTCGTCTTTTGTGTGGAAGAGGATTTATATCTTTTGCTTAAACAATTGGGAAAGTTGAGAGTTATATATTTGTCGAAAGAAAAAAAAAAGGATATTTTTAGTTATTTATTTATTTTATCTTTTTCAAATTTGGAAGGGGCAGCAAATATACTGTTTTCGAACATCGAAAATATGGATACGTAAAACCACCCCTTTATTATATTATTGAAAAGACCACATACAAGCGAAACACCATACGTAGCACGCACGGATACGATGGGGGACCCATGATGATCGGAGTTTTCGACCACCGATCATCTACGCCGTTCAGGTTTACTTGGAAGACTTCACCGGCATAGATAAGATGTTGGAGAACCGACGCGCTGGACACACGTGGGACTTGACTTGAGAACTGTAGCCGGAGTTTCTGTCGTGGTATCTAGTCCACAGCATGATTCCTGCGTACTTGTCGGAATCCTTTAGGATCGGAAAAACTTGAGATATGAGCTCATGGGGTGGAATGTAGCCACCACTTGGAGCAGCCTCAGGAGCAGCAGGAAGCCCAAGGAACAGCTTTTGCGCAGGGATGGACATGACCCAATTGTTGAACGCATTTGCAAGATTGATAGCGTTCTGGGAGAAATGGCACGAAGGGTTGTTGAAGAACTGCACCCACACGAAGTCGAAGAGATCTGTTCTGAGTGCGTTGCCAAGCCAGTAATCCGGGAAAGGACACTGCGGAGCAGCACTCAAGTGAACTTTCTTCGTTCCGGCCTCCTGCTCGTTGTAGGCTTTGAGGAAAGCGGCAAGTTAATCATAGTGTTCTGTGCTCCCTCCGGCGATGTTGAAGTCTATGCCATCCAGAACCGCATCCCCGAGGGGTCGAGAGTAGCGAGCAGCAGAACCACCCAAGAAACTGTGCCAGAGGTATGACGCCACGTCCTTGGCGTCTTCGGTGGAACTCAGGCCATAAGACCTGCCACCTCCGATGGAGAGCATCACCTTGACTGCACGCTCCTGGCAGGACTGGATTTCGCTGCTTAAGCGCGCGCAGCCGTTGTTCCGAGGGTCACAGTGGCCGGCGAGGTTGATCTCTGGAGTTTGGCCCATGCCAAACTTGAAAAGGGTGGCGATGTTCACGTATTCGTAGTTGCCTGTGGCACAAGCATCTGCTAAGCTTCCCTCGTCTGTGTTTTGTCCCCAGTAGACGCCAATGCATGAGCTGCGCCGGGCCTGCAGTCTTCCTGTGAGCGCAAGCATCAGAAACGCAAATAACAGCAGCGAAGCTGGCGATCGGATCGCCATAGTGAATGAGGAGGCTATCGGTCTGTCTCTCTCTCTCTCTCTCTCTCTCTGTTAGGCACAACCAAAGGCAAGCTTGTGGCGGTCTGTCATCAACAAAGCCATGCGACATGGTTATATAGGAAAAAGTGGGTGATGAAGCTGACGACGTCTGTGGATGCGCGAATTAATGCTTTCCAGAGACTGGCATGTCACAGTGTCTCACCGTGTTATTTTGTATCTGTTTTGATTTGAATTCTTTCAAAAGTAATAAAAAAAGAGACGGAGAGGCTAGAAGAGTTGAGAAGACGGGATTTGGATAAGGGATACGTGTTCGGCCAATAAGTGACACGACCTGGATCATGACTCGCTAATACTTCGTCTTTGTTGAATTTCGAATTTTGATGGATTAAGTTAATTGATGAATTAATTAATCTAATTCATATTATTAAGTTAAATATATAGGATTAACTACGATAGTCTGAAAACATAAAGCAAGCCTACCAGAGTCAAGTTCGATGGGTATTCAAGAGTCCGAAGTTTCCTCAGAGATGCTGCCGAAACCAACCGAGAAGAAATTGGGGATTTGTCAGAGTTTTCGGAAGTCTGCCGAAGAGATCGTCGGAGGTTCGCGGAGATCACCGAGAAGGTTCGGCTACTCGCTGAACTCGCCACAAGATCGGGACCCTGCTAGGAGTCCGCCGGAAGAAATCCAAAGGTGTATCGGAAGTCCGTCGAAAGATCGCCGGAAAGCTCGCTGGAAGAAGACTCGATGTTTGCCGGTTAAAAACTTGCTTAGGACTATGTTTTCAGTTGCGTAGTTTGCATATAATTAGGGTTAGGATTAAGAGTTAATCCTATAATCCGGTTAGGGGCCAATTGGGCCCGAGTTCGGACTAGTTTGGGCCAAGTTTGGAACCCAACCAGTGAGCTAAAAAAGTTTAGGCGATGGCACCGCCCAGAACCCGAGAGTTGAGCGATGGCACCGCCGGACTAAGCGGTGGCACCACCGGACTAAGCGATGGCACCGCCAATACACTGTCAGTGTCAAACACTGACAGGCGGTGGCACCGCCAACCTCGGAAACCCAAGAGAATTCAAAATTTGGAGCCTAAATTTGAATCCTCTTGGGGTCTATAAATACCCCTCAATTCTCAGCAGAGAATACAATTTTTTAGAAGCAATAGATTGAGAAAAAAAAGCCTTAGCAAAGTCTTTAGCAAGTCTTGTTTTCAATTGCTTGAGTGTTCACCTCCTTCTTTCTCGTTGAAAATTTGTAAGAGTATGAACCACTATAAAAAGTTGTAAGAGGGGTATTTGTCCTTCCCCTTCAAAGTGATTTGCTAGTGGAAGTTGGGAGCCTCTTCGAAGAAGGCTTCGCAAGTGGATGTAGGTCATTTTGACCGAACCACTTTAAATTGGTGTGTTATTTGAATGTGTGAGTTCTTACTTTCTTGAAATTGTTATTTACACTACTGCTAACTTTCGGTTTTCATCTACTCAAGTTAGTATCAAAACGAAATCTTCTCGTATTTACGAATTCGTTTTTAAACTTACAAGTTTTAATTCACTACACTAATTCACCCCCCCCCCCCCCCCCTCTTAGTGACACTCCGATCCTAACAATTGGTATCAGAGCAAGGCTCACTCTCATATTTGGTTTAAAACCCAAGAGAGATGGCTTACTCCGGCATGCATGAGGGTCATTTCATTACACATCCACCTATATTTAATGGGTCGGATTACATATATTGGAAAACTCATATGAGGATCTTACTCATTTCCATGGATTTCGAGCTTTGGTTTATTGTCGAAAATGGATTTCAAAAATTTTCTCTTCCAATGAGCGAATGGGATGAATCGGAGAAGAAGGTTTTTGCTTTAAACATAAAGGCTATGAATGCCCTATTTTGTGCATTAGACAAAAATGAATTCAATCGTATTTCAATTTGTGATTCGGCTTTTGATATTTGAAGGACTCTTGAGGTCACTCATGAAGGCACCAATCGAGTGAAAGAATCCAAAATCAATATTCTTATGTACTCTTATGAACTTTTCCGAATAAAACCAAGTGAGTCCATCGGAGACATGTACACCCGTTTCACGGATGTCATCAATGGACTCAAAGCTCTTGGTAAAGATTTTTCTAACTTTGAACTTATAACAAAAATTTTAAGATCCCTTCCTAAAAGTTGGGATCCAAAAGTTATGGCTATTCAAGATGCCAAGAACCTTAAAACATTTCCTCTTGAAGAACTTATTAGGTCTCTAATGACCTACGAAATGACGTGTCATGCTCATGAAGAGCTCGAGAACCCCCTTCCAAAGAACAGGAAGGATATGACACTCACATCACAAGAAGACCACTTAAAAGGAACATCAAGTGATGAGGATAGTGACAATGATATTGCACTTTTAACTCAAAATTTTAAAAAATTTATAAGAAAGAACAAATTTAAAAATAATACCAAAAATAGACTTGAACCTAAAAATGACCAAATGATATGCTACGAATGCAAGAAGCCGGGGCACTTCAAAAATGAATGCCCTCAAGCCAAGAAGAAGCAACCAAAGAAGAAGAAAGCTCTAAAAGCGACTTGGGATGATTCAAGTGATTCCGAAAGTGAAGAAGCTAGCAACAAAGAAGAGGCAAACTTCGCGCTAATGGCTTTAGGAGAAGAGGTATATGATTTAATTAATGAAGATTTATCTTTCGATGAACTTTCTATCGCGTTTTTCATGAATTATTTGATGAGTGTAGAACTATTAGTAAGAAGTTTAATATCTTAAAGAAAGAGCATGCCTTACTACAAAATAAGCTTGATAGTCTTCAAACTCCTCCATGCTCTAAGTGTGAACATTTAGAAGCAATAAAAAATGAAAATTTTCTACTTAAAGAGACCTTAAACAAGTTTAAGGTCGGTAGCAAGGGATTGGATTGATCCTTGCAAACAAGGGTCACATTGCAAATAAAAGTGGAATTGCTTTTGTGAGAGGATCTCACCAAAATCCTACCACTTTTATTAAAGGACCCACATTACATGTTTCACCTTATTTGAAATGTAATTTTTGTTGTAAATCTGGACATGTTGCTTACAAATGTCCATTTAGGAAAATTAGTCCACATAAATTAATATAGGTTCCTAAAGGAACTATAAATAGTTCAATAAGAAATAACAAAATTGGTAGATCAATTTTTGAGGCACCCAAAATCAAATGGGTACCTAAAAACCATCCTCTTTTGTAGACAAACCCATAAGCTAGAGCAATAGATGGTATCTCGATAGTGGATGCTCAAGACACATGACTGGAGATCCATCTCATTTCTCTATGCTCACTAGCAAAGAAGAAGGGTACGTCATATTCGGAGATAACAACAAAGACAAAATCATTGGCAAGGGAACCATAGGTAATAAATTAAGTTTTTCTATTGATGATGTATTACTAGTTGATGGATTAAAACATAATCTCTTAAGTATTAGTCAATTATGCGATAAAGGTTATATCGTTAGATTTGAATCTAATATGTGCATTATTGAAAAACCAAACAATAACATATCAATGATTACTTTGAAACAAAATAATGTTTACACCATCAACCTTAATGAACTAAGTAATGAAATGTGCTTCTCCGCTTTAAATGATGATGCTTGGCTTTGGCATAGGAGATTAGGCCATGTAAGTATGAATCTAATATCTAAGATCTCATCTAGAGAATTAGTATGAGGGATTCCCAATATGAAGTTTGTTAAGGACAAAGTATGTGATGCGTGTCAACTAGGTAAACAAATAAAAACTAGTTTCAAACCAAAAAATCAAATTAGCACCACTAGACTATTACAATTGATCCATTTGGACTTAGGACCAATTGACACGACAAGTCTAGGAGGAAGCAAATATGCTTTTGTAATCGTAGATGACTATACTAGATATACTTGGACCTATTTCTTGGCTCACAAAAGTGATTGTTTCAAATGTTTCTCTAAATTTTATAAACTTACTCAAAACGAAAAAGGCTTCATAATTTCATCAATTTGGAGTGATCACGGTGGCGAATTTCAAAACCGTGACTTCCAAAGTTTTTATGAAGTTAATGGATATAACCACAACTTCTCCACTCCAAGAAATCCTCGACAAAATAGAGTAGTTGAAAGAAAAGATAAAAACCTACAAGAAATGACAAGAACTATGTTGAATGAACATAGTCTACCTAAGTATTTTTGGGCCGAAGCCGTGAATACGGCTTGCTACATCATGAATAGGGTTCTAATAAGACCGTCTCTATCAAAAACTCCCTATGAATTATGGAATAACAAAAAACCAAATGTTTCTTATTTTAAAGTTTTCGATTGCAAATGCTTTATTTCGAATGAAAATGATGCTTTAGGAAAATTTGATGCCAAATCCGATGAAGGCATCTTTCTTAGCTACTCTTCCGTTTCTAAGGCTTTTCGTATTTTTAACAAAAGAACCTTAGTTATAGAAGAGTCTATTAATGTAGTTTTCAATGAAATTTTTGAGTTAAATAAAAATAATTTTGATGATGATATTGGTTTTGAAAATTTGAATTTAAATGAACCCCCTCCTCAAAATAGCAACTTGGATGCATCTTCTTCCTTACCTAAGGAATAGAAGTATGTGGATGCTCATCCAAAGGAGCTAATTCTTGGAGATATATCAAAAGGGGTTCAACCTCGTTCTTCCTTCAAGAATTTTTGTGCTAACGTCGCCTTCCTTTCTCAAATCGAACATAAATGCATTGACGAAGCCTTGAAAGATGATTCTTGGGTCATTGCAATGCAAGAGGAATTGAATCAATTTGAGAGGAATGAGGTATGAAAGATTGTTTCTAAACCTAGTGACCATTTAGTCATTAGTACTAAATGTGTCTTTAGAAACAAACAAGATGAATGCGGTATCATAGTTAAAAACAAGGCTATATTAGTGGTCAAAGGTTTCAACCAAGAAGAAGGTATCGACTACGAAGAAACCTTCGCTTCTGTAGCACGATTAGAAGCCATTAGGATGCTCCTTACCTATACTAGTACTAATAATTTTAAACTATTTCAAATGGATGTCAAAAGCGCCTTCTTGAATGGTTTTATTTCCGAAGAAGTATATGTCGAACAACCTCCCAGATTTGAAAATTCTCTTCTTCCTAATCATGTATTCAAATTGACTAAGGCTCTCTATGGCTTGAAACAAGCTCCTAGAGCTTGGTATGAAAGACTTAGTTCCTTTCTTATTTTAAATAATTTTACCAAAGACAAGGTTGATACTACATTGTTTATCAAACACTTTGAAAATAATTTTCTTATTATGCAAATTTATATTGACGATATTATTTTTGGTTCTTCGGATGAATCACTATGTGAATCATTTGCCAAGTGTATGAGTCATAAATTTGAAATGAGTCTAATGGGTGAATTAACCTTCTTTTTAGGATTACAAATTAAGCAACTTAGTGATGGTATATTTCTTAATCAATCTAAATATATATTAGAATTGTTAAAATGATTTAACATGGATGGTTCAAAAGTGATAAACACTCCTATGAGTACTTCGACAAAGTTAGATATGGATGAAAATGGTAAGAATTTCGATCAAAAACCATATAGGGGAACGATAGGTAGTCTACTTTATCTCATTGTGATTAGATCGGATATCATGTTTAGTGTAGGACTTTGCGCTAGGTTTCAATCTAATCCTAAATTATCTTAAGAGTGTTAAAAGAATATTTAGATATCTTAAAGGAACTCCCAATTTAGGATTGTGGTATCCAAAATCCGATAAATTCGATTTAATAGCTTATGCAGATGCCGATTTTGGCGGATGCAGGATAGATAGAAAAAGTACACCCGGAACATGCCAATTTTTAGGACATGCACTTGTTTCTTGGACTTCCAAGAAATAAAACTCAGTTGCACTATCTACGGTAGAAGTCGAATATATTGCTGCAAGTGCATGTTGTGCCCAAGTTGTTTGGATGAAGAATACATTAGAAGACTATGGAATTCACTTGAAAAATATTCCCATAAAATGTGATAATACAAGTGTCATATGTCTTACCAAAAATTCAATTCAACACTCTAGAACTAAGCATATTGACGTTAGGCATTATTTCATACGCGATCATATCCTTAATAATAATGTCGTTATAGAGTTTATTGACACAAAGCATCAATTAGTAGACATCTTTACAAAAGCATTAAATGAAGACCAATTTGAAATCATTAGAAGGGAACTAGGTATGTTAAATTGTCCCCGAGAATAAGCTTGTTTAAATATATTTTCCGAAAAGTTTTTTCATCCTCTTTCCGTTCTTTCGTAGATTTGATTTCTTCCTTCTCTTTCGATTCCAAATGACATATTAAAGTGCAACCCAAGATCCTATCCTATCTTGAGCCAAACACCTCTGAAAAACAAAAAGGGTGAGGAAAGAAATTTTTTCTTTCTCTTCCTTGGCATGCCAATGGTGGCACCGCCCGAGATCTCCCTTATAAGTAAAGGGGTTAGGGCCAGCGGTGGAACCGCCCCCTGTTAGGATCAAGAGCACTAAGTGGGGGGGGGAGGGGAGGGGGGGGGCGGTGAATTAGTGCAGCGGAAAACTTTCGACGATTTAAAATGACGTTCGTACGATAAAAACGTTTTTGGTAAGAAAGCCGATTCGGAAATCACTTTAACTTGTGATCAAGTGAGATGCAGTTAAAGTAAAGATATAGAGGCAGTTTGCAATTAAGATAGAGAACAGAATGTAATTGCAAATCGAAATACGACGTTTGTACGATAAAAGCGATTTCGATATGAAAGCCTATTCGGAAGTTACTTTAACTTAGATTAGGTGAAGTGCAGTTAAAGTAATAAGGAAGTAAAGCACGTATGGAGGTTTGTAGTAAAGTAAGCAGCAAAAAGAAATGCAAACCAGAGAGCACCGCAATTTTAGAGTGGTTCGGTCAATCTTGACCTATATCCACTTTTGGCTTCCTCCTCCGACGAGGTCACCGACGTCCACTAGAGGCCTTCCTTCAATAGGCGAAGGCCAATCACCCTTTTACAGTTTCACTCCTTTTGACGGGCTTAGGAGACAATCCTTACAAACTTTTCTCTCCTCTCTTGAAAGATCAAAACTTAGAAGAAAAAGGGGGGACAACTTCTAGCCTTTACAACACTTTTGAGCTCTAAAAATCACAAAGTAAGATTGGATTTTCGGTGCTCTTTCATGCAAGAAAGGGTGGGGTATATATAGGCCCCAAACTAGTTTGAATTTGGAGCTCAAAAATGTCATTTCTCATATTTCCGGGGTCCTGACGGTACTACCTCCTGACTGGGGCGGTACAACCGCCTGGCAGCTCGGAGACTGAGCCTCTAGGCGGTGCCATCGCCTGACAGGGGTGGTTGCACCGCCCAGTCTCGCTCGGAGACTAAGCCCAAACGGTGCCACCGCCTGGTTGGGGCGATTGCATCGCTTGGCAAAGCTCGGAGACCGAGCTCAAGCGGTTCCACTACTTATCAAGGGTGGTTGCACCGCCTAATCTCGCTCGGAGACTGAGCCCTGGGCGGTGCCACCACCGGCCCAAGCGGTGCCACCGCTGGCCAAGAAATCTGGGTCTGAATGGGTTGATCCATTTGGCCCAATTTGGGTCTGTCAAGGGCCTAACTACGATTTTTCTTAAGACATTTACTACAACTTGCTCCGGTGCGTCAATCGCTTCTTCTAGTGAGCTTCTGGTGAACTTCCGTCGATCATCCGATGAACCCTCGGTGATGCTCCTGCGGACTTCTGACAAACTCCTGGACTTGCGACGATCCACTTGGCAAGTTCCGACGAGCTTCTTTTGGCAAGCTCCTGGACTTCTCGGATTTGTTCCCGCAGAACCTTCGACGACCGTCCAGACTTCCGTCGAACTCTCGAACCCCCAATGTGATCATGGTCTTGACTCCGGCGTAACTCCTACTGCATGTCTTACTTCCATCGTAGTTAATCCTGTACACTTATCTCAACATATGGATTAGATAACAAATGATAATTGACTTCATCATCAAAATCCGAGATTCAACAATCTCCCCCTTTTTTATGATGACAATCAATTGATAACGAAGTTAACCTTAACTCCCCCTATCTATATGCCATACTTGAGATAAGTCATTTTTGAATTCAAAGCCTTTGAATTCAAGAGACATATTGATAAGTTAAAATCATTTAACCTTATCAATACTCCCATCATGATTCCTATCATGATGTATCTATCTGAAAATGATGTCAAGGCTTGACATCCATTTTTAAATTTTAAATGTAAATGATAGTAATGGTAGCAATTCATCATATGGTAAGATATCAACATGTAAAATTTTGAAGTAACATTTTGATATCTTAACATGATGCACACATTTCAAGTGTTTTAGTAATCATAGTATTTCATCACATGGTAAGATATCAACACGTAAAATTATGATGCAAGTTCTTGATATCTTAACATAATGCAAACATGGCATAATGCAAATATGACAATGATAGTTATCATCAATTCATATATTTTCGATGATGCAAACATGGCATAATCATAGCATCAATACTCATAGTATCAATTCATATATCTCTCCCCCTTTGTCATCAACAAAAAAGAGAACGATATAAGCAAATTTTAAGCATAAGTGCGGTAAATATTCATGCCACAACTAGGTTCATGTCATTTTCCAACAGTGAGTGATAGGATACCAATTATGCAAACATCTCAAGAAAAACATGACATGAAGATAGCTTTGAATACTTCTTCCTTTTTATTTGTTATTATCTTTTTGCATGAAGGAGGAAGGCTATTTGTGATATCAACTATTTGTGAGTTTACTTTGAATAAGGTTAAAATCGATGAGAGATTAAATCATACTTCATTTTTACAAGGATTAATATATGTATGTGAAACAAATCCTTGCAAGTAAAAATACTATCATCCATATTTCAAGAAGGAATTTATAAGCAGGAATCATTTCATCAAATTCATTTCTCAAAAAAATATTTTTCATATGATAAGTGTATGAGAGATGTATTTGCTAGTTGATTCTATATGTCAAAAATCAATTATGAGAATCAAAATCGATATGACATATACTTATTAAGTTCGGAAGAGGATAATGTATCTAGAAAATCCGATTGTTAGGATACCACTAGTTAAGAGAATCCGAAAATGAAATTAACACTTTCATGCATTCGGACAAGGCTATAGATTTTCAAATACAATCATGAAGACAAAACATGCTCATTGTTATGGAAATTTTTGTATTAATTTTCAACATGTTATTTTAGGCATGTAATGGCAATCAAGTGATTTAATCATTCAATCAATAAAGTTTGAAAAATAATTTTAACAAGTTTATGCATTCGGACACATCAACATTCCTAATTCTCTTCTTATGAAATCAAATTGTTCTTCACTTAGAGGTTTTGTAAAAATATCAACTAGTTGATGCTTAGTATCTATGAACTCTATGATTACATCATGATTAGTGACATGATCTCGTATAAAGTGATGTCTAATATCAATATGTTTTGTTCTTGAGTGTTGAACGAGATTCTTTGTTAAACATATTGCACTTGTGTTATCACATTTAATATGAATGTTTTTAAGATAGACTTTATAATCTTCTAAGGTATTTTTCATCCACACAACTTGTGCACAGCATGCACTAGCTGCAATATACTCAGCTTCGGTTGTTGATAGTGCAACCGAGTTTTATTTCTTAGATGACCAAGAAACAAGGGAATGTCCCAAAAATTGACATGTTCCTAATATACTTTTTCTATCTAATCTACACCTAGCAAAATCCGCATAAGCATAAGCAATTAACTCAAAATTTTTGAATTTTGGATACTATAATCCTAGATTTATGGTACCTTTAATATATCTAAATATTCTTTTAACTACTTTGAGATGAGATATCTTAGGGTTCGATTGAAACCTAGCATAAAGTCCTACACTGAACATGATGTCTGGTCTAGATGCAGTGAGGTAAAGTAAACTTTCTATCATATCCCTATAAGTTTTTTGATTGAAGCTTTCTCCACTTTCATCAACTTCTAACTTAGTGGAGGTGCTTATAGGAGTGTTAATAGCTTTTGAGCTATCCATATTAAATCTTTTTAGCAGATCTAAAGCATATTTAGTTTGACTAATAAAGATGTCATTGCTTAGTTGCTCAATTTGTAAGCCTAAAAAAGGTTAATTCTCCCATCAAACTCATTTCAAATTCGAGACTCATGGTTTTAGCAAAAGATTCACAAAGGGATTCATTCGTAGAACCGAAGATAATATCATCAACATAAATCTGAACAATGAGAAAATTATTTTCAAAATTCTTGATAAACAATGTAGCATTGACCTTGCCTTTTGTGAATTTATTTTTAATAAGAAAAGTACTTAGTCTATCATACCAAGCCCTTGGGGCTTGTTTTAAACCATAGAGAGCTTTAGTTAATTTAAATACATGATTAGGGAGGCTATTATTTTCAAATCCGGGAGGTTGTTCAACATAAACTTCTTCAGAAATAAAGCCATTAAAAAAAGCGCTTTTAACATTCATTTGAAACAACTTAAAATTATTATTACTAGCATAGGCAAGGAGCATCTTTATGGCTTCTAATCTAGCTATAGGAGTAAAGGTTTCTTCGTAATCAATACCTTCTTCTTGGTTGAAACCTTTGGCCACTAATCTAGCTTTGTTTCTAACTACGATACCATATTCATCTTGCTTGTTTCTAAAGACTCATTTAGTACTAATAACTAAATGGTCATTTGGCCTAGGAACAAGCTTCCACACCTCATTTCTCTCAAATTGATTTAACTCATCTTGCATTGCGATAATCTATGAATCAAATCATCTTTCATGGCTTCATCAATACATTTAGGTTCAATTTGGGAGAGAAAAACGGCGTTGGTACAAAAATTTTTAAGAGAAGAACATGTTTGAACCCTCTTAGATGTGTCTCCTAGGATTAGCTCCTTAGGATGAGCATCTACATACTTCCAATCCTTGGGTAAGGATGTTTCGGAAGTGGATGCATCCAAGTTGCCAGTTGGAGAAGGGGTTTCATTTAAATTCAAAGAATCGAAATTAACATCATCATCAAAGTCATTTTTCTTGATTTTGGAAATCTCATTGAAAACAACATAAATGAATTCTTCTATAATTAAAGTCCTTTTATTGAAGATACGAAAAGTTTTAGAAATGGAAGAATAACCAAGAAAAATTCCTTCATCGGATTTAGCATCAAATTTTCCTAAGGCATCTTTTTCATTCAAGATAAAACATTTATACCCAAAAACTTTAAAATATGAAACATTAGGTTTTTTATTGTTCCACAACTCATAGGGAGTTTTGGTGAATAAGGGTCTTACTAGAACTCTATTCAAAATATAGCATGCAGTGTTTATGGCTTCGTCCCAAAAGTATTTGGGTAGGCTATGTTCATTCAATATGGTTCTTGTCATTTCTTGTAAATTTCTATTCTTTCTTTCTACTTCTCCATTTTGTTGAGGATTTCTCGGAGTAGAGAAGTTGTGGTTGTATCCATTAGATTCACAAAATTCTTGGAAATCACGGTTTTGAAATTCACCACCGTGATCACTTCGAATTGATGAAATCAAAAAATCATTTTCATTTTGAACAAGTTTATAAAACTTGGTAAAATATCTAAAGCATTCATTTTTGTATTTCAAGAAATAAGTCCATGTGTATCTACTATAGTCATCTACAATGACAAAGGTGTATTTGCTACCTCCTAGGCTTGATGTAGAGATTGGTCCGAACAAGTCCATATGAATTAATTGTAAGGGCCTAAAGATGCTTATTTGATTTTTAGATTTGAAACTACCCTTAGTTTATTTTTCTAATTGACAAGCATCACATACAATGTCATCGGTTCAATAATAAACATAATAATTTGCGTAGCACTCACAAAGAAAAACCAAAACGACTAAAACGTGGCGTTCCAAATGGACGGCCATGAAATTTCCAATGCCTTGTTAAGACATTAACCTTCGTTCAAATGATAATAATTTACGCATCAGTGACTAAAAGAAGACGCACACGACGCTCCAAATGGACGGCCGTGAAATTGGATGGACATTTTTGGACACTGCTCACGGGTGCTTTATCCACAAAAAAGTGTGGCAGCAATAGTTGAAGTGCTCGTTAAGACTCGACGGGGTTTCTCCGACCTCGATTGATGGGTCATTTTTCTGGCAATGACGTGTTCGACCCTCCGCATAAAATCTAAAAAAGAAAAAAGAAAAGAACTTCAAAAAATGATTAGTATGTTCGTGGAACAAATGCTGAGTCACTTCCTATTTGTTCCCATCTTCTACCTACATGTTCATTGATGGTGTATCAAAATTATCTCTAAATCGGCCCAGTTATATTATTTTTAATATTATGTTGTAATATTTTTAATAATACCAAAAAATACTATAATATAATAATTTTTACTGCATTACAGTATTTTTTTTATTTTCAGTAATATCAAAAAAACACTTGATCGGTTTATAGAAAAAAGAAAAAAAATAATAGGTGACTAAGGATATCACGAGTATCTGGCAAAAAAAGAAAAATACTATGTCAAGTAATTCTAAAAATGAGAAATATTTTCTAACAGAAATATGAAAAAAGCATTTTTCTCATAATTCGCCCTTTTATAAGGGACATTATGTCCTAGAAATGAAAGTTGAAGCTTGTTTTAGATTGAGTGAGACAACTAACTGATAAATAAAATGTTAGATAGTTATTCAGAGGTTAAACAAAATTATATTTATTTCTTTTAACATTTGTCTTGATTTTTAAAATTTCATAATCTTCACGCTATCCTTACTATTCAATTATCTTTCAATTTAGTTGTTAAATAATATAATATTTTATTCATTTATTTCATCACATTTATCCATGTTACATAGGTCCATTTTTTTTTTACACCCCCTAATTCATCCACTAGAATCCTATTGACACCATTTTATCGTCTCATCTAATGTTACTCGATGAATGTCATTTGACGATTTAATGGGTGGATAAGAATATTGCCCAATGATATTTTGTCATCCAACGTCATTCCGATGCCTCTCTAATAATGATGGTGAAGAAGGACAAAGAGACAAAAAAATATTTATATCTATTTACAGAAAAAAAAAAACTTATAATATTAATTTTTTTAAAATAATATTAAAAATATAAAAAATATTACTAATAAAAATCACACGAGATTATATTGGATTTAGAATGTTACGTTCACTGAGATTATACAAGTCACACGAGAGTTCTTTTAGAAGTAATTGCTTCTAAAAGTTTCTACGTTCACCGTATTTCCTAAAAAAAATATATCTTCTTTTTAGATATTTTTCAAAGGATACCTCCCTTATCATATTCCCAAACAATCACTCATAAAACCTAAGATACCAAAACTATTCCTGAAATCACTGTCCCCCCTCTTTTCCTGTCATTGTTATCGATCGATCGAAAGACCCTATCGACTAGTTGGACCCCATCAATTTAGCTTATACTGACTAGCTCTTCAAGTTCTCTTGTTTTCAATTGAATCCTTCTACCTCTCTCCCAAGGCTCTTTTGCTCTCGACTTTGATTTCCTCTTGAACATATGCTTTTATTGTAACATCCCATGCACCTCAACTAATAACAAAACTCTCACGCAGGAGTTGTCAATGATGTCCCCTCGTGGCCCTCCACCTCTTATCCCTTTGTTTCGGTTTCGACAAAACCAGCTCCCATCTCCTCTTCTCTTGATAGAGGAAATCCGACAAGCATTTCTCCTCTCTTTACTTTGTTTACTTTGTTTAGATTTATTTATCATTTCCTTAGGTTTTCCCTCTCCTTCCTATCTTCTAATGCCTAAAATGGTAAACCCCTCGAAACTCTAATCTCCGAGAGCCTCTACATTCCTATCACGGGATGTGAAAAAAAAAAAAAGACGAATGTGAAAATACCCTAAAACAACATTTGCCTTTTTTCAGAATACTTGAATGAATTTTGTTTGTTTCTACCGGTGGTGACCTTCAAAACATTGTATTGGTTGTTTATGTTCCTATTCCCATTGATTTCGTAGGCAATGTGCATCTCCCCCATTGAATTTGTTGTTGTATCTTGGCATTGTCAACGTTAGTAGGAAATTGGTTTATTTTGATTTATTTTGTCTAACCTATTTTTGAAAATATTGATGTATAGGTTTAGAAATTATAGATGCATGTGATTTACATAATTTATAAAATTTTGTTATTCAAAAATATTATAAAAGATTTAAATATATATAATTTAGAGAAGTATATGATTTGAAATTTTTTACAAGCATTTATGGTTTTATGCTAAATATTCACTTAATACTATATTTAAAAATATTTAATTATTATTAATTTTAGATGATATATAATTGCATTAGCTTTGAAATGATAGGTAAAAGGATTTGTTAAAACACCTTGTCTTGTAAGAAGGTCATTGTTATATTGTTTTTACTTATAGTTGTCTAGTCAATATGACTATCATCTAGGCCCTACGAACGAGGGTTATGCATTGATATTTATTTAAAAACTATTTTTTTTTTTTAACTGTGACATAGGGTGATATGTGTTATATATATCATGAGAGTTGTAGTATATACTACGACTTCTATTATATACACATTAGTTATATTTATGTTTATGAATCATTAGTTATATTTTATGCTTATTTAATAAAAATTAACGATAGTTTTTGTACTATAATGTTTGATTCTCTGATAAGTGAAATTAGTTATATCTATCCTTTCATTTTGAAAAATATATGTTACTTTGAAAAGTATTATTAACAAATTATGATTTGAAATGTAAATGAAACAAAGGTTTTGTAAATTGTATAAATATGAGGAAAGATATGATATTCAAATATTTTATGTTAATAAGTCATGATTTTAAAATACATATAAAATTTAAATTTTTCGTACGAGCATAAGGAAAGTATTTGATATCCATACATATTTTGAATGCATAAAGAATTCATATGTTGTAATGAAAGTAAATATTTATGATAAGTTTTGACTAGCATATGAGTTATAGTGCTTATTGAATTGTGGTTTACTCGAATGATCATCTTTAAATTTTTCAGAGTGCACAATAGAAATATGATAGAATCGATTATTAATTGAATTATATAATTATTTTATTGAGATCATTGTACATTGAGATTAGTTTGTATATATATGTTATCTAGATAGATTTAGATTGGGATGTTGTGACTTTTAAGGAGTTGTTGAATCTATTGAATGTCCAAATGAGAGGATTAATTATGGATTGAGTTATGTTATTAATGTTCTGTAGATTGATTAATTATGAATTGAATTATATAATAATTATATTGTGAGAGTTATTTGTTATGGTTGTGGCCTTGCATTCTTGTAGGTCAACCAATAGGATTGCGGTGTTGTACCATCCTCGACTTTGCTGGGTTGGTGGTATTACAATAATGCTTGTAACAATTGATGCACAGGACTTGACAATTTTTGATGCAATGACAATGGAATGTATCGATCACATCTCCATTCATGAAGATATCATAATCTAATAATATCCAGAAAGACATCCACGAAAGGTGCACTTTCTTGTCGTCCCAGATATAATAATCAGAAATACTATTCATTTACAACTTAGATTATCATCGCGTTTTCCTCATCTTTAGAAACCCCACCCTATTCTCACACCCGATCCTCTATTTCTTCTTTTTTTCCTCTTTTCTTTCTCTCCACTTCCTTCCTTTCTACTCTTTTTCTTCCTTCGTCCCTTTCTATTTTCCTTTTCTTCTGTTCTTCTCTGCCTTTCTGTTCTTACAGCCAATTGCCTCCTTATCTTCTCTCTTTCCTTCTTCCTCTCCCTCTTTTTATCTTCTAATCTTCCTTTCCCCCTTGTCTTCTGCTTGATTTCACCTCACTGAAGCCTCTTGTACAAGGGAGAGGTGATTATGCGAGGAGAGAGGCAGTAGGGCAAAAAAAAAACCTTTTATTTTCTTTTGTACTTTTGCAATTTAGTCACTATAATTCTTGTATTTACAATAAGATCCTTTGCTAATGTTACGGAAATACAATTATTATAACATGTTTTTAGGTAATATCGTTTTATCATCTCTTACTAAATTATGTATTTCTAATATATTTAATTATTTTGGTTATTATTATTTTTAATATAAAAATAATATCAATAAGTAGGGACTTTGATGTTCAACCCAAGCTATCAAATAAATTTTGATAGATGGATCGATTTCATATTTCTGAATAGAAAATTTCATTAGCACCTCGTCGTGTTGGACTTTAAGAAAAATATTTTTATATATTATAATTTATTTCATATTGTGAGAAGGTACTGGATGGCGTTCGATAAGATAGTATATCCAATTTTTATGTTAATTATAATTTAATATTTTAATTTTAAACTTTAATATTGTGATGCTAAACATATGTTAATACAAATCAACTAGGGTGCCTCAACAAGTATATTGCCAAACATCATTCATTTGTTTTGTTTTTGTGTATTTTTCTTTGAAAATTATAAACAGGAATAGTTTATATAACTACAAAATGATTGCTCACTAGAATAAGCAAAACTATCCAAAATAACCTAGTTTTTATGTATCATGATTTATTTTCTATAGGCTATAGTGCAATGTAAAATGTCAATCATCTCAACACCCTAGATCACATAGGTGGCATAGGACTTGCCCACACATAATGGTGTCTAATGACTTAGGCAATTTCAGTTAAATCCATGGCATTGTAGTATTAGAGTAGGCAAGCAACATGAGAAAATAGTGAAAGTTCTCAATCTTACTATGGCTAAGCACCATGGTAAATCGAACAAGACGGGGCAAATCAGACCATTGCTCTAAGCAATTACAAGGGGGGCCTGTAAGTGCAAACTCACTCTCAAGTTGTTGAAGTCACTCAAGAGGAGTACGATAGTAAAAATAGGGAGCAAGAAGCTGGCTATTCTCCGTGAGTAGAGAAAACATAATCTAAAGCATCAACAAAAAAAACGCTATAAGGAAAGGCTTATACCTGTAGAAACGATGTTCTCGAAGTGAGTATAGAAAAACTATACTAAGGCCAATAAAGATTTTTTGGGATAGAGAACTTGCTAAGGAGGTGAAATCTCAAATCGACAATATTGAGTTCTAAGTAGATCGACTAACGGAAAACACCAAAGATTTCATGCGGCACCTACTCGAAGTCATAATGAAACTCACGCTCAAGATTATATTGCTCACGAGGGTTCTTAATATGGATGGAGCAACACTCGGTCACAAAACTTTAGAGCACTTGAGTTGTATTGCTAAGGGGATATTAGGGATGCAAAGAAGCTCGAGAATTATTTTATTTGATATGAATAGTACTTTTGAACTACTAGGCTCGATTATGAAGAAAGTAAAGTATTGATAGTAACCATATATCTGAATAGAGAGGTAAAACTTTAGTGATGAATATGTTGGGAAGAGATCCAACAAGATTGATATTGAATGGATATATAGGACTTAAATTGGGAGTTGAGAATTCAGTTAGTTCATATCAAAAAGGAAGATGAGATAACTATATCAAAGTACTTTGATTCTCGACTATGTAAAATAGTTCTCCACATTGGTATTGAACATACAAGACATCTATGATAATGATAAGTTATTTAATTTTCTCGATGATCTAAAATCATGGGCACAACATAAATTACATCAAACGAATGTCACTTTATTTTAGGATCGACTTAGTGAAGTTGGTTAATTAGTTGTAGAGTCACCAGCTTAGCTACCATAATTGTTGTGCAACAAAAACAAAAAAAGAAATATTTATGTCGGTTATAGTTAAAGTATATAGTAAAATTAGTTAATTTTCTTTATAAATATAGGTATGAGTATGTAATAATTACCAAGTTAGTATAACAATTAATAGAGTTGTGTTGTGTATTTACTTATTGATCTACCTTTGCTTCTCAAAATTGTATTTCTTTACTGATATTTGAATATGTTTCCCTAACAGTGGAAGTATGCATCTTAAGCGGTAGCATATTGATCTTCAGAATTTATATCTTTTGCTTAAACAATTGGGAAAGTTAAGAGTTATATATTTGTCGAAAGAAAAAAAAGAGAGGATATTTTTAGTTATTTATTTATTTTATCTTTTTCAAATTTGGAAGGGGCAGCAAATATACTGTTTTCGAACATGGAAAATATGGATACGTAAAACCACCCCCTTATTATATTATTGAAAAGACCACATACAAGCGAAACACCATACGTAGCACGCACGGATACGATGGGGGACCCATGATGATCGGAGTTTTCGACCACCGATCATCTACGCCGTTCAGGTTTACTTGGAAGACTTCACCGGCATAGATAAGATGTTGGAGAACCGACGCGCTGGACACACGTGGGACTTGACTTGAGAACTGTAGCCGGAGTTTCTGTCGTGGTATCTAGTCCACAGCATGATTCCTGCGTACTTGTCGGAATCCTTTAGGATCGGAAGAACTTGAGATATGAGCTCATGGGGTGGAATGTAGCCACCACTTGGAGCAGCCTCAGGAGCAGCAGGAAGCCCAAGGAACAGCTTTTGCGCAGGGATGGACATGACCCAATTGTTGAACGCATTTGCAAGATTGATAGCGTTCTGGGAGAAATGGCACGAAGGGTTGTTGAAGAACTGCACCCACACGAAGTCGAAGAGATCTGTTCTGAGTGCGTTGCCAAGCCAGTAATCCGGGAAAGGACACTGCGGAGCAGCACTCAAGTAAACTTTCTTCGTTCCGGCCTCCTGCTCGTTGTAGGCCTTGAGGAAAGCGGCAAGTTCATCATAGTGTTCTGTGCTCCCTCCGGCGATGTTGAAGTCTATGCCATCCAGAACCGCATCCCCGAGGGGTCGAGAGTAGCGAGCAGCAGAACCACCCAAGAAACTGTGCCAGAGGTATGACGCCACGTCCTTGGCGTCTTCGGTGGAACTCAGGCCATAAGACCCGCCACCTCCGATGGAGAGCATCACCGTGACTCCACGCTCCTGGCAGGACTGGATTTCTCTGCTTAAGCGCGCGCAGCCGTTGTTCCGAGGGTCACAGTGGCCGGCGAGGTTGATCTCTGGAGTTTGGCCCATGCCAAACTTGAAAAGGGTGGCGATGTTCACGTATTCGTAGTTGCCTGTGGCACAAGCATCTGCTAAGCTTCCCTCGTCTGTGTTTTGTCCCCAGTAGACGCCAATGCACGAGCTGCGCCCGGCCTGCAGTCTTCCTGTGAGCGCAAGCATCAGAAACGCAAATAACAGCAGCGAAGCTGGCGATCGGATCGCCATAGTGAATGAGGAGGCTATCGGTCTCTCTTTCTCTGTTAGGCACAACCCAAGGCACGCTTGTGGTGGTGTGTCATCAACAAAGCCATGCGACATGGTTATATACGAAAAAGTGGGTGATGACGCCGATGACGTATTGTGGATGCGCGAATTAATGCTTTCCAGAGACTGGCATGTCAGATTGTCTCAGCGTGTTATTTTGTATCTGTTTTGATTTAAATTCATCCAAAAATAATAAAAAAAAGAGACGGATATGCTAGAAGAGTTGAGAAGACTGGCTTTGGATAAGGGATGCGTGTTCGGCCAATCAATGTGTGACAGGAACATGACTCACTCACTTTACGCACGCTCGCAATACCTTGTCCTATGTCAGATTTAACCCACGAGTCCCTCGGTTCAATAATAAACATAATAATTTGCATAGTACTCATAAAGAAAAACCGAAACGACTAAAACGTGGCGTTCCAAATGGACGGCCATGAAATTTGCAATGCCTTGTTAAGACATTAACCTTCGTTCAAATGATAATAATTTACACATCAGTGACTAAAAGAAGACGCACGCGACGCTCCAAATGGACGGCCGTGAAATTGGATGGACATTTTTGGACACACCTCACGGATGTTTTATCCACGAAAAAGCCAAAAGAAGTGTGGCAGCAATAATTGAAGTGCTACGGCGTTTCTCCGACCGCGAATGATGGGTCATTTGTCCGGCAATGACGTGTTCGACCCTCCGCATAAAATCTAAAAGAGAGAGAGAGAGAGAAGAAAAGATTTTTAAAAAATGATAAGTATGTTCGTGAAGCAAATGCTGAGTCACTTCGTATTTGTTCCCACCTTCTACCTACATGTTCATCGATGGTGTATAAAAATTATCTCTAAATCGGCTCAGTTATATTATTTTTATATGATGTTGTAATATTTTTAATAATACCAGAAAATACTATAATATAATGATTTTTACTGCATTACAGTATTTTTTTATTTTCAGTAATACCATTTATCCATGTTGCATGGGTTTTCTTTGTGTAATTACTATATTTGAATTTTACCATCTTAAATTTATCAATACTAGATTTTTTTGAAAAGATAAGTGACAAAATCTGAATTCGAATGTGAAAGTTTTTATAACTAAACTGACTTAACACTTTTAAATACTAGACATATTGATCATCATAGATTGGAATTTACTAGTTCGATAATAAATTGATGCATGATCAAATTTTTTTTCATTTCACATTCGATACCTATTCGTATCAGACTTATTACACAATATAATTGATGTATCAAATGTACCCTTTGATGTAGCTTACTATTATATATCATTCTTTATATTGATAGTTTTTGTCAATTATTTTCTCTTTGTTCTCCTCATATATTTTCTCTATCCTTATGCATTTTCTCTCATCCTTTCTCTATCGATATCATTGTTGTTGTTGTCTCCTCTATATCATCGCCATCATCTCATTCATTCTGATATCAATATGGTTTGTTCTTCATCTTCTACTTTTTTTTTCTTTTTTTTCTTCTTATGCTTTGCATTTTTTTTTCTTGTATTTGGTCTGAACAATGTTGACCCATATTGAGCATCAATATATAAATTTGTATCGAAATCATATGGATTAGGCCAACCGATGTACATAAAGATATATCGAACGTGAAAAATTTATGGGGACAGTCAGGTCACCCATATTTTTTTTTTCCTTTTTTGTTAAATTTTATGCGGAGGGTCGAACACATGGATAAACGACCCATAATTCACGTGAAAAAAAAATATTTTTTTTCTTTTTGTTAAATTTTATGCGGAGGGTCGAACAAGTCGTTGCTGGACAAATGACCCATCATTCTTGGTCGGAGAAACCCCGTACCACTTCGATTATTGCGGCCACACTTCTTTTGGCATTTTGTAGATAAAGCACCCGTGAGCTGTGTCCAAAATGGTCCATCCAATTTCACGGCCGTCCATTTGGAACGTCACGTGCGTCTTCGTTTAGTCACTGATGTGTAAATTATTATCATTTGAACGAAGGTTAATGTCTTAACAAGGCATTGCAAATTTCATGGCCGTCCATTTGGAACGCCACGTTTTAGTCGTTTTGGTTTTTATTTGTGAGTGCTACGCAAATTATTATGTTTATTATTGAACCGATGACACAGGACGAGGTACTGTGATCCGTACGTGAATTTAAATCAAAACAGATACAAAATAACACGGTGAGACACTGTGACATGCCAGTCTCTGGAAAGCATTAATTCGCGCATCCACAGACGTCGTCAGCTTCATCACCCACTTTTTCCTATATAACCATGTCGCATGGCTTTGTTGATGACAGACCACCACAAGCTTGCCTTTGGTTGTGCCTAACAGAGAGAGAGAGAGAGAGACAGACCGATAGCCTCCTCATTCACTATGGCGATCCGATCGCCAGCTTCGCTGCTGTTATTTGCGTTTCTGACGCTTGCGCTCACGGGAAGACTGCAGGCCCGGCCCAGCTCATGCATCGGCATCTAATGGGTGATTAGTGAAACTGAAGACAAAGTCTAATTAAAGTTTATTAATATATTTTCTATTTATACGAGCTAGAAGAAAAGATTTTTCTCAACAGATAAATTTTTTTATATAGTTGAAAAAAATCTTATCTGCTACCATGCTCCCTCAAGATGGTGTTTCTGTTAAAGATACCGATCTTGGACCGATGTAATGAAAATAGTTTATGGACGGGAGGTTTCGTAAGTGAGTTTGCTAGTCGATCAACCATATGTACATAAGAAACACGTAGTTGATGTCTGACAACTTGATCTCGCATGAAGTGAAAGTCGCTGGCGATGTGTTTCATGCGTGAGTGGAACACTAGATTGGTGCACAAGTAGGTAGCTCCGACATTATCATAATATATTGATTGTAGGAGTAAAGATAGAGTTGATATCAAGTTCCTTGAGCAGATTCGTGACCCAATTGAGTTCTATAGTAGCAATGGCGATGACACGGTATTCAACTTCAGATATAGACCGTGCAACTGTCTTTTGTTTCTTAGAACTCCAACTGATTAAATTAGCACCAAGGAAGACAATATACCCCCAACGTGAATGTTCTATTATTAAAGTTCTCTATCCAATCAGTATTGACAAAGGCATGGAGATGAAGTATGAAGTATTTATGGAGAAAGAGGCCATGATTGAAGGCCCCTTTAAGATATCATAAGATTCGTTTAACTAAAAACCAATACGTAGTAGATGATCGATACATGAATTGTAATAATTTATTGATCACAAATAAGATGACTTAACGGGTGACAGCTAAGTATTGTAAGGAGCCAAGTACTTATCGGTATTGAGTAGCTTGCATTTTCAAAAAGTAGCTCAAGGTTCCTAGATCTTTGAGGGAGAATCGATCTGTCAATTGCTTGAGGAATGCCTTCATCTCCATAAGATTGTTGCCCATGACAATAATGTTATCCACATATACTAAAAAATATATTATACCTCCATTTTATTGTTAAAGAAATAATGAGGTATCAGACTTGGAGTTGATGAAGCCAATTGATGTAAAAAATGAGTCAAGTTCAATATACTTTATAAATATGCTCTTAGAGCTTGATAAAGTCCATAAATGACTTTTTATAATTTATAAACATATCTTGGATATTGAGGATGGATGAAGCTAAAAGGTTGCTATATGAATACATCTTCAATTAGAGTCCCATGTAAAAAGGCATTGTTAACATCGAGTTGTCGTAAGTGACAACCTTTTGAGATGACCAAATTTAGGATAAGTCATATTGTTATGGGTTTAACAATAGGACTGAATGTCTCTATGAAGTCAACACTAAGACGATGATAAAACCCTTTGGTCACTAGATGTGCTTTATATCTGGCAACGGATCCATTTGGGTTGTGCTTAATTCGAAAGTTCAACTTACACCCGATTATATTTTGTATAGGATGAAAGGGTACAAGGGTCCATATAGAGTTATGGAGGAGGGCATCATATTCTTCACACATGACTTTATGCTAGTGTGAAGATTGTTGGGCTTCAGTAATTGTGGTGGATTCACTGGTCTTAAGTGAGGATTTTGTGATAGTATATAGGTCAATGATTTGACACAGTTTGAAAATATCACTTTTAGAACGTGTTGTCATTAGATGTCCAGGGGCTATAGGTTGTGTTGTTAGTATGGGCGAAGGAGAGGCACTAACATGGGTCGGGTCAAGCTGAGGTACTTCAATGCCACTGGGTCTAGGAGGGGGTAAAGGCAGTGGTTGTGTTTCTAAGGGCATTGCTTCAACAACAGGGGAACTTGTGAAGAAGGGAGAGGAGAAGTAATGGAGGGAGTGAGGAATTGTTGAACTAGGGTAATAATAAAGTGTGGATCCTAAGGGGAAGGATTGGATGGTGTTTTTGGAGGCTTGTTTGATGGGAAAGGGTATACTCCAGTGATGTATATTTGTTGGAGTAGCTCACATGGAAGGAGACTCATGGTTTTGAAACGGAAAGGTAGACTCTACAAAAATAACATAACATGGTATAAAGACTTTTTGAGTTTAAGATTCATAGCATCGAAAAGCATTATGTTCAAGATAGTATCATATGAAAATGCAAGGCTTAGATCTTGGTATTATTTTATGTGAAGCATAGAGACATAGTCATAGATAACATAGACAATCAAATACTTCAAGTTTCTAAAGGTTTAGAGATTTATGAAATAATTTTTTAAATAGTGATTAGTATTGGAGAACTAGAGTGAGCATACGATTAATGAGGTATATTACGATTTGAAAAGTTGTGGACCAAAAGGTGTTAGCATAGTAAAGGCACTAAGAGAGGGGACGGGGTGGGGGAGGGGATGTAGGATGGGTGAATTAGTGCTTTCGAAAAATTTTGGTTTGAAAGTTTCGATTGATGAAATCCGTATCGGAAATGCAATGAGCAACTAAATCAATTAGTAATCAAAATGAAAAGCATACAGAAAAATACAAAGTAGATTTATAGTGGTTCAGTCGTCTTGACCTATGTCTACTCCTGATTCCTCTTTCCTCGAGGCTATCGGTTTTCACTATCGATCTTTTTAACGGACGAAGATTAACTACCATTGTTATAATATTTTCTCCTTTTCACAAGCTTAGGAGAAAACTATTAAACCTCTCTTTTACAAAAGATCTCACACCTCCCTTAGAAAGACTTATTGCCCCTTTCTTGCTACATCAAGGAAGCATGAGTGGGGTATTTATAAGCCTCAAATGACTTAAAAAATAAAATTAAAAATTTAAATCCTTAGGTTTTCGGGGTATTGGCGATACCACCGCCTGCTTGGGTGGTACCACCACCTAACATAGTCTGAGAGACTATGTCATAGTGGTGCCGCCTAGACTATGGTGGTACCACTATAGCCTAGGCAGCACCACCACTTGACACTAGACGGTACCACCATCGGGTTTTTCAAAAAAGTACATTTCGTACTTTCTAGCTCAAATCACTAAATTGGCCAAGTGAAAGACTTTATGCCATGAGTTTGTGTTCTCCTAACAGCGGATGGTGGCAAACTCATATCACACTCCCAACAGCGGATGGAGTGGTGTCTATTACCCGCCAAAGTGGGGACACGTTCCTCCCAACAGCGGATGAAGGAATCGTCTAACCGTCACGTCTGACGGCCTGCTAATCCTCGAAGGGAATCACCCTACCTGCTTTCGGCAAGGAAATAATATAATCTCATACTCGTCATGTCCATATCGGGATGAAATAACACATTTAAAATATTTCTTTTAAATATCATCAATATCAAATAATATAAATTAGCCCTCAATTGACTTGAACTCTAGTTCAATTGATCCAATTAAATTCAATTTACTAGAACCTAACTGAACCGATCTTTAATCCTCATTTAACTAGTCTGGAACCACCCTAAACTAGTATAATTTAGACTAAATTAGGTTCAATTTTGGTTAAACTGACTTGAATAAGTCAATCAATTAAGAATCACCATGAATTGATCTAGACTAATCAAGCCTAGTTTAGTTCAATCAATATTTGAGCTTAAATCCAACAACAATATCGGGCTAGATTGGGCCAACCCATCTACTAGTCATGTGCATTATACATGACTGGGTATGTATCACACAAAGATGGTGGCCAGCCTTAGCCCATGGACTGGTTATGTGTGTCGCATGTGATCGCCCATGATGGTTGGGCTGGGTTAGCCTATGGGCCAAGGCCTGACCCGTGAGTTAGGCTTGGCTTGTGAGCAATTTCAATCCAATTAATATCCAATTTCATAGTACAACATATATTCATTAACGATATAAACAAAAACATAATAACACATTAAAAGATTTTTTAAGGAGATAAGCTTTAATACAAGGAAATAACATTCTAAATTTGAATAAAATCATAACACATTAAAAGATAGACCGAGAGATAAGCTTTAATACAAGGAAATAACATTCTAAATTCTAATAGAAATCATGCTTCCAATACATATATAATTTAACATATTCTAGTCAAATAAATTTTAAATCATTCAGAATAGTACATTTTAAATTTTAGATCAAGGAATATTAAAAAATTTTAGATAACAAATTTTAATCTAACAAAAATTTTAGTTCAGATAAGAATAAAGATAAACTGTAATGCTAGAAAATATCATATAAAGATATAACTTTTTAACATATTTAAATCTAAAATAAAAACCTTAATCAAGTGTCAAAGAACATTATAAAAACTTTAACTGATTGACTTTAATGCAATAATAAAAATTTTAACATTTAAAGAATTGATAAATATTTTTCATACTATAAAACTTTCAATATTTAAAGAATCAAATAAAAACTAAAACTTTTATTTTCAAGAAAGATAGGGAAACCTACCTCTCGTCACCATGGTGTAACTCATCATTCCTCCCGTTGTTGGTCTCGGCTAAGTAAGGAACGAAGGAGAGAAATCCCTCCCCTTATATAGGAGGAGGTGAGCCTCCATTAAAGGAAATATATTTTTATTTTTATATTTATTTAATATAAATTATTTTTATTTAATATAAATTATTTTATTTAATATACTAACAAATATGATATCATCCTATTTGGAATGTGTAATAGTTCTTTCCTAATTCGTATTAATAAATAAGGAAATAAATTAAGATTTTCTAAATTACAATGGCAAGAAAGAGAAAAAAAATTAATTCCTAACTTATTATTATTTGATTTGATTACATATTCCACCTGACGAAGAAATCTTGAAACTAGATAGGTTTAATATCATAAATAGAAACCTGCTAAGAAGATTAAGATGTATAGTCAGACCTAGACTAGATTACCTAGAAGGACTGATCCCTCCCACTTGATCCAGAACCTGAAACACCAATATTTAGGGAAAATCAATCTCCTTCTACTAGTCCCTTTGAGGCAACACCTCCAACAGAGTAAGCACCTTCCTCATTTGTCGACGCCATAGGGACTCGAATGGATCGATTTGAACTACATCAAGATCAAATCTTAACTGAGTTGCAGCAAATTCATTGACAACTTAATACTCTGTTTAGATATTTTGATTTAGCACCACCTGAATAGCTAATGTATGTATTTTTGTTGATGGCAAAGGGGGAGAAGTTGACGGATCCTCCTTAATGTTGTAAACTTTTAATGTTGTGATCTCTTTAATGATGTGAACTTTTGATGTTGTGATCTTTTTAATATTGTAAACTTTTGAATGTTACCATGCAATGATGCACCGTCGGATTCTCTTTAATGTTGTGAACTTTTGAATGATTACTATGCAATGATGCAATGTTGGATTCTTTTTAATATTGTGAACTTTTGAATGTTACCATGCATTAATGTAAGTATCATAAAGGTTATATCAAGATGATGTATTATGCAAGTAGTGATGCAAGGCTATGCTTGAAGCATTTTATCATGCATGAAGTGATGAAATTATGCATTTAATATCTTGATGACTTGAAACTATGATGATGCACAATGCATGAAATTTCTAATTAAAATCGATTAAAGCTTGAATTCAAGGTTGTGAATTCAAGTTTGTCTTTTCTCAAGTATGATATATAGATAGGGGGAGTTAAGGTTAACTCCATCATCAATTAGTTCTTATCATCAAAAAGAGGAAGATTATTGAATCTCAAATTTTGATGATGAAATCAATTGGTAAATTATTGATCTAATCCATATGTTGAGATAAGTGTTGCAGGGTTAACTACGATATCAGTAAGGCATAAAGCAGATGTTGGGCCGGAGTCAAAGATCGGACGATACGTCAAAGATTTGGACGATGTGTCAGAAGTTTGCTGGAAGCTCGTCGAGAGTTCGTTGGGAGCTTACCGAGAGTTCGTCGGGAGTTCGTTGGGAGTTCGTCGGAAGTTCACTGGAAGTTCGTCAAGAAGTTCGTCGGAAGTTCACCGAGAGAACAATTGACATATTGGACAGAGATTGCTTAGTTAAATATTTTAATTATCATAGTTAGACTATAAGTTGAGTTAGGATTGGGAGGTAATCCCACTAACTCAGTTAGAGGCCAATTGGGCCCTTAATAGGGCTGAACTGGGCCATTTGAATAGCCTATTCAGCACCTGAAGTCACGACCGGCGGTGGCATCGCTTAGGACTCAGTCTCCCAAGTGGTCTAGGCAGTGGCACCCCCGGTAGTTAATGTTGTCAAGCGGTAGTATCACCCTGTCAGGCGATGGTACCGCTAGAGCTCGGTCTCCGAGCTCTGTCAAGTGGTGGTACTACCCAGACTGAGTGGTGGTACTGCACAGTGTTAGTCTATAGGCGGTAGTACCGCCAATACCCCGAAATCTGAGGATGTGATACTTTTTGGCTCCAATTCTAAAGCCATTAGGGCCTATAAATATCCTATCCTTTTCTACATGAAAGGACATAAAAGTATAAACAATATCTTGAAGTCTTAGGGTGTTAAAAGTATTGTAAAAATGCTAAGAGTCCTCCTCCTCTATTTCTAAGTTTTGTGATCATTCAAGAGAGGTGTGAGGCTTATAAGGGTTGTCTCTTAAACCCGTGAAAATGAGAAAGTACTGTAAAGATGGTAGTTGGTCTTCGCCCATCGAAGGAAGACCATTAGTGGATGCTGGTGACCTCAACGGAGGAGGAATCAGAAGTGGATATAGGTCACAACGACCAAACCACTATAAATTTTGATATGCTCATTTCCATTATGCTTTTTATTACTGCTATTACTTTCTAAGTTAATTACTAGTTCATTTACTCCAAAGTCAAGCACTTTCCGAGATTGGTTTTCAACGAACGAATATCCTACAAAACCGACGAATATCTTATATCACATAACCAGTCACACCAGATAATCATGGACCACAGCCTAATGTGATCAAGCTCGAGCCAATGGGCCTAATCACTCACATCAAGATCTATATGTGCAGCGGTACATCTTCATGCCCTGTGATCGTCCATCTTGTCCTCATCAGTTCCGTCGACATCTCGATACATCTCCATGCATCGCGATCCATGCTACAAGAGTTTTTTTTGTGTAATTACTATATTTTAATTTTACCATCTTAAATTTATCAATACTATATTTTTTTGAAAAGATAAGTGACAAAAACTGAATTCTAATGTGAAAGTTTTTGTAACTAAACTGACTTAACACTTTTAAATACTAGAATATTGATCATCATAGATTGGTATTTACTAGTTTGATAATAAATTGATGCATGATCAAATTTTTTTTCATTTCACATTCGATACCTATTCGTATCAGACTTATTACACAATATAATTGACGTATCAGATGTACCCTTTGATGTAGCTTACTATTATATATCATTCTTTATATTGATAGTTTTTGTCAATTATTTTCTCTTTGTTCTCCTCATATATTCTCTCTATCCTCATGCATTTTCTCTCATCCTTTCTCTATCGATATCATTGTTGTTGTTGTCTCCTCTATATCATCGACATCATCTCATTCTGATATCAGTATGGCTTGTTCTTCATCTTCTACTTTTTTTCCTCTTTTTTCTCATCCTCAAATCTTCTTTTTCTCCTTATGCTTTGCATTTTTTTTCTTATATTTAGTCCGAACAATGTATAAATTGTTAGGATCGGAGCGACACTAAGAGAGGGGGGGGGGGGGGGGGGGGGGTGAATTAGTGCAGCGAATTAAAACGTCGGTTTTGATAAATCTTTTGTACGATAAAAATTGAACTTGAAAAGCTTAACTTGAACGCGTGTTCGTAAAGGTATGCAGCAAAGGTAATGAGGAAATAAAAGCACGTAAGAAGGTTTGTAGTAATGTAAATAGCAATAATAAAATGTAAACCAGAGATCACACCGATTTTAAAGTGGTTCGGTCAAATGACCTACATCCACTTGCGAGGCCCCTCTTCGATGAGGCTCCCACCTTCCACTAGCAAATCTCTTGAAGGGGAAGGGTAAATACCCCTCTTACAACTTTTTACAAGCGGTTCACTCTCTTACAGATTTTCAGCAAGAAAGAAGGAGGTGAACACTAGCAAATTGAAAACAAGACTTGCTAAGACTTTTCTAAGACCTTTCTCTCAATCAATTGCTTCTCAAAAAGTTGTAATCTCAGTTGAGATTTGAGGGGTATTTATAGGCCTCAAGAGGATTCAAATTTGGGCTCCAAAATTTGAATTCTCTTTGGTTCCCGATGCTGGTGGTGCCATCGCCTTATCACAGACTTAGCTGGTTTTGTCTAAGTCGTGCGGCACCCTTGCGTGTCTGTCCGCAAAGGTCAGCCTCCCCGAAGCCTCCCCTTTGTCCCTTAGGACCAACAAAAGAGAGAACGGGTTAGAGAGAATGCCTCAATCGGGATCCACAAGCAAACATCTCTGAAAAACACTTCATAGATAATGCAAATTACAAACAGACTTTACAAGCTCTGAACAGTTGCACAATAAAGGGTAAAATGGTCCATTATAGACCAAAAATCTCTCGCACGTGTCCACATGACACAACCTTTATTTACAAGCCTAAAGAGGCCACCAACCCAACTAAAATGGGACTATTATGCCTTCGACCGCCCCTCTACATGTTGTACAAGGCATGAACATGCCAAAAGACACGGACATACATAAGCATTACATCAAACATCTTGTTTAGAAGTTTGTCCATGACATTCTCCCCCACTTATTCCTTCGACGTCCTCGTTGAAGCCTTTGTCGACGCTGCAACTCCTCGCCTTTGCTAAGTCTTCAATCTTCTGCTCCAGCTACAATGCGCCTCTTGGCTCCTAACTACTCTCTGCTACTCTTTTTGAGTAGTCGAACCTTTGATCCGCCATGCTGCTTCAACTCACCAATGACTCTGACTCTGGTGTGGGGTTGGCTGAGTTGTGTTGATCCTTGTTGATTCCTGCGGATCCCCGAGATGAAGGAAAAGACCATCCTTACTACGCTAGTCTCTCAAATTTCTCATGCTGCTTGAACTAGGTGGATGCTTGTTGGAGCTTTAACGAGCATCATCTCGCAAACTTCTGAAGTTTTGGGTCCTTCCTCCACAAAATTCGCTCATTGACTCTTCTTTCACTTAGTTATCACATCCAAGTAGGTTCGCATCACTTCCGCTTTCGATTGGTATTTCGTTGGGAAATGAAGTGGACAATCTACTCTCAGTAACACTGATCACCGTTGGTGAGGATTTGACAACTATTGTCTTCCATTATCTTCGAAGGGTCTTTGAACATATGTAGAGCTCCTCTGCTGGATAGATAAGAGAATTGGGGTACTCGGTTTCGCCCATTCTCTTAAGAGTTGAGAAGGTAAAGTTTACTTGACTTCGCCCGCCTCCTCGAGGTTGTACTTCATGCATCGAGCTGGTTACTAGCCTTGGCCTGCTCTTTGCTCACACTTCTGAAGCACTTGAAGTGTTTGCACTCCTTGCGTTGAGTTAGTTACTGTGATTCACCTTCTCAATGCCATCGAACTTCTGGAATGCAGGAAGTTTTCACCCCAACTTGGAGTAATTCTCTCATAGGTTTGATCGTCTCTGGGATTGTACTGTCTTCTCCATCAACCCTGCCGCCTACTCCACTGAGTAGCAAAGGTACAACACCACGTACTGCCTGCTTCGTTCCTTGGTTATGCACTTTTGCATGACCCGAAGTCCTTCACTTTCGGCTATCTTGATGAGAAGCACATTGACACCGGTCTTACGAAGTTCCTCGGCCTCTACCCTTCAGCCTTGTCTCAGTACTTGGAGATTGCCTCTGCATGCTCCACCTCCTCTGCCCCTTTCATGACCAAGCGCTCTCCCTCCATGAGAGTAAGGGATCAATGACTTTCACGGAAGTCCCGCCTCTACGGTACCATGGCGTTGCCATGCCTATGGCACTACTATCTGTCGCCTCGCATCTGTATCACTTTTCTTCACAATCAGTAGATATGCCTCTGTGGCACTCCTCCGAGTCCACCTCCATTCTAACTAATGCTTGATTTTGGGTAGCTAAGTCCCTCTGGACTCGTCATCACTTCCTCGCCCCTTTCGACCCCCTGCTTCAACACCTCTGTGTTCTCCAAGCAGTCCGTTTGGTCGATGGAAAGACAGACTGCAACTCCCATACTGTTGGGAAATCATGGGGGGCGACATCATATGCGCAGCGGAAGAACAAGAAAACAAAAATCCCCGATTCCCAAAAAGATGTTCGTCGTCGTGCGAAGATTGGTGCGCAAAATCCGCAAAACACAAAACTGCGTATAGAGATTATGTTACCTAGGGAGATCGTATATCCCTGTTTCCTTGCAGATCCTCAGGAGAGGGTGAAGGAGGTCAAGCGTCCTCCTCTCTAGCGGTGATCCACACAGCAGGGTTGCGACGACGCTCCTCAAAACTCCAGGCCTACTCTGAGGTGGAGAGGGAGAGGAGAATAGGAAGGGCAAGCAAAGACTCTAGCCTATGAGGCTGTGAATCCCTCCTATTTATAGAGATCCCATGTCAAAACCCTAATGGGTCCTTTCCCTAGTGGGTATTGGATCTGCATCCAATAAGACAAGGGCTCCGTCGGATATCTCATATCCGAACCTCTACTCATCGCAATGCCTACCATATGTGTGTGACCCTCTAGGCCCAATATCGAGCTGGCCGTGAGTCATACCTGTCAGAACTCCTTCTAACTAAGTGAATTATTATCTCTGTAATAATTCACTCGACTCATCGACTACGGAAGTACTAGGCCACTACGCCGTAGTCCCCAGACGATACAGGGGAATCCAATCCATTGGACCTGTCTGTCCTCAGTTACCATGTACCTATAGTCCCTCATCCATCTAATATCCCAGAGACCGTATATCGAGCATGGTGCTGTCAGACCCATACGGTTTCTACTCGAGTCTCGCTCTAATCGGATTCTCCCGGAGAACTCTTTCTCTCTCAACCCGAATGACCCTGGCCAGGGATTTGTCTGAGCAAGAACACATAGGATATTCCTCTCATGACACCGAGAGTGGATGATCCTCTATTGACTCTCAATAGCCCTCGTAAGGTCGACTACCACTCCCAATGACCAGCTGTACTAGATCTGGGAACAGCCAAACCTATAAGTCTGGTATCAAAGAGTGGAGCACTCATACAGGACATCCTTGGTGTCTCAAGTCTAAGGACCAGATACACCACTAGGACTACGGAATCGCTGTCTGACAATAAGGCATCATCAACCATCCAGCATTCCGTAAGCGGATCAATCAGTGAACTCATTCTCCAATGAGCACCTGTACTGTATCCCTAGTGTCCCTACACGAGCAGCTATGAGACCAGCTGCATCCATCATATGGACGGGTATACAGCACACCAGTCTATCCGGTTATCACGATGTCCCTCTCGAGTAACCTATGACCGGGATTATTTAGGATATGTGTTTAAAGGTGAATCGATCTCATTATTGTGATCTCATCACGATCCGATTCCCATTGCACAAATCCAAGGACATCACAATATATATATGCATTTATGCAATAGTTATATAGTGATATACGCCAAAATATAATAAGCAAAAAGATTCTGTATCAAGTCACACGTGCCATCACTCACGTGATTGGCTTGCTGGGCACTTATGACTAGCAATCTCCCACTTGACCTAAAGCCAATCACCTATGTGTCTGATCCCCATCAGACCCCTGTGACGCTCAAAGACAATATGAGACAATGGCTTTGTTAGTGGATCTGCAATGTTATCTTCGGATGGAACTCTTTCCATTGCTACATCTCCTCGGGTCACGATCTCTCTGATAAGGTGGAACCTCCTCAGAACATGCTTAGATTTCTGATGAGACCTAGGTTCCTTCGCTTGAGCAATTGCCCCGTTGTTGTCACAATATAGGGAAATCGGCTCCTCACTATCCGGCACGACTCCCAAATCTGTGATGAACTTCTTCAACCAGACTCCCTCCTTTGCTGCATCTGATGCAGCAATGTACTCCGCCTCTGTGTTCGAGTCAGCAGTGGTATCTTGCTTGGAACTCTTCCAGCACACTGCTCCTCCATTCAAGGTGTACACATACCCTGAATTCGACTTGCTATCATCGACATCAGACTGAAAACTTGAGTCAGTGTAGCCTTCAACCTTAAGGCTATTACCTCCATATACTAGTAAAAGATCCTTAGTCCTTCTCAAGTACTTAAGGATACACTTTACTGCTTTCCAGTGCTCCAAGCCTGGATCCGCCTGATACCTGCTCGTGACACTCAGAGCATGCGCTATATCAGGCCTAGTACATAGCATGGCATACATGATAGACCCTATTGCTGAGGCATAAGGTATCATATCCATGTTCGCCCTTTCTTCTGGAGTCTTTGGGGACATACTCGTAGAAAGCGATATCCCATGTCTCATCGGTATGAGACCTCTTTTGGAATTTTCCATGCCAAACCTTTTGACAATAGTTTCTATGTACCTGGACTGGGACAAGCCAAGCATCCTTTTGGATCTATCTCTATAGATTCTAATCCCCAAGATATAAGATGCTTCTCCTAAGTCCTTCATGGAGAAGTGTCTAGATAACCAAGCCTTTATTGTGGATAGCATTCCTATGTCATTCCCAATGATGAGGATGTCATCCACATATAACACCAAAAAGCTAATAGCGCTCCCACTTACCTTTCTGTATACACAAGGCTCATCTTCGTTCTTAACGAAGTCATAAGATCTGATTGCCTCATCAAATCTTATGTTCCAACTTCGGGAAGCTTGCTTTAGTCCATAAATAGATCTAAGCAACCTACACACCTTATCTGGGCAGTTCTTGGACACGAATCCCTCAGGTTGCATCATATACACCTCCTCCTCCAGGTTCCCGTTGAGGAATGCGGTTTTCACATCAATCTGCCAGATCTCATAATCATAGTGTGCTGCAATAGCCAATAGAATTCTGATGGATTTTAGCATTGCTACGGGTGAGAAAGTTTCGTCGTAGTCAACACCTTGCCTTTGACGATACCCCTTAGCCACTAGCCTTGCTTTATAGGTCTCTACCTTTCCATCTACTCCGATCTTTTTCTTAAAGATCCACTTGCAACCGATGGGTACAATACCTTCGGGTGCATCAACTAGGTTCCAAACCTTATTGGAGTACATAGAATCCATCTCAGAATTCATGGCTTCTTTCCACTTCCCGGAGTCTATACTCATAATAGCCTCCTCGTAGGTCTGAGGATCAATATCCTCTACATCCTCTGCTCTAATATGTCCCACATATCTCTCAGGAGGATGGGATACTCTATCAGACCTGCGTAAAGTTGAAACTTGTGTATTAGATACCTGAACAGACTCGGGCTGTAGAGTGGTGCTTGAGCTTGGTTCTCCAACCTCGCTCAATTCTATCATTCTCCCACTGTCTCCGTCAAGAATGTGTTCCTTCTCAAGGAACACTGCTCTCTTAGCTACAAAGACCTTTTGGTCCTCGAGATGATAGAAGTAATACCCACAAGTTTCCTTGGGGTATCCCACAAATTTACATCGCCCTGTCCTTGATTCTAACTTATCGGGGTTGTGTCTTTTAACATGGGCAGAACAGCCCCAAATCTTAACTACTTTAAGATCAGGCTTCTTCCCTTTCCATATCTCATATGGTATAGACACCACCGACTTAGTTGGAACTCTGTTCAGAAGGTAAGCTGTGGTTTCTAGGGCATATCCCCAGAATGAGATGGGTAGGTCAGCGAAACTCATCATGGACCGTACCATATCTAATAATGTACGATTTCTCCTTTCAGAGACACCATTGAGCTGAGGTGTATAAGGAGGTGTCCATTGGGATAATATCCCATGGTCCTTGAGGAAGTGAGTAAACTCTGTACTTAAGTACTCACCTCCTCGATCTGATCGAAGAGTTTTGATACTCTTTCCAGTCTGGTTCTCCACCTCATTCTTATACTCTCTGAATTTCTCAAAGGCCTCGGACTTGTACTTCATTAAGTACACATATCCATACCTTGAGAAATCATCAGTAAATGTAATGAAGTAGGAGTAACCTCCAATGGCATGAGTTGACATGGGTCCACATACATCACTATGTATGAGTTCCAACAACTCAGTGGCTCTCTCTCCAGTTCCACTAAATGGAGAGTTGGTCAGTTTTCCACGAATGCAAGGCTCACAAGTTGCATATGACACATAGTCGAATGGATCTAGATATCCATCATTTAGCAACTTTTGAATCCTTCTTTCATGGATGTGACCTAGCCTACAATGCCATAGGTATACACTGTTCAACTCATCTCGTTTCCTTTTGGACATATTTATATTCATGATATGTGGAGTGGTGTCTAACATAAATAAACCATTATGCAATGTTCCTTTCGTGACGATCTTATCATCTAATAATATCGAACAACCATTGTTCTCAAAAACAAATTTATATCCACTAACTGTTAAACATGAAATGGAGATAATGTTTTTGATAATAGAAGGAACAAAATAACATGCATCTAATGCAATAAAAGCTCCACTAGGCAGATGTAGGGCGACCTCGCCAACAGCTAAAACAGCAACTTTTGCTCCATTACCCATCTTGAGGTCCATCTCGCCTCTCTCTAGTCTCCTAGGCCTTGCCAGAACCTGCAACGAATTACATATATGATAAGCACTACCGGTATCTAATACCCATGTGTTATCATAAGAGTCTGACAAATGGAGACCGATCATGAATGTACCTGAAGCTTCATCAAGCTTTTGTTTCGCCCTTTCTGCAAGGTACTCTTTGCAGTTTCTCTTCCAGTGCCCATCTTTACCACAGTGGAAGCACTGGCCTTTGTCCTTTGTTGGGTCTTTCTTAGCAACCTTTGCTTTACCTTGTTTGCCCTTGCCCTTTCCCTTCTTAAGGGACCTTTCTGCTTTCCTTTTCTTTCTGGTCTCACTAGTGTAGAGAACTGCCTTCTCTTTCTTAATAGTACTCTCTGCCTCCCTCAACATATTGAGGAGCTCTGGGAGAGTCACCTCAAGCTTGTTCATATTAAAGTTCATTATGAACTGTGAAAAGGAATCTGGTAGGGACTGAAGCACAATGTCCACACACAAGTTATCCTCTAGGACCATTCCTAGACCTGTGAGTTTCTCTATCCACTCAATCATCTTTAGGACATGGTTCTGAACCGGTGTCCCCTCAGTCATCCTAGCGCGGAAAAGGCTCTTGGATATCTCATATCGTTGAGTCCTTCCCTGTTCCTCAAACAATTTACGGACATGTAGGAGAATGGATCTGGCATCCATCTTTTCATGTTGTCTCTGTAACTCTGGAGTCATAGAGCCCAACATATAGCACTGAGCAAGAGTGGAGTCATCAATGTACTTCACGTAGCGAGCGATCTCATCCTCGCTTGCCCCTTCTTCAGGCGTAGGCATCACTGTATCAAGGACGTACACGATTTTCTCCGCTGTGAGAACAATTCTCAAGTTACGGAGCCAATCCGTATAATTTGGACCAGTGAGGCGGTTGACATCAAGTATGCCACGTAAGGGATTTGAAAGCGACATTTTCTGAAAATAAAGATGTAGCAAAAATGAATAACATGCAGATTTTGCAAGAAATAAACTATCAAGATATGGACTTCTATCTTAATATGCTCCCACTATTTTACTAACGAGTCACGCGACACCCTCAGCACGTGAAACGGAAGTCTCCGGCAGACTTCTAGTGGGGATCAGGATCCAATCAGCGTCTTAGTGTAACCTCGAGGGACTCGACCAATCACACTAAGCCTAAAAGGTAGACAACTCTTGCCGATCACAACTCCTTGTGATTCCCGTCCTGTTCGGCCTCCGAATCACCATGGCCTCGAGGGACTCGACCAACCATGATGCTCGGTTAAGTCAACACCTTCGTTACAAGATGAGTCTGATTTGATGATATACCCTCGAGGGACTCGACCAAGCATATCATGCCCTCAGGTCACCGGTGACATCTCTATGTCGTAAGCAAGATAGCGAATCGCGATATAGGTGAGTCTCGAGGGACTCGACCAACTCAACCTACACCGGGATTCGGTTCCTACTCATAACGATGGAAGGCCACGTGGGTCAATCTAATTGCCTCACGTTTACCGACTTAATATTATCGAGAGATGTTTCTATGATTTGGTCTCCTATTATGACATGTCACACATGTACATATTTAATATATATCTACATCGCATGCAAATATATATACATATCTAGTATGTGTATAAGCAATCACACCAGATGATCATGGACCACAACCTAATATGATTAGGCCCGAGCCAGTAGGCCTAATCACTCACATCAAGATCTATGTGTGCAGCGGTGCATCTCCATGCCTTGTGATCGTCCATCTCGTCCTCGTTGGTTCCGTCGACATCTTGATGCATCTTCATGCATCACGATCGTCCGTCTCGTGGGTCCCGCTATGGCTTCCACGCTTCCGCCGCGCCTCCTCATGTGATTACAACTTAATCATAGGCACGCAGGCCCGACAATAAACGAGAAATATAATGGAGGTTCGCAGACCTCAATAATAATAATCACAAGTACACACATCACACGGTCCATGATCATCCGTCCACTCATCATACATCACATGTATAAATAATCGTCATTATGTAGGACTACTAGATAATAAAAATAATAATCAACTAAACCTTTTAATTAATTAATATTTTCTGAAATCAGGGATATATAGGGAATTTCTCAATTCCTAAGGGTATTTTCGTAATTTGGACAAAAGACAGAAACTGGAATTTCTCAAATTCCGAGGGGCAAAACTGTCTTTTGCGCAGAAAACCCTAATACCCTTTCCCCTTTTCGCTGCTGCGCCGCCGCCGCCGCCACCCTGTTGGCGGCGGCCTGTGCGGCGAGGGCGAGGGCACTGCCCTCGCCTGCAGGTGGCACGCCCGCTGGGGTCGCTGCCGCTGCAGGTGGGCGCCCCCGCGGGCGCCGCCGCCTTCGCGGGCGGTTCTGCCCGCGAGTCAGCGCCCGCAGGTGGTGCTGTCTCGCTGGCGGCCGCCCCTGCGGGGTTTTTGCCCGTGGGAGCAGCGGCCACAGGCGCCGCTGCCCTGCGGTGCCTCAGCCCGCGCTGCTGCCCCGCGGCGCCTCTGCCCGCGGGCTCAGTGGCCGCAGGCGCTTCTACCGAGCGGGCTCCCAGCCCCGCCGGCCGCAAGCCTGCTGCAAGCAGATCGCCGGCCGGCTACTGCAGGCACAGCGCTTGCGCATGCGCCGGCGCTGTGCTGCCTGGCTGCGGCTGCGGCTGGCTGCAGGCATGCAGATCGAGGGCAGCAACTGTTGCTGCCCTTCCTTGCTTTTGCATCAACGATTTTGACGTCAATATTCTTCCTAAACACAACACACGCAGTTTAAAAACCAATCATTCGCACGAACAACCTGGCTCTGATACCACTGTTGGGAAATCATGGGGGGCGACATCATATGCGCAGCGGAAGAACAAGAAAACAAAAATCCCCGATTCCCAAAAAGATGTTCGTCGTCGTGCGAAGATTGGTGCGCAAAATCCGCAAAACACAAAACTGCGTATAGAGATTGTGTTACCTAGGGAGATCGTATATCCCTGTTTCCTTGCAGATCCTCAGGAGAGGGTGAAGGAGGTCAAGCGTCCTCCTCTCTAGCGGTGATCCACACAGCAGGGTTGCGACGACGCTCCTCAAAACTCCAGGCCTACTCTAAGGTGGAGAGGGAGAGGAGAATAGGAAGGGCAAGCAAAGACTCTAGCCTATGAGGCTGTGAATCCCTCCTATTTATAGAGATCCCGTGTCAAAACCCTAATGGGTCCTTTCCCTAGTGGGTATTGGATCTGCATCCAATAAGACAAGGGCTCCGTCGGATATCTCATATCCGAACCTCTACTTATCGCAATGCCTACCATATGTGTGTGACCCTCTAGGCCCAATATCGAGCTGGCCGTGAGTCATACCTGTCAGAACTCCTTCTAACTAAGTGAATTATTATCTCTGTAATAATTCACTCGACTCATCGACTACGGAAGTACTAGGCCACTACGCCGTAGTCCCCAGACGATACAGGGGAATCCAATCCATTGGACCTATCTGTCCTCAGTTACCATGTACCTATAGTCCCTCATCCATCTAATATCCCAGAGACCGTATATCGAGCATGGTGCTGTCAGACCCATACGGTTTCTACTCGAGTCTCGCTCTAATCGGATTCTCCCGGAGAACTCTTTCTCTCTCAACCCGAATGACCCTGGCCAGGGATTTGTCTGAGCAAGAACACATAGGATATTCCTCTCATGACGCCGAGAGTGGATGATCCTCTATTGACACTCAATAGCCCTCGTAAGGTCGACTACCACTCCCAATGACCAGCTGTACTAGATCTGGGAACAGCCAAACCTATAAGTCTGGTATCAAAGAGTGGAGCACTCATACAGGACATCCTTGGTGTCTCAAGTCTAAGGACCAGATACACCACTAGGACTACGGAATCGCTGTCTGACAATAAGGCATCATCAACCATCCAGCATTCCGTAAGCGGATCAATCAGTGAACTCATTCTCCAATGAGCACCTGTACTGTATCCCTAGTGTCCCTACACGAGCAGCTATGAGACCAGCTGCATCCATCATATGGACGGGTATACAGCACACCAGTCTATCCGGTTATCACGATGTCCCTCTCGAGTAACCTATGACCGGGATTATTTAGGATATGTGTTTAAAGGTGAATCGATCTCATTATTGTGATCTCATCACGATCCGATTCCCATTGCACAAATCCAAGGACATCACAATATATATATGCATTTATGCAATAGTTATAAAGTGATATACGCCAAAATATAATAAGCAAAAAGATTCTGTATCAAGTCACACGTGCCATCACTCACGTGATTGGCTTGCTGGGCACTTATGACTAGCACATACATGGCCTCTGCCATTGCATTATAGGGTTTGCACCGATTCTGTTCTCCTTAGCTTCCTTGGTAGCAACGTTCGCTTACTCGGCCTTGTCCTCTGACTTGCCGGGCTCCCTTAAGCGAATATGAGCTCTGGAGCAGTCCAACTCTCCAGTTGCTTCGATCATACCTCTGCATGATCAAGTCCCTCCCATGGGACTCATTGGTACTTGCATTCAAACTTTTCCCTTAGTGGAACACAGCCCCCATATGCTGATGACCAAGGTTTTCATCCGATGCAAAATTCGATGCACGCCCGGAAGACCCGCCTCTGCGGTACCATAGCCTTCACTCCTTGAATCCAAAACCCTTCTTGCCATCATGTTGTTCACCGAAGTGGAGCTTCCAGTAGCCCCCGATCAGACCTCCATATGATCTAGTCCCTCCCGGGACTAGGTCGTGTGTATCGCATTGTCACGAACTGTTCCACCACGATCCGCTGCACTATGTCTCCTCCTAGTGACATCTCCATTGCATTCTGATCCTTGTGGAATAAACTCGAATTGTGAACCCTCAATGTGTGGCCTCTGCCAATACATCGCAAGGTCTCTTCGACCTTTGATTTCGTTCGCTCCTTTGGCAATCGACCTTCATCCACCCACTCTTGGGTCACACCTAGATGAAGCACTGCTCTAGGACAGTCTGTCGCCTAGTAGCTCCCGAAGTCCCCTGACTTTGCTACAATTAGTGCACCATTGTTTGGATCTCGGGCCTCTGCCCCTACCAGCACAATCTCCGCTGTGCACCGCTTCCTTCATGGCAACTTGAATGGCAACACTGTGGCATATTCTTCAAGAGTACCCGCCTCTGCGTCCTCTTGCCCCATGCTAAGGCCTTCTGAACCCAACTTCGCCTCCGCAAATTGAGTCGCCTTAGTTCCTCCATCAAATGCTCCTCCGAGATAAGGTGCATGTGCCCAAAAGCTCCCTTCATCTTTGGCACCATGCAAGATGAGTCCTCTCTGATAGAATGAATGACCCATGGAACAACATGATCCTACTCTTGCCTCTGCAAGAGTTTATGTCCTTGACCTATGTCTAAGGAAAGCACTATGCCTCTGCTCCATGTTCCAACTTCTATGATGGCTCCCTTCATGCGGCTTGGATACTTCGCCAAGTTACACCCAAGTTGCTTTGCTCCTCATTTTTTGCATTGAGTCGATGGTGAACCTCGCGCCCACCATTCCACGGGTCAGCCCTCCCTTGAGTCCGATCTCCATATCGACTCCAAGTGTGCCTTCTTTTAAGTTGCTTTGGGTCGCTCCCCCACTTGATCTCGCAATGCATCCACCAATGCATTCTCTCAAGCGAGATCATGCGACGACTCCTCGCCGCTTGCTCAGTCCATCGAGCTTCGTGGAGTTGTTGTTTGTTGAGGTACTCCTCCCCAACTTGTGAGGTTTGTCTCACATGATTCTCCCTCTGGAGAGCCGAGACTTATCCCTCCTGGATAACTGTCCCATTGGAGCAATATCTCTCTTCGTTTCGGAGACCACCATCCCCTTGGACTACTCTGATCTGCTGAACAAACTGTGCATTGATCTGCCTCCTGCAAACGCACTTGCTAGATTGCGACTCCACGTCAATACAACCCCCGCTGCACCACTCAAGGCCTAGCAACATGCTGAACTCATTACACACTTTAGCCTCCTACGGATGTATCCTTCATATGCCGAAGAGAAAGTTTCAATGCTCCATGGCGCCAAGTTTCGATCGCCTTGGGATGGCCACGAACATTCCATCGTTCGCATACAAGCGCATGCATGAGTACCAAATTCTTCGAGTTAGCAATTCCCCTCACCTCTGTGAGCTTTGCATAACTCCTTTGGTCGTTGAGCAACTCATTCCACCTTGCATGGTCTCATCCTTTACCAAGCGCCGCGCTTGGCTTGAGCACTATCAAGTATAGTTGTCAACGTTGAGCCGCAGCTCAAACTCAGCCATCCCAACCTTTGTGCGCTCCAAATTCTTCCAAGCTTGCCTGTTCTTGTGGTGCCTCTTGCGCGAAGGGTTGGCCATTCCTCTGAATGCCAATGTCAGATGCCCACTCCTCCGAGCGACTCCTTTTCCCTACATCTCCATGCCCGTTTTCCCCCAAACGGTCGCGCGTGTGCTGACTGCCCTCAACGCAGCCCCTCTAGGTCCCTCACGTTTGCATGCTAAGTGTTTCTATGAGTGCTTGTCCCGCTCTGATACCATCTGTCACGGACTTAGCTGGTTTTGCCTAAGTCGTGCGGCACCCTTGCATGTCCGTCCGCAAAGGTCAGCCTCCCCGAAGCCTCCCCTTTGTCCCTTAGGACCAACAAAAGAGAGAACGGGTTAGAGAGAATGCCTCAATCGGGATCTACAAGCAAACATCTCTGAAAAATACTTCATAGACAATGCAAATTACAAACAGACTTTACAAGCTCTGAACAGTTGCACAACAAAGGGTAAAATGGTCCATTATAGACCGAAAATCTCTCGCACGTGTCCACATGACACAACCTTTATTTACAAGCCTAAAGAGGCCACCAACCCAACTAAAATGAGACTATTATGCCTTCGGCCGCCCCTCTACATGCTGTACAAGGCATGAACATGCCAAAAGACACGGACATACATAAGCATTACATCAAACATCTTATTTAGAAGTTTGTCCGTGATAGCCTGTCAATGGCGGTGCCACCGCCTGTCAATGGCGGTGCCACCACCTGTTAGTGGCGGTGCCACCGTCTGTCAGTGTCTGACACTGACAGTGGACTGGCGGTGCCACCGCCTAGCCAAGCGGTGCCACCGCCCAGCTCTCGGGTGCTGGGCGGTGCCACCGCCCAGTCTGGCGGTGCCACCGTCAGACCCTTCGGTTCACTGGTTAGGCTTTAAATTTAGCCCAAACCAAGTCTAATTTTGGGCCCAATTGGCCCCTAACCAGGATATAGGATTATCTTTTAATCCTAATCCTAATTACATGTGAACTACATAACTAAAAACATCCCAAGCAAGTTTTCAATCGTGAGTCTTGTTCCGGCGAGCTTTCCGACGAACTTCCGGCGAACTTCCGATATGCCTTTGGATTTCTTCCGACGGACTCCCAGCAAGCTCCCGATCTTGTGACAACTTCAACGAGTAGCCGAGCCTTCTCGGTGATCTCCGCGAACCTCCGACGATCTCTTCGGCGAACTTCCAAAAATTCCGACAGGTTCCCGATTTCTTCTCCATTGGTCCCGGCAGCATCTCCGACGATTCTTCGGACTCTCAAACGTCCATCGAACTTGACTCCGATATTCTTGCTTTGTGTTTTCTGGTTATCGTAGTTAATCCTGCACACTTAACTCAATAATATGGATTAGATCAATTAAACCATCAATTGATTTTATCATCAAAATCCGAGATTCAACATAAATTTATCTCGAAATCATATGGATTAGGTCAACCGATGTACATAAAGATATATCGAACGTGAAAAATTTATGGGGACGGTCAGGCCACCCATAATTTTTTTCTTTTTTTCCTTTTTTGTTAAATTTTATGCGGAGGGTCGAACCAAACACATGGATAAACGACCCATAATTCACATGAAAAAAAATATTTTTTTTTCTTTTTGTTAAATTTTATGCGGAGGGTCCAACACGTCGTTGCTGGACAAATGACCCATCATTCTTGGTTGGAGAAACCCCGTAGCACTTCGATTATTGCTGCCACACTTCTTTTGGCTTTTTGTGGATAAAGGACCCGTGAGCTGTGCTTTATCAATTGTTTATCCAATTTCATGGGGACATAAGACAAGGGTTAAATCTGTCATCTTATGTTATGATCTATAATAATCATCAAATAATTCTGTGTACACACCACTATTATTTGATCTTATGCATTTCAATTACCTTTCTGTCTCCCTTTTAACCCTAGAATGAAACTCTTTGAATATATTAATCACCTAATCTTTGGTCTTCAAAGCATAGGCCTAAACTTTCCTAAAAAAATTATCTATAAAAGTGATAAAATAAAGTGCACCACTTATACTAGGAACATCAACAGATCGATCAGGAGTTTTTATCCTTAAAGGACCATATACATCTGTATAAACATAGTCTGAGACATGCATTTTTCTATATAAAGCAGGACTAGCAAATGAAACTTTGTGTTGTTTACCAGCCAAACAATCAATACAAGGGTTCAGATGTGTACCTCTGATGTCTGACAATATCTCTCTCTTGGAAAGAGCTTGCAGCTCCTTCTCGCTCATGTGTCCCAATTGCCTATGCCACAACTCTATGCTGAAGTCTTTCTTTGTAGCATTTAATTGCTCACCATAAGCTTTGGCCTGCAACCTGTATAAGGTGTGACATTTCTTTCCACTAGCTATAACAAGTGAACTTTTACTGAACTTCCATTGCCCTTTGTGAAATCTGCTATCATAGTCTTCATCATCTAGTCTTACAACTGAAATTAAATTTAGTCTTAAGTCAACCACATGTCTCACATCTTTAAGCACTAACTTGCAGTCAAGGTTGGGCTTTAAATGGATATCACCCATGCCAATGATGTCTACCGTGCCATAGTTGCCCATCTTAACAACACCAAAATTTTCAGATCTATAGATAGCAAAAACCTCCTTCCGTGGTGTAGCATAAGAAGCATCTGTGTCAATCACCCACTCAAGATCCTGATACACACATAAGAAAAAATATCATCAGAATGAGACAAAATCAAATAATCACTACCTTGCACTGTAGTTGTAGTATTATCCTTTGACTTTGTAGACTCAACTTATTTTCCCTTTTTCTTGCTCTTCTTAGGTTGCTTACATTGGTTCTTGTAATGTCCTTTCTCACCATAGTTATACAAACAATATCTTTTCTTGATCTTGACTTGCTCCTACCCATGTGTGAACTACTTCTAGACTTTGACCTTCCTCTGTTCTCTGAGATAAGTGCCTATGAGTCATTCTGAGATGTTGCTGAATTCTTTCTTCTCAGCTCCTCATTCAACAAACTGCTTGTTATTTGACTTATGGTGATAATACCATCTGGCACAGAATTACTGAGGGATACTACCAATTGTTAGGATCAAGAGCACTAAGAGGGGGGGGGGGGGGGGGGGGTGAATTATTATAGCGGAAATCTTTCAACGATAAAAACTACGTTCGAACGATAAAAATGATTTCGGTATGAAAGCCGATCCTAAGATTACTTTAACTTAAGATCAAGCAAGATGATGTTAAAGTCAATCTATGAAGGCAGTTTGTAGTTATGATGAAAACCAGAATATAAGCGCAAACTGAAATACGACGTTCGTACGAAGAAACTGATTTACGTCTAAATACTGATTTATAAATCACTTGATTAGGTGAGACGTAGTTTAAGCAAGGATATAAAGGCAGTTTGCAGTTATGATAGAAATCAAAACGTAAACGCAAACTGAAATATGATGATCGTACGAAAAAATAGATTTACGTCTAAACGCTGATTCGGAAAGTGCAAAGCTTGAAACCCGATCGTATATGCGCAGAAAGCAGTAATCTTTAGAGGAGGTTTGTAGTAAAGATAATATGCTCAAAGTAAATGCAAACTGAGATTTAGAGTGGTTCGGTCAATCTTGACCTACTCCACTTTTGGCTTCCTCCACTGATGAGGTCACCGACGTCAACTAGAGGCCTTCCTTCAATAGGCGAAGGCCAACCACCCTTTTACAGTTTCACTCCTTTTGACGGGCTTAGGAGACAACCCTTATAGAATTTTCTCTCCTCTCTTTACAGCTCAGAACTTGGAAAAAAAAAAAAGGAGAAGAACTTTTGGCCTTTACAACAATTTTGAGCTCTAAAAATCACAGAACAAGATCAAGATTTCGATGTATGTTCAGTGCTCTTTTAGTGCTGAATGGGTGGGGTATTTATAGGCCCCAACCCAGTTCAAATTTGGAGCTCAAAACTGTCAATTCTCAGAATTCCGGGATCAGGCGGTTGCACCTCCTGACTGGAGCGGTTGCACCGCCTAGCAGAGCTCGAAGACTGAGCCTCTAGGCGGTGCTACCTCCTGTCAGGGGCGATTGCACCTCCAGCCAAAGCTCGAAGACCGAGCTTAGGCGGTGCAACCTCCTGACTGAGGCGGTTGCACCGCTCAGCCAGTGCTCGGAGACCGAGCCCAAGCGGTGCCACCTACTGTCAGGGGAGGTTGCACCGCCCAGTCTTGCTTGGAGACTGAGCCCAAGCGGTGCCACCTCCTGGCTGGGGCGGTTGCACCGCCCAGTCTCGCTCGGAGACTTAGCCCAAGCGGTGCCACCTCCTGGCTTGGGCGGTTGCACCTCCCGCCAGAAATCAGGGTCGGAATGGGTTGATCCATTCGGCCCAATTTGGGTTTTTCAGGGGTCCAATTGCCCCAAGATTAAGTTAATGGGATCACCTCCCATTTCCAACTTAATCATTGTGCTAACTACGATTTTTCCTAAGATATTTACTGCAACTTGCTCCGATGCGTCAATCGCTTCTTCCGGCAAACTTTCGTCGATCATCCGATGAACCCTCGGTGATGCTCCTGCGGACTTCCGACAAACTCCTGGACTTGCGACGATCTACTTGGCGAGTTCCGACGAGCTTCTTTGGCAAGCTCATGGACTTCTCGGATTTGTTCCCGCAGAACCTCCGACGACTGTCCGAACTTCCGTCGAACTCTCGAACTCCCAACGTGATCATTGTCTTGACTCCGGCGCAACTCCTGTTGCATATCTTATTTTCATCGTAGTTAATCCTGCACACTTAAAACAAAATTTCGATCGAGACAATTAATCCTAAGAAATTAACCAAGTTGTCCGGCATGTCATTGGTCCCTCGACGCTTCGTCTGATTCTTCGGTGCATCGTCCTCTCCTACAGCCTATTGCCCAATCGGCCAGTTGACTCCGTAACTCTGATATCCTTGGCATAATACCTGCTCTTCTTGGCCCGATGCCCGAGTCCACGGCCCGAAGCCTTCTGTCGATACGTCGACCGATCCACCGGCCCGATGTCCAATCTTCTGACATGTTCCTCCGGCACAACATGATTTTCCTGTTTTAATTGTCTCATCCTGATCGAAGCATCCTGCGTCACTCAAAACGTGACGCAAAACACAGATTAAATCATAAACATATATCAAGTGGTTTCATCATCAAAATACGAGATTCAACAATCTCCCCCTTTTTGATGATGACAATTACTTGATGACGGAGTTAACCTTAACTCCCGGAGTTTAAACAAACTCCCCCTATCAATATGTCATATTGATAGAAACTCTTGGATTCAAAAGTCCAAGCAACATGTCATCATAAACTTATGCATAAACTTATGCATAACATGTTATGTCATCAACATACTTCTCCCCCTTTGTCATCAACAAAAAGGAGAAGTACCACAATCAAGTGTTTGTGATATTGGTTCAACTCATTGCATGAAAAACATAATATCAAGTTTTATCATCATGCAAGTTTGCTATTATCAAATATCAACATGTAAAATTGCGATGTAAGCTTTTGATATCATAACGCAAACATTTCTAGTGTTTATCAATTGTAGCATTTCATCACATGGTAAGATATCAACGCGTAAAATTACGATACAAGTTCTTGATATCTTAACGCATAATGCAAACATGGCATAATACAAGTTTGGCAATCATAGCATCAATTCATATATCTCTTGATGATGCAAGCATTGCAAATATGGCAATCATATCAATTCATATATCTCTTGATGATGCAAGCATAGCATCAGTGTTCATAGCATCAATTCATATATTTCTCCCCCTTTGCCATCAACAAAACGGAGAATGATATAAGCAAATTTTAAGCATAAGTGCTTGTAATTATTCATGTCATAACTAGGTTCATGTCATTTTCCAACAGTGAGTGATAGGATATCAATTATACAAACATCTCAAGGAAAACATGACATGGAGATAGCTTTGAAAACTTCTTCCTTTTTTATCTGTTATTATCTTTTTGCATGAAGGAGGAAGACTATTTGTGATACATGCTATTTGTGAGTTTACTTCGAGTGAAGTTAGAATCGATGAGAGATTAAATCATGCTTCATTTTTACAAGGATCAAGATATGTATGTGAAACAAATCCTTGCAAGTAAAAACACTTTCATCCATATTCATCAAATCTATTTCTCAAAAAAAATATTTTTCACATGATATGTGTTTGAGAGATGTATTTGCTAGTTGATTACATATGTCAAAAATCAATGATATGAACTAAACTTGATATGACATATGCTTGTTAAGTTCGGAAGAGAGTAAACTTGATATGTTAGGATCAAGAGAATCCGAAAATGAAATTTGACTCTTTCTTGCATTCAGACAAGGTTTTGCTATAGATATTTAATTACAATCATGAAGGTAAAACATGCTTGTTATCATGGAAGTTTTGTATTCAAGCACATAATTTCCAACATGTAATTGTGTAAAATCATTATGCCAATCAAGTGATTTGATCATTCAATCAAGAAAGTTTAAAAAATAATTTTAACACGTTCAATCATTAGGACATATTTTTGCCATAGTTTTTCAAATACAATCATGAAGATAAGGCATGCTCATCATCATCATGGTAGTACGATGGCAAGTTTACAATTTTAAGACACGCAAGCTAGTAATTTTGAGATGTTCAAGAAAGCAACTCTTGCTTCTTGAAATATAAGTTTTGCTACATGTGCAAGTTAACTTTTTGCTTCTGCAAGATATCATTCCTTGGTGATGTTCAATATAGCAAGTTCTACATCATGCAAGCTAGTGAATCTTATAACATTTTAGAACATGCATAATCACCAAAGCATCATAAATTTTAATGATGTGCAAAATTACAAATTTTGCATGTTTGCATTTGTGCATCTTGAGATTTGTAAGATAGCACTTCTTGGTGATGTTCAAGATAGCAATTCCTTTTCTTTTGAGAAGTGTAATTATTTTCTTTCTCCTCTTATTTTTTGAATTATATGAGCTAGCAAATTAGCTTTCAAGCATGTTTTGCTTCCCCTTTGTCATTGTCAAAAAGAAGAAAAGACCCTTTACGTTAATTTCTAAATTATGACAAAGGTAAATAGCATTGATGAAAATTTAAGTCTTGAATGTCAAAACAATTATTTTATCATGAATATTTCATCATTGCATGCATCATTATCATCATATATATTTTTAAAACATATAAACTCATTATTATATGATTCCAAATCATCATTCCTATTATTTTAATCATTGTTTCAATCATCTTTATAGCTTATCATGCATAATATGTCAAACCATCTAACATGATACAAACATTTATTTTCAAAGTATTTATCACTATTTTCATGTATGATAATAAAGTGTTCATGATACTGAATATTAAATCAATATTTTTTAAGTATTTATCACTTCATTTTGATCATGATACCAAATATTCATCATTTAGAGCATTCATGACATTAAATCAACATTATAATACTTCATTTTAGCAACAACTCATAGCATTTTACATCATGATTCACATCATATGCAATACATGACATCATAATTAAAAAGCTCAAGTATTGCGTGCATCATTGCAAATCATAAATGTTTCATATCATGATGGTATCAATTTTGTTAAATTATATCCTACCATGCATGATCATAACTTTTCATTTGTATACATCAAAATAAATTAATGAATATTTCATGTATTCATATCATCACATAAGGAATATCAAGAAGAAAATAATTGGGTGATGAGATAAACCTTTCATGAATACAAAGAATTGCATAAAAATCATATCATGAATACAAGGAATACAGGTCACAATCATTCAAGAGAAAAATCATCATTCATTTTCAATTCATTCAATTTGACAAATCATGATCATGATTTTGATAAAACTCATTTCAAATTTAAATCATCAAAATCATTTTTATGGCTCACAAAATTTATAACATAAATAAATTCATGATTTCATTGATAATATATTTTTTCCCCTTTTTTAAGTGTTTCATCTTAAGTGATCGATTTCATGTAAGTATGCCTTTTCATTTATGTCAAATGAAAACATGCATCAACGTTTAGGATCGTAAAATGAATTTCATCATAAAACCATCAAGACCAATAAGTCACAAAAATCATCATGTATAACTTTAAAATCTCATGCATAAAATCATAAATCATGGTATCCAAACATTTAGTGTTTTTATATTATGCATCATTGAGTATACAATCGTTAAGCATGACACTTACACTATTTCATATAACCATGCCTATTTCATTTATGTCAAACATGCATCAGTTTTTAAAGCCACTGTTATTATCATGAAAATCGATAATCCATAATTATCAAGAATCATCATACATAATTTCAAAAATATATACTCATTAATCATAACTTCAAATTAAACATGATTTAATATACTCAAAATCGAGAAATAACAATGGACATCACCATGATATACATTATTACTTCTTAACCATGATTTCATATTTTCAATCAAAATCATTTTGTTTGTTTATCATAAAATATGCAATATTATCATTTTCAAAATTACTAGCATGATCATAATTTTTTTTTTTAACATTAATTCTAAACTAAAAAAGAAAATACATCATGAGAGCATCAAGTAATTTCAAAATAATTCAAGAGAGTTGAGTTACTTACCTTGTAGTCGAAGCCCGTCAAAGCCCAATTCGCCGTTTCACCTTTGGAAGTTCTTGATTCATCCTTGGTTGCCTTCCTCTTCTTTGGCCTCTTCCTTCGTTCAAGTTCATTGTCTATTTTAGATTTTTGTTTAATAAGCTTATTAAGATTTAGTGTTCGAAGTTCAAGTTCATCATTGTCCTCATCACTTGAGTCATCGCTCAAGTGGTATTCATTTGTCCGGAGTTTCAAATCCTTCCTGTTCTTTGGAAGGTGACTTTGTTCATCATGTTCATCATGTGCATTGTGCACTATTTCATATGTCATCAACGAACCAATTAGTTCTTCAAGTGGTAAGTTATTTAGGTTTTTAGCTTCTTGTATTGCAGTTACTTTTGAATCCCACTTCTTAGAAAGAGAACGCAAAATCTTGTTTACGAGTTCAAAACCCGAAAAACATTTTCCAAGAGTTCTTAAACTATTGACGACATCCGTGAAACGGGTGTGCATGTCGCCTATAGTCTCGTTTGGTTGCATTCGAAAAATCTCAAAGTCATGCAATAAAATGTTAACTTTCGAGTCTTTGACTCTACTAGTTCCTTCGTGCGTGATTTCAAGTGTTCGCCAAATGTCAAAAGCCGTTTCGCATGTAGAAATCCGATTGAACTCATTTTTGTCCAAAGCGCAAAATAAGGCATTCATAGCCTTTGCGTTTAAAGAAAAATACTTCTTCTCCAAATCCGACCATTCATTCATCGGTTTAGAGGGAAGTTGAAAATCGTTTTCAATGATATTTCATAAATCCAAATTCATAGAAAACAAGAAAACTCTCATTCGAGTTTTCTAATAAGTGTAGTCCAATCCGTTAAACAACGGTGGACGAAAAACCAATAAGCCCTCTTGAAAGCCATGAAGAGCCATTTCTCTCGGGTGTAAATCCGAAATGAGAAATACCGAGCTCTGATACCAATTGTTAGGATCAAGAGCACTAAGAGGAGGGGGGGGGGGGGGGCGAGGGGTGGGGGGGTGAATTAGTGCAGCGGAAATCTTTCAACGATAAAAACTGCGTTCCAACGATAAAAACGATTTCGGTGTGAAAGCCGATTCTAAGATTACTTTAACTTAAGATCAAGCGAGATGATGTTAAAGTCAATCTATGAAGGCAGTTTGTAGTTATGATGAAAACCAGAATATAAGCGCAAACTAAAATACGACGTTCGTACGAAGAAACTGATTTACGTCTAAATGCTGATTCGTAAATCACTTGATTAGGCGAGATGCAGTTTAAGCAAGGATATAAAGGCAGTTTGCAGTTATGATAGAAATCAAAACGTAAACGCAAACTGAAATATGATGATCGTAAGAAAAAATAGATTTACGTCTAAACGCTAATTCAGAAAGTGCAAAGCTTGAAACCCGATCGTATATGCGTAGAAAGCAGTAAGCTTTAGAGGAGGTTTGTAGTAAAGATAATATGTTCAAAGTAAATGCAAACCGATATTTAGAGTGGTTCAGTCAATCTTGACCTACTCCACTTTTGGCTTCCTCCACCGACGAGATCACCGACGTCAACTAGAGGCCTTCCTTCAATAGGCGAAGGCCAACCACCCTTTTACAGTTTCACTCCTTTTGATGGGCTTAGGAGACAACCCTTACAGAATTTTCTCTCCTCTCTTTACAGCTCAGAACTTGGAAAAAAAAAAGGAGAAGAACTTTTGGCCTTTACAACAATTTTGAGCTCTAAAAATCACAGAACAAGATCAAGATTTCGGTGTATGTTCAGTGCTCTTTCAGTGCTGAATGGGTGGGGTATTTATAGGCCCAAACCTAATTCAAATTTGGAGCTCAAAACTGTCAATTCCCGAAATTCCGGGATCAGGCGGTTGCACCTCCTGATTGGAGCGGTTGCACCGCCTGGCAGAGCTCGAAGACTAAGCCTCTGGGCGGTGCTACCTCCTGTCAGGGGCGGTTGCACCTCCTGCCAGAGCTTGAAGACCGAGCTCAGGTGGTGCAACCTCTTGACTGAGGCGGTTGCACCGCTCAGCCAGTGCTCGGAGACTGAGCCCAGGCAGTGCCACGTCCTATCAGGGGAGGTTGCACCGCCCAGTCTCGCCCGGAGACTGAGCCCAGGCGATGCCACCTCCTGGCTGGGGCGGTTGCACTGCCCAGTCTCGCTCGGAGACTTAGCCCAGGTGGTGCCACCTCCTGGCTTGGGCGGTTGCACCTCCCGCCAGAAATTAGGGTCCGAATGGGTTGATCCATTCGGCCCAATTTGGGTTTTTCAGGGGCCCAATTGCCCCAAGATTAAGTTAATGGGATCACCTCCCATTTCCAACTTAATCATTGTGCTAACTACAATTTTTCCTAAGATATTTACTGCAACTTGCTCCGGTGCATCAATCGCTTCTTCCGGCGAGCTTCCAGCGAACTTCCGTCGATCATCCGATGAACCCTCGGTGATGCTCCTACGGACTTCTGGCAAACTCCTGGACTTGCGACGATCCACTTGGCGAGTTCTGACAAGCTTCTTTGGCAAGCTCATGGACTTCTCGAATTTATTCCCGTAGAATCTCCGACGACTGTCCGAACTTCCGTCAAACTCTCGAACTCCCAACGTGATCATTATCTTGACTCCGGCGCAACTCCTGTTGCATATCTTATTTTCATCGTAGTTAATCCTGCACACTTAAAACAAAACTTCGATCGAGACAATTAATCCTAAGCAATTAACCAAGTTATCCGGCATGTCATTGGTCCCTCGACGCTTCGTCTGATTCTTCGGCGCATCATCCTCTCCTGCAGCCTATTGCCCAATCGGCCAGTTGACTCCGCAACTCCGATATCCTTGGCACAATACCTGCTCTTCTTGGCCCGATGCCCGAGTTCACAGCCCGAAGCCTTCTGTCGATACGTCGACCGATCCACCGGCCCGACGTCCAATCTTCTAACATGTTCCTCCGGCACAACATGATTTTCCTGGTTTAATTGTCTCATCCTGATCGAAGCATCTTACGTCACTCAAAACGTAGATTAAATCATAAACATATATCAAGTGGTTTCATCATCAAAATACGAGATTCAACACCAATGTCTCCTAACTTTCTAGTAATGAATTGAGAAGTAACAATGCCAGCAACTCATCATCAAGAGACATTTTTATAGAGGATAACTAGTTAGTAATACTCTACATTTCATTCAAATGCTCAGCAATAGAAGCACCCTCTCTATATTTTAGGTTCACAAGTTTTCTGATCAAAAAAGCTTTATTACCAACTGTTTTTCTTTCATAGAGACCTTCCAATTTTTTCCAAAGAGAATATGTAGTATTTTCAGTAGACATATGGTGAAAGACACTATCATTAAGCCACTATCGAATAAACCCAACTATTTTTCGATCTAACCTCTTCCACTCATTATCTGCCATAGTTGTGGGTTTTGCATTATCCCGTGCAAAGGTCCATACAAATCTTTGTAATACAAGATATCTTTCATTCTTGGTTTCCATATCATCTAATTATTTTCATTTAAACTAATCATGTGAGAAACATTACTGACCTCCATGTTCAAATACAAAAATTAAATCACCACAACCCCGCTCTGATACTACCAATTGATGGGATATAAAGTGAAATAAACTTTTGTATATGAACAAATACTAGTAGGCTATAACACGCAGCGGAATTAAATGGAATCACAATCAAATAGAACACCAAGATATATATGGAAAACCCCTTTAATGTGAAGGGTAAAAATCATGGGGCAAACTAGAGATAATCCACTATAAGAATAATGAATATACAAATCTCAATCTCTTACCCTAGCAACAATCACAAGAGAATAACTGAGATACAAGGATCACATCACTGTGCACAATATCTAAATCCTCCCTAATTCTTCCCAAGTAATCACAGAAAGAATCTACTATAGATCTGATCTAACCTAAGATGAAAGCACTGCTAGATGATTGAGAACAGTCTCTCTGTATTGTCTTTGTCTTTTTTCCTTCTCTTCCTTTTCTGCCTTGTTCTCCTCTTTTTCTTTGGAATCTCGTGGCTACCAAAAACTGCATTTTTGCTGCCTTTTTTTATAGCCATCACACCCCCCTTAATATAAATTAGGGTTAGGTTAAGAGGGGGTGAGCTGTGGGCTAATAAAGCTCACCTTGGGCTGAATATGGGCTGTCAGCCCAACAAGGAAAACATATTCAAATATCAGTAAAGAAATACAATTTTGAGAAGTTGAGAAGCATAGGTAGATCAATAAGTAAATACATAACACAACTCTATTAATTGTTATACTAACTTGGTAATTATTACATACTCATACCTATATTTATAAAGAAAATTAACTAACTTTACTATATACTTTAACTATAACCGACATAAATATTTTTTTTTTTTTGTTGCACAACAATTATGGTAGCTAAGCTAATGAATCTACAACTAATTAACCAACTTCACTGTGTCAATCTTAAAATAAAATAAGTGATATTCCTTTGATGTAATTTTTGTTGTGTCCATGACTTCAAGCTATCGAGGAAACTAAATAACCAATATCAGTTTTGAGAACTACTTTATGTAGTTCAAAATGAAAATACTTTGATATAGTTATCTCATCTTCCTTTTTGATATGAACTCAGTATTCTCATATACTAACTGAATTCTCAACTCAGTATCCATATGTCCACTCAATATCAATCTTGTTGGATCTCTTCACAATATATTCACCACTAAAGTTTTACATCTCTATTCAGATATATTGTTACCATCAAAACTTTGCTTTCTTCATAATCAAGCCTCGTAGCTCAAAAGTACTATTCTATATCAAACAAAAAAATTCTTATGATTCTTTGCATCCCTAACATCCCCTTAGTAATACAATTCAAGTGCTCTAAAGTTTTGAGAGTAACACGAGTGTTGCTCCATCTCGTATTGAGAGCTCTCATGAGCAATGTAATCTTGGGCATGAGTTTCGTTATGACTTCGAGTAGGTGTCGCATAAAGTCTTTGGTGTCTTTTGTCAATCGATCTACTTAGAACTCAATATTGTCAATTTGAGATTTTATCTCCTTGGCGAGTTCTTTATCCTAAGAAGTCTTTATTGGCCTTAGTAAAGTTTTTCGATACTCACTTCGAGAACATCATTTCTACAGCTATAAGCCTCTCATTATAGCTTTTTTTTTCGGTTGATGCTTTAGATTACATTTCCTCTGCTCACGGAGAATAGCCAACTTCTCACTCCCCATTTTTACTATCGCACTTCTCTTGAGGGACTTCAATAGTTTGAGAGTGAGTTTGTACTTGCATGCCCCTCTTGTACTTATCCCATCTTGCTTGATTCGCCATGATGTTTCGCCTTGGTGAGATTGAGAACTTTCACTATTTGCTCAAGTTGCTTGCTTGCTCTAATACTACAATGTCATAGACTTGGCTGAAATTGCCTAAGTCATTAAACACCCTTGCATTATCCATTTGTAAAAGGTTAGCCTAGTTGTAACTATTGAATCTCGGATTTTGATGATGAAACCAATCGATATGTGTCTATGTTTTAATCTGTGTTTTGAGTGACACAGGATGCTTCGATCAGGATGAGACAATTAAAGCAGGAAAATCATGTTGGGCCGGAGGAACATGTCAGAAGATTGGACGTCGGGCCAATGGATTGGTCAACATATCGATAGAAGGCTTCGGGCCGTGGATTCGGGCATCGGGCTAAGAAGAGCGGGTATTGCGCTAAGGATATTGGAGTTACGGAGTCAACTGACCGATTGGGCAATAGGCCGCAAGAGAGGACGATGCGCCGAAGAATCAGACGAATCGTCGAGGGACTAATGACATGCCGAACAACTTGATTAGATGCTTAGGATTAATTGTCTAGATCGAAGTTTGTTTTACATGTGTGGGATTAACTACGATAGTAAGACACGAAGCAAAATGAAGTCCCGGAGTCAAGATCGAGATCACATTGGGAGTTCGAGAGTTCGTCGGAAGTCCGGACGTTCGTCGAAAGTTCTGCGGGAACCAGCCAAGAAGTCACGGAGCTTGCTAGAGAAGCTCATAGAACTCACCAAGAAGATCATCGTGAAGTCCAAGAGCTTGCCGGGAGTCCACCGGAACATTGCCGAGAGTTCGTCAGAGGTTCACCGGAAGATCGCCGGAAGCTCGTCGGAAGAATTGACATAGGGATTTGTTTAGCTTAGAATATATCTTAGGAATCATAGTTAGCACGTAATTGGCATTGTATTTGGCCCAACCCAATTAGGGTCCAGCTAGGCCCATGTAAGAATTGTGTTAGGCCCAATAAGAGGCCCAAATAGTGTCCCAAGAAGACTCACCATCATGGCACAATCTTTGAGACTATGTCAGGCAGTGGTACCACCAGTCTGGGTGATTGTACTGCCCCTGGAAGGGTGCCAGGCGGTGGTACTATCCAGGACAGTGTCAGCCAAACTGACATTGGGCGATGGTACCGCCCAGCACAGGCGATGGTACCGCCCATGCCCAAGGAACCCGGGATGAGATGTTTTTAGGCTCCAAGTTTGAATCAACTTGAAACCTATAAATACCCCTCTCATCCTTGGTTAAAGCACACAAGTATTGAGAGTAAAAAAGTATAGAAACACTGCTATAATCTTGTGTAAGCTCCTCTCAAAATTCTAAGTGTTAGAATAGATTGAGAGAGGAGTGAGTGGGGGTGTAAGGGTTATCTCCTAAACCTGGTAAAAGGAGAATTGAGTTGTAAAAGGGTGGTTGGCCTTCGCCTATTGAAGGAAGGCCTTTAGTGGATGCCGATGACCTCGTCGGAGGAGGAAGCCGAAAGTGGATATATGTCACGTTGACCAAACCACTCTAAAATTGCCGTGCTCTCTGGTTTGCATTTACTTCCTGTCATTTACATACTGCAAACTGAATCTTTACTTGCTCACTACTTTCACTTTATATTCGAATGAGAATGAGATTTCAAGTTATCTTCCGAGTTCGATTTTTAAGTTAAGTTTCCGAAATCGGTCTTTCGTCGAAAATAATTTTTTATCATACGGAAGTTTTAAATCGAGACGTTATTTTACCGCTGCACTAATTCACCCCTGTTAGGATCAAGAGCACTAAGAGGGGGGGTGAATTAGTGCAGCGTAAAACTTTCAACGATTTAAAATGATATTCATTTGATAAAAATGATTTTGGTAAGAAAGCCGATTCGGAGATCACTTTAACTTGTGATCAAGCGAGATGCAGTTAAAGTAAAGATATAGAGGCAGGTTGCAGTTAAGATAGAGAACAGATTGTAATTACAAATCAAAATACGACGTTCGTATGATAAAAGTGATTTCGGTATGAAAGCCGATTCGGAAGTTGCTTTAACTTAGATTAGGCAAAGTGCAGTTAAAGTAAAGATATGGAGGCAGTTTGTAGTTAAGATAGAGAACAAAAAGTAAATGCAAATCGAGATTTAGAGTGGTTCGGTCAATCTTGACCTATATCCACTTTTGGCTTCCTCCTCCGATGAGGTCACCGACGTCCACTAGAGGCCTTCCTTCAATAGGCGAAGGCCAACCACCCTTTTACAGTTTCACTCCTTTTGACGGGCTTAGGAGGTAACCCTTACAAACTTTTCTCTCCTCTCTTGAAAGATCAAAACTTGGAAGAAAAAAGAGAGGAGAACTTCTAGCCTTTATAACACTTTTGAGCTCTAAAAATTGTAGAGTAAGATTGGATTTACGGTGCCCTTTCATGCGGGAAAGGGTGGGGCATATATAGGCCTCAAACTGGTTTGAATTTGGAGCTCAAAAATATCTTTTCCCGGATTTTCGGGGTCCTAGCGGTACTACCTCCTGACTGGGGCGGTACAACCGCCTGGCAGCTCGGAGACTGAGCCTCTGGGCGGTGCCACCGCTTAACAGGGGTGGTTGCACTGCCCAATCTAGCTCGGAGACTGAGACCAGGTGGTGCCATCGCCTGACTAGGGCAGTTACACCGCTTAGTCTCGCTCGGAGACTAAGCCCAAGCGGTGCCACCGCCTAACCTGGGCGGTTGCATCGCCCAGCTTTCCTGGGAGACTATCTCCTGGGCGGTGCCACCGCCGACCCTGGCGGTGCCACCACCTAAGGCATCTTTTTCATTCAAGATAAAACACTTATACCCAAAAACTTTAAAATATGAAACATTGGGTTTTTTATTACTCCACAACTCATAGGGAGTTTTGGTGAGTAAGGGTCTTACTAGAACTCTATTCAAAATATAGCATGCAGTGTTTATGGCTTCGGCCCAAAAATATTTGGGTAGGCTATGTTCATTCAACATGGTTCTTGCCATTTCTTATAAATTTCTATTCTTTCTTTCTACTACTCCATTTTATTGAGGATTTCTTGGAGTAGAGAAGTTATGGTTGTATCCATTAGATTCACAAAATTCTTGGAAATTACGATTTTGAAATTCACCACCATGATCACTTCGAATTGATGAAATCATAAAACCCTTTTCATTTTGAACAAGTTTACAAAACTTGGTGAAATATCTAAAGTATTCATTTTTGTGTTTCAAGAAATAAGTTCATGTGTATCTACTATAGTCATCTACAATGACGAAGGCGTATTTGCTACCTCTTAGGCTTGATGTAGAGATTGGTCTGAACAAGTCCATATGGATCAATTGTAAGGGCCTAGAGGTGCTTATTTGATTCTTAGATTTGAAACTACCCTTAATTTGTTTTCCTAATTGACAAGCATCGCACACATTATCTTTGATGAACTTGATATGAGGAATTCCTCGTACAAGTTCTTTGGATAATATTTGAGTGATTAGTTTCATGCTAGCATGACCTAATCTCCTGTGCCAAAGCCAAACATCCTCATTCAAAACCGAGAAACACAGCAAAGATCATTGATGTAAATGGTGTATACGTTATTATGTTTTAATGTGACCATAGATATGTTTTTGTGTGGTTTTTCAATGATGCAAGCATTAGATTCAAATTTGATGATATATCCTTTATCTCATAATTGACTAATACTCAAGAGGTTATGTTTTAAACAATCAACTAACAAAACATCTTCAATAAAGAAGTTGGATTTGTTACCTATGGTTCCTTTGCCAATGATTTTACCCTTGTTATTGTCTCCGAAGGTGACATAGCCTTCGTCTATGCTAGTGAGCTTAGAGAATTGAGATAGATCTCCAGTCATATGCCTTGAGCATCTACTATCAATATACTATCTCTTGCTCCTAGCTTGTGATGGTGTATGTCTCTACAAGAAAGGATAATTTTTAGGTACCCATTTACTTTTGGGTGCCTCTAAAACTGATCTACATTGTGTTGAATCTCATATTTTGATGATAAAACTAATTGATTGTGTTTAGATGTTTAACTGTATTTTGAGTGATGTAGGTCTACTCGATCAGGATTAGACAGTTGACGCAGGAAGAATTGACGTTGCGCCGGAGGAAATCACGTTAGGATATTGGATGGCAGAAGGCTTTGGACGTCGGGCATCGGGCCAAGAGCGGAATTGCGCCAAGGATATCGGGGTTGTGGAGGTCAGCCGCCGATTGGGCAACAAGCCGCAAGAGAGGATGATGCGCCGAAGAATCGGACGAAGCGCCAACCAATGACGTGCCGGGCAACAGAATGTCAATTCGTTTTGTAATAATTGTCTAGATCGGAGTAGAGTTTTGGTTTGTGTGTGCAGGATTAACTACGATAACGATGAAGACATAAAGCGAAACAAAGTGCCGGAGTCAAGCGCGAAGGATTCGTTGGTAGTTCGAGAGTTCGACGGAAGTCCGAAGGTTCGTCGGGAATGCTGCCGGAACTAGCCGAGAATGAGTAGGGAGCTTGCCGAAGGGTTTTTCGGAAGCTCGTCGGAAGGTTCGTTGGAAGTTCGCGGAGCTCACTGAGAAAGATCGGAGCTTGCCGAAGAAGCTCGTTGGAACTCGCCAAGATCAAATCGTGAAGTCTAGGAGCTTGCCGGGAGTCCACAGAATGGTTTCCGAGAGTTTATCGGAAGACCGTCGGAAGTTCGTTGGAAGCTCGCCGGAAGAAGTCTTGACTTACGGACTTTGTAATAGCTTAGAAAATGTCTTTAAATTCGTAGTTAGCATATTAATTAGGGTTAGGATTAGGTGTTAATCCTATAACCCAAGTAGGGGTCAATTGGGCCCGAGTTCGGACTGGTTTGGGCCAAGTTTGGAGCCCAACCAGTGAGCTGAATTGGCCTAGGCGGTGGCACCGCCCAGCATCCGAGAGCTGGGCGGTGACACCTCCTGGGTTGGGCGGTTGCACCGCCCAGCACCCGAGCGCTAGGCGGTGGCACCGCTTGGCTGGGCGGTGGCACCGCCAGCATCGGGAACATAAGAGAATTCAAATTTTTAGAGCCCAAATTTGAATCCTCTTGAGGCCTATAAATACCCCTCAAGTCTCAGCTGAGAATACAACTTTTTGAGCAGCAATTGTTTGAGAGAAAGGTCTTAGAAAAGTTTTTGCTAGTCTTGTTTTCAATTTGCTAGTGTTCACCTCCTTCTTTCTTGCTAAAAATCTGTAAGAGAGTGAACCGCTTGTAAAAGGTTGTAAGAGGGGTATTTGCCATTCCATTTCAAAAGATTTGCTAGTGGAAGGTGGGAGCCTCATCGAAGAGGGGCCTCGCAAGTGGATGTAGGTCATTTGACCGAACCACTGTAAAATCGACGTAATTTTCGGTTTGCATTTACTTATTGTCAATTACATTACTGCAAACCATTTGCACTTTAATGCTCTACTTCTTTGTCTCCGTCTTACCTATCTCTTCAAGTTAAAACGCAATCGAAACGGTTTCAAACGAAAACGTTATTTTTATCGTACGAAGTTTTCGAAAGTGTTTAAATCGTAAAAAGTTTATCACACTTTACCGCTGCACTAATTCACCCCCCCCCCCTCCTCTTAGTGCCGCTTCGATCCTAACACATTGTTTATTATGTTGCATAGAGTTTATCATGGTTCCTTTAGGAACCCAAATCAGTTTGTTCGGGTTAATTTTCTTGAATGGACAATGATACGTTTTATGTCCATGTTTATAACAAAAGTTGCATTTACTTTGGTGCCGAACATATAAGATAAGGCCTTTTATGAAGGTGGTTGGATTTTAGTGAGGACTTCTCACAAATCCGATTCCACTTCTTTTGGGAACGTGACCCTTATTTGTAAGGATCATGTTCAAAGACTTGCTACCAACCTCGAACTTCTTCAAGGCGTCCTTAAGTAGCAAGTTCTCCTTTTAGAGAGTTTCTAGATCATGACATTTTTCACATTGAGCTAAACTATCATGATATTCAATTTTTAATTTATCAAAATTGCTAACAAGATTATCATGCTTATTTTTCAGCAATTTATATTTTCTACTAATTGTTTTACATTCATCAAATAAGTCATGGAAGACATTTAATAATTCATCAAATGATAAATCTGCATCAATTAAATTTGTTACCTCCTCTCCGATGGCCATTAAGGCGTAATGAGCAACTTGCTAGGTGTTGGACTCCTCTTCTTCGGATGCGCTCGAGTCATCCCACGTTGCTTTAAGCGCCTTCTTCTTTGATGTTCTCTTCTTGGCTTGGAGACAATCACTTTTGTAGTGTCCCAGCTTTTTGCACTCATAGCAAATTACTTGATCCTTTTTTGGTTCAAATTTATTTTTTGTGTCATTTTTAAACTTATTTTTCTTAATGAATTTTTTGAATTTCCTTGTTAGAAGTACCAAGTCATCGTCACAGTCCTCATCACTTGAGTTTTCTCTCAAGTAGTCATCTAAAGTTCTAAGTGTCATATCCTTCCTGTTCTTTGGAAGGATGTCTTCTTTCTCTTCATGAGCCTTGCTAGTCATTTCATAGGTCATTAATGACCCGATTAGTTTCTTCAAGAGGGAAGTTATTTAAATCTTTAGCCTCTTGAATAGCAGTGACTTTAGGGTCCCAACTCTTAGGAAGGGATCTTAAAATCATATTTACAAGCTCAAAATCCGAAAAACTTTTGTCGAGTCCTTTTAGACCATTGACGACATCCGTGAAACGGGTGTACATATCGCCAATAGTCGGTTTCATTCAGAAAAGTTCAAAAGAATATATCAAAAGATTGATTTTTGACTCTTTCACTCTACTTGTGCCTTCGTGAGTTACTTCGAGTGTATGCCAAATATCAAATGCGGTTTCACAAACCGAAACATGATTGAACTCATTTTTATCAAACGCACAAAATAAGGCATTCATAGCCTTTGCATTAAGAGCAAAAGTCTTCTACTCCAATTCATTCCAATCGATCATTGGAAGAGAAGACTTCGAAAATTTATTTTCAACAAGATTCCAAAGTTCAAAATCCATTAAAATAAGGAAGATCCTTATTCAGGTCTTCCAATAGGTGTAGTCCGTCCTATTGAACATGGGTGGGCGTGTAATAGAGTGGCCCTCTTAGTTTCTGGCGTATGCCATCTCTCTTAGGTTTTAATCCATTTGAGAGTTAACCCCGCTCAGATACCAATTGTTAGGATCAAGAGCACTAAGAGGGGGGGGGGATAGTGAATTAGTGTAGCGGAAAACTTTCGACGATTTAAAACGACATTCGTATGATAAAAATGATTTCGGTAAGAAAGCTGATTCAGAGATCACTTTAACTTGTGATCAAGCGAGATGCAGTTAAAGTAAAGATATAGAGGCAGATTGCAGTTAAGATAGAGAACAAAATGTAATTGCAAACCAAAATACGATATTTGTACGATAAAAGTGATTTCGGTATGAAAGCCAATTCGAAAGTTGCTTTAACTTAGATTAGGAGAAGTGCAGTTAAAGTAAAGCTATGGAGGCAGTTTGCGGTTAAGATAAAGAACAGAAAGTACATGCAAACCGAGATTTAGAGTGGTTCGGTCAATCTTGACCTACATCCTCTTTTGGCTTCCTCCTCCGATAAGGTCACCGACGTCCACTAGAGGCCTTCCTTCAATAGACGAAGGCCAATCACCCTTTTATATTTTCACTCCTTTTGACGGGCTTAGGAGACAACCCTTACAAACTTTTCTCTCCTCTCTTGAAAGATCAAAACTTGGAAGAAAAGAGGGAGGAGAACTTCTAGCCTTTACAACACTTTTGAGCTCTAAAAATCATAGAGTAAGCGGTACCCTTTCATGTAGGAAAGGGTGGGGTATATATAGGCCCCAAACTGGTTTGAATTTGGAGCTCAAAAATATCTTTTCTCGGATTTTCGGGGTTCTGGCAGTACTACCTCCTGACTGGGGCGGTACAACCGCTTGGCAACTCGGAGACTAAGCCTCTGGGCGGTGCCACCGCCTGACAGGGGCGGTTGCACCACCCAGTCTCGCTCAGAGACTGAGCCCAGGTGGTGCCATCGCCTAACTGGGGCGGTTGCACCGCCTAGTCTCGCTCGGAGACTGAGCCCAGGCGATTGCACCGTCCAGCTTTCATGGAAGACTATCTCCTGGGTGGTGCCACCGTCGACCCTGGCGGTGCCACCGCCTAGTAGGAATTCTGGTCCGAATGAGTTGATCCATTCGGCCCAATTTGGGTCTATCAAGGGCCCAATTGCCCCCAGATTAAGTTAATGGGATTACCTCCTATTCCTAACTTAATCTACATGCTAAGTACAATATTTCTTAAGACATTTACTACAACTTGCTCTGGTGCGTCAATCGCTTCTTCCGGCGAGCTTCCGACGAACTTCCGGCGAACATCCGATGAACCTTCGACAATGCTTCGGTGGACTTCCGACAAACTCCTGGACTTACGACGATTCACTTGGCGAGTTCTAATGAGCTTCTTTGGTAAGCTCCTAGACTTCTCGGATTTGTTCCCGTAGAACCTCCGACGATCGTCCGGACTTCCGTCGAACTCTTGAACCCCCAACGTGATCATGGTCTTGACTCCGGTGCAACTTCTGTTGCATGTCTTACTTCCATCGTAGTTAATCCTGCACACTTATCTCAACATATGGATTAGATAACAAATGACAATTGACTTAATCATCAAAATCCGAGATTCAACAACCCCCCCTCCTCTTAGTGTCGACCCTGATCCTAACAATTGGTATCAGAGCCACGGTTTTCTACTTTGGGTTAACACCCAAATAGAAATGGCTCATTTCGGCTTTCAAGAGGGTCAATCTCTCGTTCGTCCTCCCTTTTTCAATGGGATGGACTATACTTATTGGAAAACTCGAATGAGAGTTTTCATGCTTTCATTGAATCTTGATTTATGGAACATAATCGAAAACGGATTTGAAATGTCTTCTCTTCCAGTGAATCATTAGAATGATTTCGAGAAGAAGATGTTTTCTCTAAATGCAAAGGCTATGAATGCCTTATTTTGCGCCTTAGATAGAAATGAGTCTAATCGTGTTTCTACTTGCGAAACGGCTTTCGATATTTGGCGCACTCTTGAAATCATGCATGAAGGAACTAGCAAAGTTAAAGATTCAAAAATTAACTTTTTAATACATGATTTCGAGCTTTTTCGAATAAAGCCAACCGAAACCATTGTTGACATGTACACTCGTTTTACGGATGTCGTCAATGGTTTAAGAGCTCTTGGCAAATGTTTTTTGGATTTTGAAATCGTAAACAAGATTTTGCGTTCTCTTAATAAAACTTGGGACTCTAAAGTAACGACCATACAATAGGCCAATGATTTGAACCATTTTCCACTCGAAGAACTAATAGGGTCCTTGATGACCTATAAAATGATGTACAATGCATGTAAAGAACTTGAGAACCACCTTCCAAAGAATATGAAGGATTTTGAACTTAGAACATTTGAAGACCACTCGAGCATAAGCTCAAGTGATGGTGAACATGAAGTCCTCACTAAGAAATTTAAAAAGTCAGTGAAACAAAAACTTAAGAACAAAAAGAATGGAACTACTTGCTTTGAACGCAAGAAGAAGAACAAAAATTAGGATGAATCGAGTTCCTCTGAAGACAAAGAGAAAATCAAGAAAGGCGAGGTGGCATTCAACGATGAGATAATCGAAACCCCCTTAATTTATTTTGAAATTACTTGATGTTTTCCATGATATATTTTTATTTAGTTTAAGAAAGTTAAATATTCTTAAAAATTATATGTTTAATAAAAAAATGCAAAAATCATGATCATGATAGTAATTTTAAAAATGATAATAAAAATTACATATTTAATAAAAAAATTGATTTTAATTAAAAATACCTTATGAAATCATGCTATATGTGATTAAGAAGTAATAATGTGTATCATGTTATTTTCCATTGTTATTTCTCGATTTTGATTAAATGAAATCATGTTTGATTTGAAGTAATGCATAATGATGATTTGAAAATATTAAATGTTTTGATACCATGATTGACGATTTTATGCATGAGATTTTAAAGTTATACATGATGATTTTTGTGATTTATTGGTCTTGATGATTTTTATGACGAAATTCATTTTTTGATCCTAAACGTTGATACATGTTTTTATTTGGCATAAAAGAAAAGAACATGCATCACATGAATTAAAACAACTAAAAAGTAAAAAGGTTTCTCCTTGAAAAAATTATTTTTCTGACTTTATCGATTTTTCCAAAAAGGAGATTAATGAATCTATTTATATCATCTTTATGAATCTCTTGAACCATGAAATTGATTTTGATGGTTTGAATTTAATGGGTTTTATCGAAATCACGATCTTGATTTCTCGAGATTTATTACATGAAATCTTTTATATAAATCAAGATTTTTCATGATCTCCTAAGAATTCTTTACGTTATTTATTTAAGAGGAGATGTGTCAAAATGAATCATGTCTTTTGGTTTTCATATGATCTCATCTTTTATGACATGATTTTCTATCTTTGTATAACTCCTTGTATTCATCACCCAATTAATTTCTCTTGATGAGATGAGATGAATGAGATGATATAAAATTATGCATGAAATACTCTTGATATTATTTTGATGCATGCAAATATGAAGTTATGATCATACATGGTAGGATGCAATTTGACAAATTAATACCATCATGATATGAAACATTTATGATTTGCAATGATGCATGCAATACTTGTGCTTTTTAATTATGATGTGATGTATTGCATATGATGTGAATTATGATTTAAAATGAATTGTTGTCAAAATGATGTATCATAAATGTTGATTTAATGTTTTGTATCATGAATGCTCTAAATGATGATTGTTTGGTATCATGATCAAAATGTTAATAAATACTTAAAAATTTTAATGTTTTAGTATCATGTATGATATGCTCATAATGATGATTGATTTTTCGGTATCGTGCATAAAAAATGAAATGTAGTGTTATTGAATTTGTGCATGTTGTAAATTGACACTATGATGATGCACAAATAAGAATGTTATTTACCTTTGTCATAATTTAGAAATTGATGTAAAGGGTCTTCCCTTCTTTTTGCTAATGACAAAGGGGGAGAAAGAGTTGCTAATAAGCACATCTCAAAGAGAAAGATGCTAGCTTGCACAATTCAAGAATGAAGCAAAATTTTACTAGCTTGCACTTGGCAAAGGAAGCAAAAAATAGTACTTCTCAAAAGAGAAGAAAGAACTTACTATCTTGAACATCATAAAAATTTGCTATCTTGCATGATGTAAAATTTGCTAGAATTGCTAGCTTGTGATCTAAAGAGAAGAAAAGAGTTGTTATCTCAAAAGAAGCAAAAGTGCTATCTTGTCTATCTCAAGAAAAGCAAATATGCCAACTTGCACATCCTTAAATTTGCTAGCTAGTATGTTGCTATCTTACTACCTTGCATATCGATGATGATAGCAAAATTGCATGATGATAGAACTTGAAGATTTATTATGCAACTATTTGAACTCCTATCTTTTAAACACATGAGAATTGTACTTCTTCTTTTTGTTGATGACAAAGGGGGAGAAGTATGTTGTTGGTATGTCATGATTTGATCATGACATGTTGCTTAGATTTTTTAATCCAAGAGTTTCTATCAATATGGCATATTGATAGTGGGAGTTTGTTTAAACTCCGAGAGTTAAGGTTAACTCCGTCGTCGATTAGTTGTCATCATCAAAAAGGGGGAGTTGTTGAATCTCGGATTTTGATGATGAAACCAATCGATATGTGTTTATATTTTAATCTACGTTTTGAGTGATGCATGATGCTTCGATCAGGATGAGACAATTAAAGCAAGAAAATCATGTTGGGCTGGAGGAACATGTCAGAAGATTGGACATCAGGCCGGTGGATCAGTCGACGTATCGACAGAAGGCTTCGAGCCGTGGATTCAGGCATCAGGCCAAGAAGAGCGGGTATTGCGCCAAGGATATCGGAGTTGTGGAGTCAACTAGCCGATTGGGCAATAGGCCGCAAGAGAGGACGATGCGTCGAAGAATCGGACGAAGCGTCGAGGGACCAATGACATGTCGGACAACTTGATTAGATGCTTAGGATTAATTGTCTAAATTGAAGTTTATTTTATATGTGCAGGATTAACTACAATAGTAAGACATGAAGCAAAATGAAGTCCTGGAGTAAAGATCGAGATCACATTGGGAGTTCGAGAGTTCGTCGGAAGTCCGGACGTTCGTCGAAAGTTCTGCGGGAACCAGCCAAGAAGTCACGGAGCTTGCCAAAGAAGCTCGTCAGAACTCACCAAGAAGAAAGTCGTGAAGTCCAAGAGCTTGCCGGGAGTCCGTCGGAACATTGCCGAGAGTTCGTCAGAGGTTCGCCGGAAGATCGCCGGAAGCTCGTCGGAAGAATTGACATAGGGATTTGTTTAGCTTAGAATGTCTTAGGAATCATAGTTAGCACGTAATTGGCATTGGATTTGGCCCAACCCAATTAGGGTCCAGCTAGGTCCATGTAAGAATTGTGTTGGGCCCAATAAGAGGCCCAAACAATGTCCCAAGAAGACTCATCATCGTGGCACAGTCTTCGAGACAATGTCATGCGGTGGTACCGCCAATCTGGGTGGTTGTACCACCCCTAGTAGGGTGCCAGGCGATGGTACCGCCCAGCACAGCCTCCCAAGCGATGGTACCGCCAGACCTAAGTCGTGGTACCGCCCAGGACAGTGTCAACCAAACTGACACTAGACGGTGGTACTGCCCAGTGCAGGCGGTGGTACCACCCATGCCCGGGGAACCCGGGATGAGATGATTTTAGGCTCCAAGTTTGAATCAACTTGAAGCCTATAAATACCTCTCGCATCCCTGGTTAAAGCACACAAGTATTGAGAGTAAAAAAGTATAGAAACGCTGCTGCAATCTTGTGTGAGCTCCTCTCAAAGTTCTAAGTGTTAGAATAGATTGAGAGAGGAATGAGTGGGGGTTTAAGGGTTATCTCCTAAACCCGGTAAAAGGAGAATTGAGTTATAAAAAGGTGGTTGGCCTTCGCCTATTGAAGGAAGGCCTCTAGTGGATGCCGGTGACCTCGTCGGAGGAGGAAGCCGAAAGTGGATGTAAGTCACGTTGACCGAACCACTCTAAAATTGTCGTGCTCTCCGGTTTGCATTTACTTCCTGTCATTTACATACTGCAAACTGAATCTTTACTTGCCTACTGCTTTCACTATATATTCGAACGAGAATGAGATTTCAAGTTATCTTCCGAGTTCGATTTTTAAGTTAAGTTTTTGAAATCGGTCTTTCGTCGGAAATAGTTTTTTATCATACGGAAGTTTTAAATCGAGACGTTATTTTACCGCTACACTAGTTCACCCCCCCTTCTTAGTCCCGACCCTGATCCTAACAGTAACCACGCTCAGGTATCGAAGGATCTATAAAAGAACAAATTGATTAGTTTTGAAAATCAACGATGGTCAAGTTCGATGTCTCACAAAGATAGCAACCTTACAACCAATTCAACAAACACCTAGTGTGCAAAAAAGAAAAAAGAGGAAGAAGAAAACAATCACTTTAGAAAGCAAACAAACAATTGTAAGTTCATAAACGATCGCTCAATTGGGTGTCGGGTGTGTGGGCAAATTCCCATAGACTTTACGTGTAAACTTATGAATCCAATCAATACCCAACAATACCTCAGACCCTCATCAAGTCCTGTGCCACCCATGTGGTTCTAGGGTGCTGAGATGATTGACATTTTACATCGCACTATAGTCTATAGAAAATAAATCATGACACATAAACACTATGTCATTTTGGATAGTTTTGCTTATTCTAGCAATTGTTTTGCAGTTCTATAAACCATTTATGTTCATCATTTTCAAATAAAAACACATAAAAATAAAACAAATGGATGATGTTTGGCAATATACTTGTTGTGACACCCTACTTGATCCGTAGTCATCTCCGTAATAGTTTTCTTTTGTTAGCATGACAATATAAAAGTTCAAAATTAAAATATTAAATTATAATTAACACATATAAATTGGACATACTATCTTATTGAATGTCATCCGATACCTTCTCATAATATGAAATAAATTATAATACATAAAAATATATTTCTTAAAGTCCAATGAAACTTTCTACTTAGCTTGGGTTGAATGAAATAAATTTTCTACTTAGCTTGAATGAAATTTTATTATAATACATAATACATGAAATTTTCTTAAAGTCCAATATGAAATTTTCTTAAAGTCCAAATAAATCACAATATTAAATTCTTGAGGTGCTAATGAAATTTTCTATTCAGAAATATGAAATCGATCTATCTATCAAAATTTATTTGATAGCTTGGGTTGAACATCAAAGTCCCTACTTATTAATATTATTTTTATATTAAAAATAATAATAAACAAAATAATTAAATAATATTAGAAATACATAATTTAGTAAGAAATGATAAAACGACATTACCTAAAAACATGTCTATAATAATTGTATTATTGTAAATATACGAATCATAGTGACTAAATTGCAAAAGTACAAAAGAAAAAGAAAAAAAAAGGTTTTTTTTTGGCCCTACTGCCTTTCTCCTCGCATTACCGCCTCTCCCTTGTACAAGAGGCTTCAGTGAGGTGAAATCGGGCAGAAGACAAGGGGGAAGGAAGAAAAGAAGAATAAAAAGAGGGAGAGGAAGAAGGAAAGAGAGAAGATAGGGAGGCATTGGCTATAAGAACAGAAGAGGCAGAGAAGAACAGAAGAAAAGGAAAATGGAAAGGGAACAAGGAAGGAAGAATAGAAAGGAAGGAAGTGGAGAGAAAGAAAAGAGAAAAGAAGGAAGAAATAGAGGATTGGGTGTGAGAATGGAGAAGAGAAAGAAGAAAAATAGAATCTTGATGTTCTCATGCATTCCCATTAATTATATTTATATTTTAGATTATAGATTGATATATTTTGATGTTCTTAATTAATCAGATATTTATATTGTGAAGGGAATAATAATAATAAATGACAATGTTGGAAAAATAAGAAATGGAGAGAAAAGATCAAAATATGCTTATATCAAGGATATGCGGGATAAGTATTTGATGATTTTGTCTAACCTATTTTTGAAAATATTGATGTATATGTTTAGAAATTATAGATGCATGTGATTTACATAATTTATATTTTTTATTCAAAAATATTATAAAATATTTAAATATATATAATTTAGAGAAGTATCTGATTTGAAATTTTTTTAAAAGCATTTATGGTTTTATGTTAAATATTTATTTAACATTATATTTAAAAATAATTTAAAAATATTTGATTATTATTAATTTTAGATGATGTATAATTGCATTAGCTTTGAAATGATATGTAAAAGGATTTGTTAAAACACCTTGTCTTATAAGAAGGTCATTGATATATTGTTTTTGCCGATAGTTGTATAATATTTAGACTATGATATATTGTTTTTGCCTATAGTTGTATAATATTTAGACTATGGTATATTGTTGTATGATATATTGTTTTTGCCGATAGTTGTATAATAGTTGTTAAAACACCTTGTCTTATAAGAAGGTCATATCTAGTCAATATGACTATGATTTAGACCCTACCAACGATGGTTATGCATTGATATTTATTCAAAAACTAGTTTTTTCTCGATTCTGACATAGGGTGATATGTGTTATATATACTATGAAAGTTATAGTCATTCATGTACTATGACTTCTATTATATCCACATTAGTTATATTTATGTTTATGAATCATTAACTATATTTTATGCTTATTTATTAAAAATTAACGATAGTTTTTGTACTACAATGTTTTATGCTATGATATGTGAAATTAGTTACATCTATTCTTTCGTTTTGAAAAATATATGTTACTTTGAAAAGTATTATATAACAAATTAAGATTTGAAATGTACATGAAATAAAGGTTTTGTAAATTGTATAAATGAGAAAAGATTGTTAGGATCAAGAGCGGCACTAAGAGGGGGGGTGAATTAGTGCGACGGAAAACTTTCACGATTTCAAAAAACTTGTTTCGATTAAAACTGATTCCGATGAGAATGGTTTCGATTCAATTCGTTTCGGAAAGAATTTGAACTTGAAAGCTTTCGTGAATAGTGCAAGAGAATACTAAGGTGATTTGCAGTAATGTAAATTGCACAAATGAAAAACGTCGATTTCGTAAAGTGTTCGTATGATTAAAGCTGATCTCGAAAGGTGTTTACTTGAAAGCGTATGTAAACATAGTTAAAGGAGGAAAGCTATTTGTGATACTAGCTATGAAGTTAAAATCGATGAGAGATTGACTCATACTCCATTTTTATAAGGATCAAGATATATATGTGAAACAAATCTTTGCAAGTAAAAACACTAAAATCCATATTTCAAAAATGAATTTACAAGCAAGAATCATTTTATCAAATCCATTTCTCAAAAAATATTTTTCACATGATAAGTATATGAAAGATGTTTTTGCTAGTTGATTCCATATGTCAAAAATCAATGATAAGAATCAAACTCGATATAACATATGCTTATTAAGTTTGGAAAAGGATATTGTATTGAGAAAATTCGATTGTTAGGATACCACTAGTTAAGAGAATCCGAAAATGAAATTAACACTTTCATGCATTCGGACAAGACTATACTATAGATTTTCAAATACAATCATAAAAACAAAACATGCTCATTGTTATGGAAATTTTTGTATCCAAAACACATAATTTCCAACATGTAATTTTAGGCATGTAATGGCAATCAAGTGATTCATTCAATCGATAAAGTCTGAAAAATGATTTTAACAAGTTTATGCATTCGGACACATTAACATTCCTAATTCTCTTCTAATGAAATCAAATTGTTCTTCGCTTAAAGGTTTTATAAAAATATTAGCTAGTTGATGCTTAGTATCAATGAACTTTATGATTACATCATGATTAGTGACATAATCTCGTATGAAGTGATGTCTAATATCAATATGTTTTGTTCTTGAGTGTTGAATGAGATTCTTTGTTAAACATATTGTACTTGTGTTATCACATTTAATGGGAATGTTTTTAAGATGGACTTTATAATCTTCTAAGGTGTTTTTCATCCACACAACTTGTGCACAGCATGCACTAGCTGCAATATACTCAGCCTCGGTTGTTGATAGTGCAACCGAGTTTTGTTTATTATATGACCAGGAAACAAGGGAATGTCCCAAAAATTGACATGATCTTGATGTGCTTTTTCTATCTAATCTACACCCAGCAAAATCTACATCAGCATACGCAATTAACTCAAAATTCTCGGATTTTGGATACCATAATCCTAGATTTGTGGTACCTTTAAGATATCTAAGTATTATTTTAACCGCTTTAAAATGAGATATCTTAGGGTTCGATTGAAACCTAGCATAAAGTCCTACACTGAACATGATATATGGTCTAGTTGTAGTGAGGTAAAGTAAACTTCCTATCATACCCCTATAAGTTTTTTTATCGAAGCTTTCTCCACTTTCATCAACTTCTAACTTAGTGGAGGTGCTCATAGGAGTGTTAATAGCTTTTGAGCTATTCATATTAAATCTTTTTAACAGATCTAAGGCATATTTAGTTTGAATAATAAAGATGTCATTGCTTAGTTGCTTAATTTGTAAGCCTAAGAGAAAGGTTAATTCTCACATTAAACTCATTTCAAATTCGAGACTCATGGTTTCAGCAAAAGATTCACAAAAAGATTCATTCGTAGAACCGAAGATAATGTCATCAACATAAATATGAACAATGAGAAAATTATTTTCAAAATTTTTGATAAATAATGTAGTATCGACCTTGCCTTTTGTGAAATTATTTTCAATAAGAAAAGTACTAAGTCTATCATACCAAGCCCTTAGGGCTTGTTTTAAACCATAGAGAACTTTAGTTAATTTAAATACATGATTAGGGAGACTATTATTTTCAAATCCGGGAGGTTGTTCAACATAAACTTCTTCAGAAATAAAGCCATTAAGAAAAGCGCTTTTGACATCCATTTGAAACAACTTAAAATTATTATTACTAGCATAGGCAAGGAGCATCCTTATGACTTCTAATCTAGCTATAGGAGCGAATGTTTCTTCGTAATCGATACCTTCTTTTTGGTTGAAACCTTTGGCCACTAATCTAGCCTTGTTTCTAACCACGATACCAGATTCATCTTGCTTGTTTCTAAAGACTCATTTAGTACCAATAACTAAATAGTCATTTGGCTTAGGAATAAGCTTCCACACCTCATTTCTCTCAAATTGATTTAACTCATCTTGCATTGCGATAATCTATGAATCATCTTTCATGGCTTCGTCAATACATTTAGGTTCAATTTGGGAAAAAAAGCGACGTTGGCACAAAAATTTTTAAGAGAAGAACGTGTTTGAACCCCCTTAGATGTGTCTCCTAGGATTAGCTCTTTAGGATGAGCATCTACATACTTCCAATCCTTGGGCAAGGGTGTTTCGGAAGTGGATGCATCCAAGTTGCTAGTTAGAGGGGGAGTTTCATTTAAATTCAAAGAATCAAAATTTACATCATCTTCAAAATCATTTTTCTTGATTTCAAAAATCTCATTGAAAACAATATGAATGGATTCTTCTATAATTAAAGTTCTTTTATTGAAGATACGAAAAACTTTAGAAACCGAAGAATAACCAAGAAAAATTCCTTCATCGGATTTAGCATCAAATTTTCCTAAGGCATCTTTTTCATTCAAGATAAAACACTTACACCCAAAAACTTTAAAATATGAAACATTAGGGTTTTTATTATTCCATAACTTATAGGGAGTTTTGGTGAGCAAGGGTCTTACTAGAACTCTATTCAAAATATAGCAAGTAGTGTTTATAACTTCAGCCCAAAAGTATTTAGGTAGGCTATGTTCATTCAAAATGGTGTTAGGATCGAGAGCACTAAGAGGGGGGGGGGGGTGGGTGAATTAGTGCAGCGAAAATCTTTCTGCGATTAAAACGAAACTGCGTTCGTTTGATAAAAATGATTTCGATGTAAAAGCCGATTCTAAGATTACTTTAACATAAGATTAAGCGAGATGACGTTAAAGTAAATCTACGAAGGCAGTTTGCAGTTTATGATGAAAATTAGAATGCAAGCGCAAACTGAAGTGCGACGTTCGTACGATAAAACCGGTTTACGTCTAAATGACAATTTTGAAGATACTGAACTTTGAGATATGTTTTATAAATGCGCAGAAGGCAATTTGCAGTTATGATTGAAATCAAAACGTAAACGTAAACTGAAATGTAATGATCGTACGAAAAAGCCGATTTACGTCTAAACGTAGATTCGGAAAGCTCTGAACTTAGAAACTCATTCGTAAAAGCGCAGAAGGCAGTAGCTATTTAGGAGGTTTGCAGTAAAGATAAAATGCTCAAAGTAAATGCAAACCAAGATTTAGAGTGGTTCGGTCAATCTTGACCTACTCCACTTTTGGCTTCCTCCACCGACGAGGTCACCAACGTCAACTAGAGGCCTTCCTTCAATAGGCGAAGGCCAACCACCCTTTTACAGTTTCACTTCTTTTGACGAGCTTAGGAGACAACCCTTACAGAAATTTTCTCTCCTCTCTTTACAACTCAAAACTTTGAAGAACAGAGGGAAGAGAACTTTTGGCCTTTACAACAATTTTGAGCTCTAAGAATCACAAAAAAAGATCAAGATTTCGGTGTATGTCTGTGCTCTTTCAGTGCTGAATGGGTGGGGTATTTATAGGCCCCAACCCAGTTCAAATTTGGAGCTCAAAACTGTCAATTCCCGGAATTCCGGGATCAGGCGGTTGCACCTCCTGACTGGAGCGGTTGCACCGCCTGGTAGAGCTCGAAAACTAAGCCTCTGGGCGGTGCCACCTCTGTCAGGGGCGGTTGCACCTCCTGCCAGAGCTCGAAGATTGAGCTTAAGCGGTTGCACCTCCTGACTGAGGCGGTTGCACCGCCTGGCAGAGCTCGAAGACTAAGCTCAAGCGGTGCCACCTCCTGTCAGGGGCGGTTGCACCTCCTGCCAGAGCTTGAAGACTGAGCTCAGGCGGTGCTACCTCCTGTCAGGAGAGGTTGCACCGCCCAGTCTCGCTTGGAGACTGAGCCCAGGCGGTTGTACCTCCTGGCTGGGGCGGTTGCACCGCCCAGTCTCCCTGGGAGACTTAGCCCAGGCGGTTGCACCTCCTGGCTTGGGTGGTTGCACCTCCCACAACAATCAGGGTCTGAATGGGTAGATCCATTTGGCCCAAATTGGGTTTTTCAGGGGCCCAATTGCCCCAAGATTAAGCTAATGGGATTACCTCCCATTTCCAACTTAATCATTGTGCTAACTACGATAAATCCTAAGATAATTTCTGCAGCTTACTCCGGTGCATCAATCGCTTCTTCCGGCGAGTTTCCGACGAACTTCCGTCGATCATCCGATGAACCCTCAGTGATTCTCCTACGGACTTCTGGCAAACTCCTGGACTTGCGACGATACACTTGGCGAGTTCCGATGAGCTTCTTTGGCAAGCTTATGGACTTCTCGGATTTGTTCCCGCAGAACCTCCGACGACAGTCTAAACTTCCGTCGAGCTCTCGAACTCCCAACGTGATCATTATCATGACTCCGGTGTAACTCCTGCTGCATGTCTTACTTTCATCGTAGTTAATCCTGCACACATAAACAAAACTTCGATCGAGATAATTAATCCTAAGCAATTAACCAAGTTGTCCGACATGTCATTGGTCCCTCGACGCTTCGTCCGATTCTTCGGCGCATCGTCCTCTCCTACAGCCTATTGCCCAATCGGCCAGTTGACTCTGCAACTCCGATATCCTTGGCACAATACCCGCTTTTCTTGGCCCGATGCCCAAGTCCATGGCCCGAAGCCTTCTGTCGATACGTCAACCGATCCACCGGCCCGACGTCCAATCTTCTAACATGTTCCTCCGGCACAACATGATTTTCCTGCTTTAATTGTCTCATCCTGATCGAAGCATCCTGCGTCACTCAAAACATAGATTAAATCATAAACATATATCAAGTAGTTTCATCATCAAAATACGAGATTCAACAAATGGTTCTTGTCATTTCTTGTAAATTTCTATTCTTTCTTTCTACTATTCTATTTTGTTGAAGATTTCTCGGAGTAGAGAAGTTGTGGTTGTACCCATTAGATTCACAAAATTCTTGGAAATTATGGTTTTGAAATTCACCACCATGATCACTTCGAATTGATGAAATCATAAAATCCTTTTCATTTTGAACAAGTTTACAAAACTTGGTAAAATATCTAAAGCATTCATTTTTGTGTTTCAAGAAATAAGTCCATGTGTATCTACTATAGTCATCTACAATGACGAGGCGTATTTGCTACCTCCTAGGCTTGATATAGAGATTGGTCCGAACAAGTTCATATGGATTAATTATAAGGGCCTAGAGGTGCTTATTTGATTCTTAGATTTGAAACTACTCTTAATTTATTTTTCTAATTGACAAGCATCACACACATCATCTTTGATGAACTTGATATGAGGAATTCCTCGTACAAGTTATTTGGATGATATTTGAGTGATTAGTTTCATGCTAGCATGGCCTAATCTCCTATGCCAAAGCCAAGCATCCTCATTCAAAACCGAGAAACACATTTCATTGCAAAGATCATTAATGTCAATGGTGTATACATTATTCTGTTTTAATGCAATCATAGATGTGTTTTTGTGTGATTTTTCAATGATGCAAGCATTAGATTCGAATTTGACGATATATCCTTCATCACATAATTGACTAATGCTCAAGAGGTTATCTTTTAAACTATCAACTAACACAACATCTTCAATAAAGAAGTTGAATTTGCTACCTATGGTTCCTTTGCCAATGATTTTACCCTTGTTGTTGTCTCCGAAGGTGACATAGCCTTCGTCTATGCTAGTGAGCTTAGAGAATTGAGATGGATCTCCGGTCATATGTCTTGACCATCCACTATCAAGGTACCATCTCTTGCTCCTAGCTTGTGATGGTGTATGTCTCTACAAGAAAGGATAATTTTTAGGTACCCATTTACTTTTGGGTGCCTCAAAAGCTGATCTACATTGTTTATCATGTTGCATAGAGTTTATCATGGTTCTTTTAGGAACCCAAATTAATTTGTTCAGACTAATTTTCTTGAATGGACACTGATGCATTTTTTTGTCCATATTTGCAACAAAAATTACATTTGCTTTGGTGTCGAACATGTAAGATGGGACCTTTTATGAAGGTGGTTGGATTTTGGTGAGGACTTCTCACAAATCCGATTCCACTTCTTTTGGGAACGTGACCCTTGTTTGCAAGGATCATGTTCAAAGACTTGCTACCAACCTCGAATTTCTTCAAGATATCCTTAAGTAGCAAGTTTTCCTTTTGGAGAGTTTTTAGATTATGACATTTTTCACATTGAGCTAAACTATCATGATATTTAGTTTTTAATTTATCAAAATTACTAACAAGATTATCATGCTTATTTTTTAGTAATTTATATTTTCTACTAATAGTTTTATATTCATCAAATAAGTCATGGAAGGCATTTAATAATTCATCAAATGATAAATCTGCATCAATTAAATTTGTTAACTCTTCTCCGATGACCATTAAGGCGTAATGAGCAACTTGTTCGGTGTTGGACTCCTCTTCTTCAGACATGCTCGAGTCATCCCACGTTGCTTTGAGCGCCTTCTTCTTTGATGTTCTCTTCTTGGCTTGGAGACAATCACTTTTGTAATGTCCTGGCTTTTTGCACTCGTAGCAAATAACTTGGTCCTTTTTGGGTTCAAATTTATTTTTTGTGTCACTTTTAAACTTGTTTCTCTTAATGAATTTTTTGAATTTCCTTGAAGTGCCAAGTCATCGTCACAGTCCTCATCACTTGAGTTTTCTCTCAAGTGGTCATCTAAAGTTCTAAGTGTCATATCCTTCCTGTTCTTTGGAAGGATGTCTTCTTGCTCTTCATGAGCCTTGCAAGTCATTTCATAGGTCATTAATGACCCGATTAGTTCTTCAAGAGGGAAGTTGTTTAAATCTTTAGCCTCTTGAATAGCAGTGACTTTAGGGTCCCAACTCTTAGGAAGGGATCTTAGAATCTTATTTACGAGCTCAAAATCTGAAAAACTTTTGTCGAGTCCTTTTAGACCATTGACGACATCCGTGAAACGGGTGTACATGTCGCCAATAGTCTCGCTCGGTTTCATTCAGAAAAGTTCAAAATAATGTATCAAAAGATTGATTTTTTACTCTTTCACTCTACTTTTGCCTTCGTGAGTCACTTCGAGTGTATGCCAAATATCAAACGCAGTTTCACAAACTGAAACACGATTGAATTCATTTTTATCAAGCGCACAAAATAAGGAATTCATAGCCTTTGCATTAAGAGCGAAAGTCTTCTTTTCCAATTCATTCCAATCGATTATTGGAAGAGAAGACTTCGAAAATCCATTTTCGACAAGATTCCAAAGTTCAAAATCCATTGAAATAAGGAAGATCCTCATTCGGGTCTTCCAATAGGTATAGTCCGTCCCATTGAACATGGGTGGACGTGTAATAGAGTGGCCCTCTTGGTTTTTGGCGTAAGCCATCACTCTTGGGTTTTAATCCGTTTAAGAGTTAACCCCGCTCTGATACCAATTGTTAGGATCAAGAGCACTAAGAGGGGAGGGGTGAATTAGTGCAGCGGAAAACTTTCGACGATTAAAACTGCATTCGTACGTTGAAATCCAATTCCGACGTAAAAGTCATTTCGTGCAGATAATAACTTTGAAAGCTTACGGAAACGTATTCAAAGTAAAGTAAGGAAGGCAGTTTGCAGTTAAGATAGAAATCAGAATATAAGCGCAAACTGAAATATGATGTTCGTACGATAAATCTGATTTCCGTCTTAACGCCAATTCGAAAAATACTTAACTATGAAACATGTTCATAAATGAGCAGAAGGCAGTGAGCTACTGAGGAGGTTTGTAGTAAAGATAAGATGCTCAAAGTAAATGCAAACCGAGATTTAGAGTGGTTCGGTCAATCTTGACCTACATCCACTTTTGGCTTCCTCCACCAACGAGGTCACCGACGTCCACTGGAGGCCTTCCTTCAATAGGCGAAGGTCATCTACCCTTTTATAGTTTCACTCCTTTTGATGGGCTTAGGAGACAACCCTTACAAACTTTTCTCTCCTCTCTTGAAAGAACAAAACTTGGAAAAAGAGGGAGGAGAACTTCTAGCCTTTACAACAATTTTGAGCTCTAAAATTCACAGAATAAAATTGGATTTTCATGCCCTTTCATGCAAGAAAGGGTGGGGTATATATAGGCCCCAAACTAGTTTGAATTTGGAGCTCAAAAATGTCTTTTTTCGGATTTCCGGGGTCCTAGCGGTACCACCTCCTGACTGGGGTGGTACAACCACCTAACAGCTCGAAGACTGAGCCTCTGGGCGGTGCCACCGCCTAACAGGAGCAGTTGCACTGCCCAGTCTCGCTCGGAGATTGAGCCCTGGCAGTGCCACCGCCTAGCTGGGGCGGTTGCACCGCTTGGAAAAGCTCGGAGACCGAGCTCAAGCGGTTCCATCGCCTATCAGGGGCAGTTGCACCGCCTAGTCTCGCTCGAAGACTGAGCCCAAGTAGTGCCACCGTCTGCCTGGGGCAGTTGCACTGCCCAGCTTTCCTGGGAGACCCTCTCCTGGGCGGTGCCACCGCCTAGCAGGAATTCTGGTCCGAATGGGTTGATCCATTCGGCCCAATTTGGGTCTGTCAAGGGCCAAATTGCCCCCAGATTAAGTTAATGGGATCACCTCCCATTCCTAACTTAATCTACATGCTAACTACGACACTTCTTAAGACATTTACTACAACTTACTCCGGTGCGTCAATCGCTTCTTCTGGCGAGCTTTCGGCGAACTTTCGGCGAACATCCGACGAACCTTCGGCGATGCTCCGACGGACTTCCGGCAAACTCCTGGACTTGCGACGATCCACTTGGCGAGTTCTGACAAGCTTCTTTTGGCAAGCTCCTGGACTTTTCGGATTTGTTCCTGCAAAACCTCCGACGATCGTCCGGACTTCTGTCGAACTCTCAAACTCCCAATGTGATCATAATCTTGACTCTAGCGTAACTCCTGCTGCATATTTTACTTTCATCGTAGTTAATCCTGTATACTTATCTCAATATATAGATTAGATAACAAATGATAATTGACTTCATCATCAAAATCCGAGATTCAACATTCATGGGTTGAATTGGGTGCTCAATTCGGCCCAATTCAGCCCTGTTAAGGGCCCAATTGGTCCTAAATTAAGTTAGTGTGATTACTTCCCAATCCTAACTTAATTTACGCTATGACTATGATAATTAAGATAATTTATAATGCTTCTTGTTCTGGTGCGTCAATTGCTCTTCCGACGAGCTTTTGGCGTACTTTTGGTGAACATCCGATGAACTCTCGATAATGTTCCAACGGACTCTCAGTAAGCTCCTGGACTTTACAATGATCTTCTTGGTGAGTTCCGACAAGCATCTATGGCAAGCTCCTGGACTTCTCAGTTGGTTCCCGTAGAACTTTCGACGAACGTCTGGACTTTCGTCGAACTCTCAAACTCATAATGAGATCTCGATCTTGACTCCGGCATAACACCTGCTTTATGTCTTACTGTCATCGTAGTCAATATATAGATTAGATCAAACAACTTATAATTGACTTTATCATTAAAATCCGAGATTCAACAAAAATATGATATTCAAATATTTTATGTTAATAAGTCATGATTTTAAAATACATATGAATTTAAATTTTTTGTATGAGCATAAGAAAAGTATTTGATATCCATACATATTTAAAGCATATTTTGAATGCATAAAGAATTTATATGTTGTAATAAAAGTGAATATTTATGATAAGTTTTGACTAACATGTGAGTTATAGTGCTTATTGAATTGTGGTTTACTCATATGATTACTTTATATATATGTTATCTAGATTGGGATGTTGTGACCTTTAAAGAGTTGTTGAATCTATTGAATGTCCTATGAGAGGATTAATTATGGATTGAGTTATGTTATTAATGTCCTATAGATTGATTAATTATGAATTGAATTATATAATAATTATATTGTGAGAGTTATTTGTTATGGTTCTGGCCTTGCATTCAGGACAACCAATAGGATTGCGATGTTGTACCATCCTTGACTTCGCTGGGTTGGTGGTATTACAAGAATGCTCAGAACAATTGATGCACTGGACTTACAGTTTTTGATGCAATGACAATGGAATGTATCGATCACATCTCCATTCATGAAGATATCCTAATCCAATAATATCCAAAAAGACATCTACGAAAGGTGGACTTTCTTATCATCCCAGATATAATAACCAGAAATACTATTCATTTACAACTTAGATTATCATCACGTTTTCTTTCCTCATCTTTAGAAATCCCATCCTTCTTGTACATTTGAAGAAAAACATCATTTAACAAGTTGCATATGAAATCAAAGAAATAAGTAAGTGTACATATGTCATGATACCTCAATCGCTTCATAGAGCCACATTCGAGTTTCTCGTCATTATTTTTGGTCTTCTTGGTGCTTTTCTTCCCCAGTGTATTTTGCTTTCTTTTCTTAAGAAGATAGTAATTTCGATATAACTTTTTTATTAATTAAGTCGTAAGGTTCTTTTTCTTACACTTGGATCTATTGTTCTTTGGCCTTTCGACCTTAATGAAGATGGGGAATATTGTTTCCCGGTGATCTCTATTACGTGCTTTCTAATAAGATTACAAATCTATTTATTCGTTTATCCTTCTCATCACAGCATGAACACTCTTTGACTTGTACCTATCCCACAAATAGCCTTTTCAATCCTATCAGCCTCCTTCTCGACCTTTTTGACAATATCCTCCTCGTCTATAGTTTTGCCCTCCTCCACTACAGTCAGCCTCTTCCTCTACGGTCCTCACTATCTCCTCTTGCAAACCACACACAATACGAAAATGATATTAACTATAATAGGCAATGAAGTCGATTATATATGCACTGAATTGAAATGTCATCTTAGTAGTGACAGTGTTATTATCAGCCAAAAGAGCTGCCTCTATATCTAATAGACGTAATTCTACAATTATCTAGGAAACAATACTAAACATAAGTTTAGAAATAAATAAGCCTAAATAAAGTACATCCAAAAGAGATTAATACTATTTACATATGCCGATGACACTTTTAACAACATCTTATTAATGGTCTCTACGTGGCATGAACAAACCATCCAAACATTTGAGAAATTGGATCAAATAATAGTTCATGTTCACAGAATCATCATCCTGTGAAACATAACAAACTAGAATCAGTTAACCGCAAATTCATATGGCAAGATGGTAAAATCTAATAAGACATACATTTTATACTTATCATGAGGATGGCTAAGCACCCTTTTAATAGTCCATGACTAACCTCTCTCCTCTTTGCACTCTATTAATTAGATCAAATATAATAGGCACGCTCTAATATAAAAGATTGTATAGCATTTGCCCAATTGTAGTTGTCCAAAGTTGATTAGTTATCAACCATTGACAACAAAGAATAAGGCAAGACATAGGAACCTTGACAAAATAAAATGTAAAAGAATATATATATATATATATATATAGTGTACAAATGACCAAAATTATTTATCGAATTAGTGTCTTCGGCAGCATAGAGTTCGATCATCAACTTCTCAAGTTGATTCCTAGTAGATGGTTGTCTTGAAAAGTACTGGTCAAACATATACCCTGATGGCTCTGCCTTCAGATTTAATATTTCTATTTTGTTTGATGCATAGCAACAAGGCTACATCATCGACTAAAAATCTCATATGAATCCCATTAATAAGAAAAACCTCCCGGTGATCCCACTGCTTGATGATACATGCTAAAATCTCAAGTGAGAATGCCGTATTTGATATTGTATGAAATGAAAAAAATAAAATTAGCTTTAATACTTCTTAAAGTACATTATTCAATGATAGCCACTTCATTTCGCCTCTAGATCATGATAAGAGTCATCAAAAAATATTCGTGTAATATTTCTCTTTTTCTAATTGTTTATAAGGACTTGTTTGTAATATAAGGACATATTTTGAAATGTTTATAAACACTTATTTATAAATATAGATAATTACAAGGATTAAATTATAAAATATATAAAATAAAAAACTTCCCACCACCTCTTACTTAGAGAAAAGAGGAAGAGAGAGAGAAGAAGAAAAATAAGGCAGAAGAAAAGAAGTGACTTGGACTTAAGGTTTTAGCTAAAATCCCCTTATTTGAAATTTAATCATTCTCAGGCAACTATTCTAATACCTTCCTATAATAATTTTAATCTCTGCTTTTATCTTGATCATGAGAAATTTGAAGAGTTTGGGCCTTACACCTAATATCAATGTTGTTCAGAGATAAAGTTATGAATCTGAAATTTTTAAGATTTATGACCAGTTTTAGGTATAACTTTTTGTATAGAATTCTGATTTAGGTAAAACTTATTTTTTTAGAAACTAGACTTGTAGATATTTCTTTCTATACTTGATTGAAAGATTTGGAGTTCAGATACTTGCTCAAACTTCTATTTCAATTATCCTATAGATTTTATATGACAAAGACGATAATTTCTGACCTTTTAATATAAATTGCTTATAACTTTTTGTTACAAACTCTAATTAGTGCAATACTTACTTCATTGGAAACTAAACTTATACTTATTTCTTTCCATACATTATTTGAAAGATTTAGAATATAAATGCCTATATGAACATTTGTTTCAATTGACCCTTTAGATTCTACAAACTAGGGATGATAATTGTAACTCCCTTTGGAAACTCTGAATCTTATAAAACTTAATTCATCTTAAATTAGAGTGATATAGTTTCAAATGACATCTTTCTTAAATAAATTAGAGTATAATTAATTATTCAAATAATTTATGCAATGTGCTTCATATATTTTATCCTCATAATTTTTGTCATTCTACCTATTCTTATTTCTTTCTCTTTGAAATTGAATTCAGCTAGAGTTCTTTCACTAATTGAGCCTTATATGATTACTTTAAATACTTGTTACTTTTGTTCTTAATTTTTATTATATTTAAATATATTATATTAAAGTTAATATTTACATTGTATTATTTTATATAGACATATGTATATTTTTATATAGACAATGTCCTTTTGTACTCTACTATTTATAGAATAATATGAATCTTTATTAGAAAATGAGAAAGTGAGTTATGTTTAGAGGCCGCTATGCTCTTATAGGCCCCTTATAACTTTATCCAAATGTGAGTTGATAGAATTCTCAAACGTGGGAGACTTATGTTAATGGTTATCCAAAACTGGATGGACCATCTTATGTTATGATCCAACTTTATAGTTTGTGTTTTTTGATATGTTATCCAAAGTATTATTTATATGTTTCTATGTGTCTTTTGGATAAGAAAATGAATGCAATATCAAATATGATATTTCAGCTTATGTTTCTTATTTGATTTGCTCTTAAATGTTTGTTATGTCATTGATATGCTCCTAAATGTTCTTACGCTATTGATATGTATTTAAATATTTCATACGCCATTGATATGCCCCGAAATATTTCTTATATTATTGATATGCTCCTAAATATTTCTTATGACATTTATATGCACCTAAATGTTTATTATGTCATTGATATACTCCAAAATATTTTTTACTCCATTGTTATGAATAAAATATAATTTTAATAAAATGATATTTACGATTTTGTATCTAATAAAATAATATCTATGAATTCATATATTCTTGCCTTGCATCTTGATATTAAGGCCATATGAACTATCATCTCCCATCATAAATATGTTAGCCGCTTACTGAGTTTTGTAACTCATCTTGTTGTTATATAAATTTTTTATAGATATAAGTTTTGTAGCTCACATTCACATTCACTAGAATATTAGAATTGGGTTGAGGCAATATTATATTATAATATTATAATTTTGAACTTTAATATTATGATGCTAACAGAAGAAAACTATTACGGAGTTGACCACAGATCAACTAGGGTGCCTCAATAAGTATATTGCCAAACATAATCCATTTGCTTTGTTTTTGCATGTTTTTGTTTGAAAATTATGAACAGGAATAGTTCATAGAACTACAAAATGATTACTCACTAAAATAGGTAAAACTATCCAAAATGACCTAGTTTTTATATATCATGACTTATTTTCTATAGGCTGTAGTGCGATGTAAAATATCAATCATCTCAGCACTCTAGAATCACATGGGTAGCATAGGACTTGATAAGGGTATGAGGTAGTGCTAAGAGGATCTCTGAGCTCTTATTCTAATAAAACAATTGCGAGTAGCCATTATTAAGAAATCTTATTGATAAACAAACCATTATAACAAAATTGATTATCATAAAACATATGTTATTATATCATACAACAGTTTAACATAAGTTGTAACTAAGTAATATCGTAATGTAATAACAAAAACACTATAAAGAGTGTTAAAGAGCCATGAAAAAGTGTAAATCATCCAAATGACTCCTAACCTTAGCCAATATAAACTGCAAGTGTATTTGAATAGCTAAATATTTTGGACATCTCACTAAAACCATTATAAAGAGTTTAGAAAAATATTATATATCACCCTAGTGACATCTAATCTAAGACAAAACAAACTAAAAGTCTGTATAATATATTTGAATAGCTATACAGTGTTTTTGAAAAGTTATACAATGTTTTGGATATTTCACTAAAAATACTGTAATGAGTTAAGGAAAATATTGTAAATCACCCTCTACCCTCAGTCAAAATATACTAAAAGTCCGTACAATTGATTGGAATAGCTATACAGTATTTTTGAAAAGCTATATAATATTTTGGACATCTCACCAAAAACACTATAAAGAGTTAAATGAATACACTGTAAATCACCTTAATGATTTTGAACCTCAGTCAAAATAAACTAAAAGCCTGTTCAAAGTATTTAAATAGCTATACAGTATTTTTTTTATATTGTTTTTGAATAACTATATAATATTTTTGAATAGCTATATAGTGTTTTGAATACCTCACCAAAAATAATATAAAGAGTTACATAAAATATTGTAAATCACTCTAATGACTCTGAACCTCAGTCAAAACATAATATATTTAAATATATAATATTTTTTAATAGTTATATAATATTTTTAAATAGTTATATAGTGTTTTTGAATAGTTATACAGTGTTTTGGACACCTCACTAAAAACATTGTAAAGTGATGAGGGAAACATTATAAATCACTCTAATGACTCCTAACTTCAACTAAAGCAAACTAAAAGTCTGTACATTATATTTGAATAGCTATATAGTATTTTTTTTAATAGCTATATATTATTTTTGGATTACTATATAATGTTTTGGACACCTCACAAAAACACTATAAAGAGTTAAGAAAAATATTATAAATCATCGAATGACTCCTAATATCAGCCAAAACAAAATAAAAGCCAAAAGGATGTATTTGAATAGCTATACAATATATTTAAAGAGCTATATAGTATATTTAAATAGCTATACAATGTTTTGAACACCTCGTCAAAAACACTATAAAGAGTTAAGGAAAACATTATACATCGCCCGAATAACACCAAACGCTAGCTAAAACAAATTAAAGGCCTATAGAGTATATTTGAATAGCTATATTTTTTTTAATAGCTATATAGTGTTTTTTAATAGCTAACTATAAAGCGTTAAGGAAAACATTGTAAATCACCCTAATAACTCACAATCTCTGTCAAAACATTCAACTAGCTTGTACAGTGTATTGAAATAATTATACAATACTTTTTAATTGATTTATAGTATTTTTTAATAGCTATATAGTGTTTTGGATACATCAACAAAAACACTATAAAGACTGAATCAAAACATCATATTTCACCATAATGACTTTAAACCTCAATCAATACAAATTAGAAGCCTACAAATTTGATGTTCAAATACTCTACAATCAACGATATATTAAGAGATATATTATTTTTTAATAATTATACAAAGTTTTGCTCATGATAATAAAAAACACTATAAATCATCCTATTGACTCCTACCCTCAACCAAAACAAACTAAGACTACAAATTAGTATTGTCATGTTCTACGACCATTGATATTATAATATCACGCTATCACTAGCTTTACGATGGTTTTTAAATAACTATACAATGTTTTACCAATGACAAACAAAATACTATTAATCACCCAAATTACTGGTACCATCAACTAAAATCAAATAAAAGCCTACCATGTGGTACCATGATGTTACATTAGCAACTATATCATAAGACACAAGATCATGTCATTTACAGTGTGTATATATATATATATATATATATATATATATATATATATATATATATATATATATATATATATATATATATATATATATATTCCGTTGTGACAATAATAACACTATAAACACTACAAAAATTTATAAACTAACCAAATTACTACTAACGTCTGACAATGCCAAGATACAACAACAAATTCAATGGGGGAGATGGCACATTACCTATGAAATCAATGGGAATAGGAACACAAACAGCCAACACAATGTTTCACCACTGGTAGAATCAAACAATATTCGATCAAGTGTTCTTAAAAAAGGCAAAGGTTATTTTAGGGTATTTTCACACTGATCTATAGTTTTTTCACATCCAACGACAGGAATATAGAGGCTCTCGGAGATTAGAGTTTCGAGGACTTTACAGTTTTAGGCATTAGAAGATAGGAAGGGGAGTTAGGGTTTATGGGTTTTTTGGATTTTGGGAGAGAGAGAGAGAGAGAGATGATAGGATAAAGGATTTAGGCTATCGTTGGAGAGGGAAAACCTAAGAAAAATGATAAATAAACCTAAACAAAACAAACTATGATACTAGAGCTCCTTTGACAAGAGAGGAGAAATGCCTGTTTGATTTCCTCCATCGAGAGAAGAGGAGATGAGAGTCAGTTTCGTTGAAAATGATCGATATAACTTTGACCATTTATATTTCAGTTAACTACAAATGGAGCAACTAGTTAAGAGGATCTCTGAGCTCTTATTCTAGTAAAACATTTGCGAGTAGCCATTATTAAGAAATCTTACTGACAAACAAACCATTATAACAAAATTGATTATCATAAAACATATGTTATTCTAAAATACAACAGTTTAACATACAAATGACCCATCATTCTTGGTCGGAGAAACCCCGTAGCACTTCGATTATTGCAGCCACACTTTACTTTTGGCTTTTTTTTGTGGATAAAGCACCCGTGAGCTGTGTCCAAAATTGTCCATCCAATTTCACGGCCGTCCATTTGGAGCATCGCGTGCGTCTTCTTTTTGTGACTGATTGTCTTAACAAAGGCATCGCAAATTTCATGGCCGTCCATTTGAAACGCTACGCAAATTATTATGTTTATTACTGTACCGAGGGACTCGTGCGTTAAATCTGTCTTTAGGTCAAGATATTGTGATCCGGACGTGAAGTGAGCGAGTCATGATCCAGGTCATGTCACCTATTGATTGACCCAACACGTATCCCTTATCCAAATCCAGTCTTCTCAACTCTTCTAGCATATCCGTCTCTTTTTTTTATTATTTTTGGATGAATTTAAATCAAAACAGATACAAAATAACACGCTGAGACAATCTGACATGCCAGTCTCTGGAAAGCATTAATTCGCGCATCCACATACGTCATCGGCTTCATCACCCACTTTTTCCTATATAACCATGTTGCATGGCTTTGTTGATGACAGACCACCACAAGCGTGCCTTTGGTTGTGCCTAACAGAGAGAGAGAGGGAGACAGACCGATAGCCTCCTCATTCACTATGGCGATCCGATCGCCAGCTTCGCTGCTGTTATTTGCGTTTCTGATGCTTGCGCTCACAGGAAGACTGCAGGCCGGGCGCAGCTCGTGCATTGGCGTCTACTGGGGACAAAACACAGACGAGGGAAGCTTAGCAGATGCTTGTGCCACAGGCAACTACGAATACGTGAACATCGCCACCCTTTTCAAGTTTGGCATGGGCCAAACTCCAGAGATCAACCTCGCCGGCCACTGTGACCCTCGGAACAACGGCTGCGCGCGCTTAAGCAGAGAAATCCAGTCCTGCCAGGAGCGTGGAGTCACGGTGATGCTCTCCATCGGAGGTGGCGGGTCTTATGGCCTGAGTTCCACCGAAGACGCCAAGGACGTGGCGTCATACCTCTGGCACAGTTTCTTGGGTGGTTCTGCTGCTCGCTACTCTCGACCCCTCGGGGATGCGGTTCTGGATGGCATAGACTTCAACATCGCCGGAGGGAGCACAGAACACTATGATGAACTTGCCGCTTTCCTCAAGGCCTACAACGAGCAGGAGGCCGGAACGAAGAAAGTTTACTTGAGTGCTGCTCCGCAGTGTCCTTTCCCGGATTACTGGCTTGGCAACGCACTCAGAACAGATCTCTTCGACTTCGTGTGGGTGCAGTTCTTCAACAACCCTTCGTGCCATTTCTCCCAGAACGCTATCAATCTTGCAAATGCGTTCAACAATTGGGTCATGTCCATCCCTGCGCAAAAGCTGTTCCTTGGGCTTCCTGCTGCTCCTGAGGCTGCTCCAAGTGGTGGCTACATTCCACCCCATGAGCTCATATCTCAAGTTCTTCCGATCCTAAAGGATTCCGACAAGTACGCAGGAATCATGCTGTGGAATAGATACAACGACAGACTCTCCGGCTACAGTTCTCAAGTCAAGTCCCACGTGTGTCCAGCGCGTGGGTTCTCCAACATCTTATCTATGCCGGTGAAGTCTTCCAAGTAAACCTGAACGGCGTAGATGATCGGTGGTGTCGAAAACTCCGATCATCATGAGTCCCCCATCCTATCCGTGTGTGCTACGTATGGTGTTTCGCTTGTACTATATGTGGTCTTTTCAATAATATAATAAGGGGGTTTTGCACATCTTTATTTTGAAAGATTAAAAAAACAGCATAATTCAAGCTTCATTAGAAAAAAATTCAAGAAACCTTAAAAATAAATTTTAAAGATTAAATGACCACTTTTTATATTTTTGAGTTATAATATAATAAGGGACGGTTTTACATATCTATATTTCGAAAGATTAAAAAAACAGTATAATTCAAGCTTTGTTGTTTTCAAAAAAATAAAATTTTCAAGAAACCTTAAAAATAAATCATAAAGATCTAAATGACCACTTTTTCTATTTTTAAGTCCTCAAAATAGATATTTTTTACTATTTTCAACCCTTAAAAATGTCGAATTTATATTTTTCTAATTTTGATCAATTTAAGATGAATTCAAATGATCATTTTCTGTATTTTTTAAGTCCTTAAATAGGTACTTTCACTATTTTAGTATTTAAAAAACTGAGTTAATAATCACTTTGGATCAAAAACCATGGCTAAGAAGAAAAGAAGAAACTTTGAAGTTATAAGAAAGATGTTATTGTAGAAACATTAGTTATACCATTTTGGCATTTTATTCAAAATTAGTGTAACCCAAATCGAGAATCAAGTTTCAGTTTTTCAAAAAAATATTATATTTTCAGAACCTTCGGAAATGATTTACGTAGATGATCATTTTTTTCTATTTTAATTTTTAAAATATGTTACATTATTTTTTACTTATTTCAATTTAAATTATATCAAGACCATAAAAATGTGGGTTTGAGTATGGAATTAATAGATATTCTAATCTGAAAATAGTAAATAAGATATTCTAATATGAAAATGCTTATTTCAATTTAAGATGAATTTATAATTATTTTATGTCAAAAATCACTTAATAATTATCATAAATGGTCATTTAAAGCTTTGAGAAAAAAAATTCTTTTGGAGACCTGAGTTATGCTATTTTTTAATAAGATTATACTATTCAAAAATAGTGTAACTCATATTTCAATGTTTTTCGAAAATTTCTAAATTTACAATAAACCTTGAAAATCACATGGAACTAAATGATCATCTGTTTTATTTCTGAGCCTTTAAACGAGGTATTTTCACTTGATTTAAATTGTTTTTGACTTATTTTAATTAGAATTCTCTCAAGATCATTAAAATAAGGGTTTGAGTATGGAATTACTAGGTATTCTAATATTAAAAATACTACATGAGATATTTATAAATAATGATTATTTATTATTTATTATTTATTTAAAATATTAGTTATAAAAATGATATTTTATTTTTTTAATTTCGTTATGTTGACTTTATGTCTAATTAATATTTAATATTTTATTTGGTTTTTTGATATTTTATTATTATTTACTTGAGATATTCAAATAATATTATTATATTATATTTTACTTTATATTCAATAATGTGAAATTTATTTTATTCTTTTTGTCATACTTTTATTATTTTTTATAATATTTTTTATATTTATAATTTAATATTAATTTTAATATTTTTTTTATTAATATAAAACTAATATATATTAATATTATTGAATTATATTTTTTTATCTTGGTCGGAATCAAGATTTGAGTCTATCTTGAACCGGTTCAAATTGAATGAATTGGTTTAATTGAGTATGTTTGAAAAGGGGGGAAAGGAAGGAAAAGGATAAAACGTGATTTGAGCAGCACTTTTGTCATATGTAAAATGAGAACACTCTCCGACTATATATATATATATACTTATACATATATATATATATATATATACTTATACATATATATATATATACTTATACATATATATATATATACTTATACATATATATATATATACTTATACATATATATATATATACTTATACATATATATATATATACTTATACATATATATATATATATATATATATATATATATATATATATATATATATATATATATATATATGCAATTTGTATTATCACATTGAAACAATGATCTCAGTGGTAGAATACTATCGGGGGAAACTTAATGCCGGAGTCTTGAAGAAACGGTATTACCTGCGGCTGCTCAGCCAGGTCGCGGTACAAGTCATACTCCGCCTCGTAATCATGCAAGTCCAGCTCCGCCTTCTGGTTGGTGTGGTAATGGTGCTTCGCCTCCGGCAACTTCCCGAATCCGAAGACGCCAACTCTGTCGCAGATTCCCAACGCCAGCATCACCGCCTGCATCCCCGATGAGTAATGGAACGTCCTCGGGTCGTGGGCCTTCGCCCACTCCTCCGGCGCCTTCCCGGTCGTCTCCACAAATCTCTTCAGCGAGTAGTACTTGACGATGCGGGCGCATAGCATATCGAACCGCGCGTCCGTGATGAGGAGCGGCGCCTTGTGGGAGGAGTTGCAGGCGGCGTAGTCGAGGAAATGGGCGGCTTGGCAGATGTACATGACCATGGCGACGTTTTCGCCGTATGGATGGCAGAAACAGTCGTGCCGTCGAGCGCACAGGTGGAGTATGTTGCTGTTGACGAAGGAAAGGCCGGTCTTTGAGCCCACCTTGTGGCCGTACCCTTTGATGCGGGCGTTGTTGAGACGGATCACAAGCTCGTGGCCGTCGATCAGCTCGCCGTGGTCGTTGTTCAGAAGGATCCCGCTGTTGCCAACCACCGCGCACGAGCCATAACGCTCTGCCTCGGTGTCGAGGCGGCCGTGGTGGCGATCGATGGGGCGCTTGATGTGCTCGACTAGCTCCGACATGATCCCGGGATGGAATCGGCGGCGCTGGAACCAGTCACGAAGGGGGCGGCGGAAGTCGAGCAAGGCCCTGTAGTCCTTGGGGGCGCGGATCCGCTGGGAAAACCGCATCTCGTGCCGCCGCAGCACATCGAGGTGGTTCTCCCGCCGCCAGTCCGAATTGGTCCGGGGCCGCCCCCCGGCACCGCCGCCGCCGTGGCCGAATAGGAAGGTCCCGTCAAGGAGGTCGTCGACGTCCTTCTGCAGCTCCGTCTCCCGTTGCTCCACAGCAGCCAGCCTGAGGAGCGTCGCGTTGACCGGTGGCGCCTCCGGAGCCTGCCGCACGCGGCGCCTGCCGTCCTGGAGCACAGCCCGGAAGCCAAGGACTGAAAACACCCCGATCAGGATCAACAAACGGAACAACACACGCAGAGTTCCCTTCATCCTCGCCACTAAATCGGCGGATCTAAGTATAGCTCTGCGTTCGCGGGCAAGAACGCATCTTTACATCCAGATGCGCAATTCCCCCAGTCGGGGCAACAAAAGAAGCCAACTTTGGGGCGGAGACGGGAGAGATTTCGCGGGCCGAGCTACGATTGAGGATTCTGGATCGCCATGGATGGGGGATTTCCGCATCTTCCAGCTCCAAACCGCACGGGAGAGGTTGGGATTGCTCGATGGGGTTGATTCAACTATACAAGGCTGGCCAAAGGATTGGCTGGAGTTACACTTATCCAGCGTCCTACATTACCTCAGCTTCACCTTTCTTCTGATTGGGAGCAACGTGGGACCGTTGTCTGACCAGCCTCCACATCAGTAGAATTCTCTAACGAGAAGACAGGTGAGTTTTAGGGTAATTTCTAATTAGGTAAGAAGATATTTTCTTCGATTTGTATTAGGTAGAACAAGGACAGCTTTGGGAAAATAAAAATAAGAACAGTCACAAGTCGAAGAATGTTTCTTTTTGATTTGTTTCGCGTGATGGAGATGGAAAGATGGTTGACTGATTAATCTTTCTTTTTTTATATACTTTTTTTCTCCTCACTTATGGTGGACCAAATAAAAAAAAGTTCCTATTGTCAACTTATTGTTTTGCATGATATATGGGTTATTTATTCTAGTTTTTGGCATTGTCTTTGGGAAAAATGGAAGAACTTAAGGCTCTCATAGATAACATTTGAATATCTATATTAATCTTTTTTTTCCAAAACAAAAATCAGATTTTATTATTGTAGCAGTTAGTCTCTTATTATTATAATCCGTGCCAGAGCACAAAATAGACCTCAGTGGACATCAATATATGGTGTCGATGAAGATAAAAGTTTCCTTTCACTTTCTATAAATCAAATATTTTCATGGCTGTGACGACCAGCAACCATCAAACTTTATGGTTGCTATTGTGTCTAACAAATATAACCTTAGAGCTTAACAACGAAATCGTAATTACCATTTTGGCATCAAATAGATGGCACTATAAAGGAAAAATGAGTATTAACTACGGAGTAATTACAAATTTGTCACTAAAACATTTAATGGGGAAATGATTAGGATATGGAATGATGGGAGACTTGTTTGATTTCTTTCTTTCCTGTGCTGTTCAGTTCTTTGATTGTTCTTGATGAGGACCTGACGGTAGACTGAGAACCAAAGGAAGAGATTGATGATGGAAGAATTAGGTGCTTGTGGCTGTTTACCTAGCGATGGAGAAGCTGGCATGCATGGTGGACTTTGACTTGTATCGTCTTCAGTGCACTTGCATGTTAATGGAACTGTTCCTTTGCTGATTCAACAGTTGATTTCTGACTAAGCTGCGTAGGAAAAGTTGGATCCGATTGTTACTCTCATAATATCATGTGATTGAAAAATGATAGCTATAGGACTAAATGTAAGCTCATATGTATAAGAAGTCTAATTTAATCGAAAAGGAGGATACACATAATATTATCTTCGTAGTTGAGAGATGCTGAATGTTTGTTTTGTGATTGATATGTACGAAGATCAAAGTCACATAGATTTTTCGACTTGAACTCTCCAATACTCAAGTTAATGACGAATGATAAAACGAAAAAAATAATATTTAATAAATAATAATAGTAATAATAATAATAATAATCATGACTTGACTTGATGATCTCTTATAATAGATTTTAATCAGAGGAAATATTCTATAGGAGGTGAAATATTCCCAATCCTTTCATTTAATAATATCGATAGAATATTATTATAATATTTTTTTATTTTTAATTGATGTTCATGTGACTTAATTGTTAATCTAGACTTACCTTCTCTTACTAATTGTGCTATTACATCATGATTAAGTATTTTTTTTAATTATTATATAAAATTTATTGATCATTAATTTACCAATATATTAAATAAAATATAAAAAAAATATATTTTTATTATATATTTAGAGACCAACATTTCAAGAATGTTAGTTAGCCTTACTATTATTATTTTTTAAAAACATATCCCCACAAAAAATATACATAGAGCAAATAAAGAATAGCCACTTCTTTTGTCGACAAAGTGTTAATGATTCTAATATGTCATTATAATTGTAATTAAGTATCTAATTGTTGAATTTAATCTATATTATATCAATATGACTTGTTACCTAAGTTTACACATAAACCTATCCAAATTTAATTAATAAATAATTTAAGCTAATTTAAAGTGAGTAAGATAGTCAATAAATCCTCGATTAATGATCATTACTTGCGAACTTGCATCGAATTGAGACCTAATTATCCAACTAAACACTTGCATTCGGGACTTAATCCAACATGTGACATGTTCTAATATGTTATAAGACGACACGCGTCGAGGCATCGAAGGTATTAACCGGCCATAAAAGGTCAGTCTTGTCATCCGTATCGATCACCCTACGTTCGCTTCCTTCGAGCCCTAATCGCGTCTGACGCACCAATTTGCATCATCCAATTTCGTCGCCCGTCTCCCGCACTGTCCTCTCCGCCATCCCAAGGGCGCCGATCGCATCTCCCTGGGCCTACAACGATCTTTGTCCCTTCGGTGGCGCTCGCAGCTCTTTAGGAAGCTTGGATCGAAAGGTATCACAATCTCGCCCGACCTCACATCAAATGAGCTCGATATTTCGTTCAATATTTTCTTGATTCGAATTTGTGAATATTTGTTGGTGAAGCGATATGAAAGGGATGAAGGGCTTAGCAGGGCTGGTAGCAAGAAGCTATTTTTCGGGTAGGACTCCAAAGCCTAATCCAAGCTTGTTCAGAGGGAGAAGCGGATGCTATCTCCATTCTTCTTGTCGTGCAATCTCTTCTTCATCTTTTTCTCTTTCTCTTCGGAACCAGTGGCCCTTTGTTCGAAATCCATCGGAGTCATGGGTCTCGGCTCCGTGGATCGGGCTTGGAGGTGAGGTTTTCTTCTGATGTGTTGTGCGCTCATTCGTCCACAAAGTTTCCGCTGTTACAAGAACTTGATTGCTTTCATCTACTTTTCACCCTTATTTCACGTGAATTATGGCTATGAAATTATAAGAAATTGAAATTAACATCAAACGTGGTTGAACTTAAAACTGAACAAAGCAAGTACACAAAATGTCTAGACAACTTTCTAAGTTTGCTTTGAACAAAATAAAAGAACCCGGACCTCTATTATTTTCGAAATAAAAAAAATTCAAGGTTCAGCTTAACACCTGACTAAACTACTTTAAGATATATAAATTACCTATATTTTAGAATTATTTTTTCTCACTCATGCATGATCATGATAAATAGTTGCTAATTGCCTGTATCTAGTTTGCAAAATTAGAATGTTTCCATTTTAAAGAAACAGCTTGCTGTTTACGAAGTTGAGTTGTGATGAACTGTTCTCTTAGTTGCAATACTGAAGTCATTATGCTTTTTCTTCTTGTTTTAGGCTTCTAACTTAACGCATTTCTATGCTGACACCCTTTGAAATGGTGAAAATTTATATGGAAATGATCAGATTGAGTTCTGAGAATATGTATTTTTGGTTGGATGGCTATGATATCGGACATATGTCTGTGATAAGGATACCATAATCTTTTTGTTGTTACAATACAAAGCATCCCACATATTTTCTGCTACAAGTTTCTTTTGTAGTCTTAGTGGCCAAGCTAATTCATTTGAATAAGCAAAGTTTCTTATCTTGGTGACCAAGTGCTCCACATAGCACCTACAAGCAGTCAATGTGACAACATTGGTAACATGACTGTGTTATTGATCATCAAGATCTCTTGAATGGGTCACCTAGGGGGAATAGTTTGAGGGGTTTGAACTTTTTAAATGCCTCAAAATTTGGCAGGCCTGTCTTCTAGCTTGCAAGAAAAGATAACGTGTGATCACACTTTCTTTGGTGTCTTATTATACTTCATTATTCCCCTATCAAATTCAGTGACACTTGTATGCCTTGTGGAATTCAACAGCATCTTCAACAATTAAAGATGTCATCCCCTGGGTCTAACTGGTCTTTGAGGCACACGGAATTTTCTGTTAATGGTCAGCTGTGAGTGTAATACTTACAGTGTCAACAATATGCATTTCTATTTAAGTGGCTTGCAACTGATGTGATTTGTAGAGTCAGGTACTTCTGCAGTTGTCTTGCATAAGACCTAATTACAACAAAGTTGGCTTGATGTATTCAACAAAGTTCAGGATTGTGCCTAATAAAAAATTTATAATCATGTGGTCATGTGTAATCCATGTTTGATTACCTTACTGCTTTAGTTACCAATGCATAAAGAATCTTATTCTGTAACATTTAAGTTCATTAATGCCCATGTATAATGGGCTTTATGTAATGCTGATGTCACATATATGATTGTGTTGCAAATGATGATGAGGTCACTGCATATTGTAAGTCCAGGTGATTGGTGTCTTTCACAAAGTATTGTGGGAGACTTAATTTTCTGACCATTTTTTGTACAGAACAGAGGAGGGGCATGTTTATTCAAACACAGTCGACACCCAATCCACTGTCTCTCATGTTTTACCCAGGAAAATCAGTAATGGAAGTTGGAAGCGCTGATTTTCCCAATGCTCGTACAGCTATGACTTCACCACTGGCTAAATCTTTATTTGGCATTGATGGTATAGTTTTTTTTTCCATTGAGCTCTTGCTTTTTCTTAGACTTAAAATTGTCAGTTTGCTTTAAAATGTCAATGCGCTTGTTCTCGTATTGCAACTCCCTGCTGACAGTTGCTTTACGTTAAGTTTCTAGAAATTTTTCTGATGGTTGCTGAATTAACTTACCACTCTTTTGTGTCGATAACTTATCTCTTAATGTCAATATAAGTCCTCTATGCTCAATAAATATCATGTGGAGTATTTTGCCACTGTTAATGTCTTATGCTTATATGTATTTTGTTAATATATACATGCTACTTTTCTTAACTTATGTCCTTCTATGAATGCTGAAAACTGACTTCCATCACTAATTACTAGGAAAATATCAATTATTGCAATTTAGGTTGTGGTTAGGAGAATATTCTAAGACAATCAAGTGTTTTGTTGACTTAAATATGTTCTTTACAAAGTAAGCCTGAGCCATTGACAGAATGTTGGACACTTTGAAATGCTTTTGGTGTTCTTGTCGGCCATTGACAATTGGAAACTTCCTGCCACATGTTGGGTAGCTTAAAATAACACTTATTTAAATATGTTTAGGACTTTTAATTTATCGAGGATTTTTGTTGTACATAATTAACTTTTAAAATTTCTTTTGTTGAAGTATTTGTGAAGTAGTTGCTTATATAATTTGTTGTTATGCTTCAGAAGCATAGTTTATCTATTATATATAAGGCATACAATTACAACAGCATATGAAATGTGCACATAGCAGTTGCTGTGACTATGAATTATCTTTTATGAGATTTAGGTGATGTCTTATATCCATATCATATTGTCCATGTCCAGTTTCCTTGTCCATGCTTTATAGGTGATCGGCAATCCAATGTGGTACAACTTTCTCATCCCCGACAGAAGGGTGAGGCCCCCTGATTATTGGTCTGTAGATGTCTTTATGCTTTCATACAATCTGGAATAATTAAATATACATATCTGTCTGGCACATATCTGTAGTGCAGTCTGCTAAATGTGTCCAAAATTCTTGCCAATGGCTTGCATTACCATTTGACTGTCAGGATTCTATTCTTTTCTTTTGTAAAGCTTTGTTGGTATTAACTATTCATAATATCTTCTGTGGTACAGCCATATAAGGTCATGGACTTTTTTCTTTTTTTATCTCGAAACCAGAAAATATTAAGGGCTATGATTAAAGAACACTTCTGTCATCTCTACAGAAAAAAGTAGCACAAAATTCAGACTGGAGATGACTTGCGAATAAACATTATGACCTGGTGGCCCCTTGGAGGTTTGCAATGTCCGACACTTAGATAATGGAAGAATAATGTGTTATCAGATGCAATTCTTATGCATTTGTGGGTGCATATAACAATTATCATACCTTAGTTGATGCATGAGCAGTTTACAAGGCTTCCACTATCTAAGTACCCATATGACATTTATTCCTTCAGTAACTACAAAAGGTTTGTACTATTAAAATGTCTGTGTGGCATGTATTGCTTCAATGGGTAGACACAAATGTTAATGCATGACTATCAAGTTAAGTTTAAATTTTCATGCATGAATATCATTGGACTGAAACTGGGCACTCTAGACTGAGACCTAATCAGTGAGTTTGACATTCATGGATGGAGTTAGGGCTTTTCGGATGTACCTTGATATTGATTAATGAGGTGATTCTGGAGCTTGATTTGGATCTATGGGTTTACAGGTAGGTTCTGGTTTTACAAAAGGTTCTATTGGGTATTGGTGATTTGGAGATAAGTAGTCCATCGACACCTCTAGTCATGATTGCAAGTTAGTGTAAGACAATATAAGCTGAAAACTGAAATTTGTAATAATGATTTTTTTAGAAATTCTTGTAGTCAAATTAATTGGTGGGCACGGATATGTATACCCTATGCCAAATATTTGGGAGTTAAAGGTTATTGAAACTAGAAAAAAGAATAAAGTTTATTGCGAAACATATTACTATTCTTTATATGAAATTGAGAAAAGCCGAAACAAGAATTTTTCTGTAAATGGTCAGGTTGATTCTAATAATTTGTATGAGTCGTTCTCTAAGCTGTACTATCAATGTCTCCTGTGAGGGACTGCAAAGCTCTTGCTCCTTTTTGGAAGACTATTTACCATTTTTCATTCTCAAGAATCCTCAATTTTAGAATCTTGATTCCTTGAGTAGATAATCTTATCACATTAGGACATTTCAGTGATTTGAGTATACCTTTCTGTTGATGCAATTTAAAGCTATGTGCAGTATAGTACCAGCAGGAATATTTCATTCTAGGAAGAACAGAAGTTTTGCTTCATTAAGTTTTATAAAGTTTGCCAATTCACAAGGCTTCTGCCAATACGAGATCTGAGAAGAACAATGTGCCCAATCTTACCCTTGCAAGTAGAAAGGTTGTTTCCATTGTTAGAACTCTGGTTATATAGAACACAAAAGGGCAACCTTATTATGGCACTAAGAATCATCTTCTATTAAGTTTTGGAAGGAGTCATGAAAAAAAAAGGTTTTATTATGCTTAAGTTCCTTCAATATTGGATCCACATGTCCGTATCTTGCTGGCTTTTTAATCTATATGCTTACTAGTACTGTTCCATCTCTCTTACAAAATACTGAGTGCATTACACTTGGTATGAATACTGAGTGTGTTACAATTAGACATGCTGAAATTTTATGAAACTATGGGTAACGCAGGAGTCACAAGGGTATTCTTTGGATCAGACTTTGTCACTGTAACAAAGTCAGAAGATGCTTCATGGGATTTTCTGAAGCCTGAAATTTTTGCTGCAATAATGGACTTTTATTCATCTGGGAAACCACTTTTCCTCGAGTCAAATGTTGCAGCTTCTATGGACACAGCAATTCATGAGGTTTATACTCTCTTGTTACAGATTTTTTTTATCATAACAGTTATAGAAACTTGATTGTATGCGATGACCAGAATTTTCATGCAAATTTCATTTTGGTTCTTTTTGGACTAAAAGAATCTAGTTGAACTAGTCTTAAGATTGGTTGTAATTGAAAAACAAATATCCTGGACAAGTAAATGAATTGATAAGTTCATGGTGTAATTTCAATAGAGGTTCATAGATTTAGAACCTGCTGGCTTCCAGTAGCTTTTCTCCATGAGGAGAAAAAAGTTCAGCTCAGTGCATATTAGGTCTCTATCCTGGAAGTAGAGTTCAGTATTGGGATTATAGTGAACTTCAATATTGTTAGTTTAATTTGAATGTTTGCATCTTGGAACTTATTATATGATCAGTTTGCTGTACTTTGTGGCCTTCTGAAACTAAATAATATTTTGTAGGACGATTCAGAGATTGTTGCGATGATCAAAGAATTGTTAGAGACACGAATTCGACCTGCAGTGCAAGATGATGGTGGGGATATCGAATACTGTGGATTTGATCCGTATGGCTCTTCTCCCCCGTTCATTCTCATCAGATATAAACTAGAGTTTCACATCCTGTTAATTCAGCAGTGACCTAATATTACTTGATGTTTACTTTTCAGTGAAACTGGGATAGTCAAGCTAAGAATGCAAGGTGCCTGCAGCGGCTGCCCGAGCTCATCTGTGACTTTGAAGTCAGGCATTGAGAACATGCTCATGCATTATGTGCCAGAGGTAATATTAAGATGCATGGTTGTTTATTTTATATTCTAGGATGAGGCAGAAAAATTTCTTTTCAAATTTGAGATCTTTGGAGGCAATCTCTCATCCCAAGAAGTTTTAAGAATGAGCTAGCTTTATTGAATCAGATACTAGTACATAACAGTGCCATATTGGTTGTTCAGAAACACCATAGATCTATTAGATGTTGCTATCAATTTCTTTTGATGTTAAATTTTATTTCTAAGATATCGATTTATGGTGCTTGGTAATCTCTAAATAAACTGGCTTATAATGTCTTTAGTAATATACTATAACACTCTGTTTTCGTTGTGTGGGCATATGGAAATAGTGGTTGACCGATTGCTGCACAAGACATGTCTGCATCTAGATCTTATAGGCAACATATGTACTATTCGTCCAGTTGCTTAGAATAGAACCGAACATATGATTTAGTCTTTGAGTTCTACTTTGCCATGTCTCAGAGTAACAAATATTTGCTAAAATAAACCTGTTCTTGTGTTAAAATGTCGACTGCAGGTCAAAGGGGTTGAACAGGAGCTGGATATGGTTGCTGATGCTCCATTGAGCAGTCAATTGGAATGAAGTGTTACTGAAGTAGCGTAATTATCTAATCTTGGTTACCTTTTGTGGTTTCCGAGCTGAGTAAATTTGGAGTTGTATTGGAATGAGTAAGTGGTCGACAGCAGCAGTTTGTTGGCTTAATCCTTTGAACCAAAAGGCAAATAAATCAAAGCAATGTATGACCCCGTCACTCATCTATGATCCCGTGCTTATTTTCGGGTATGTATCGACATTTCTTTGTTGACAGTGGAGAATACGAGAGTAAAACAGTGCGACAGAAGAAAAGAAAGAAAGAAACAAACATGCATATTTCAGTTGGCCTTTTTCGCTCCAAAGTGGCAGACGCAACCCCAAGTAAAAGATATTGCTCGGGGGTCGGTAAATAAAACTCCTCCTTTTTAGTTGATCTGATGGTGGATGCAAGCAGATGTTTAATATGCAAATGAACAAAAAGGGGCATCATTGTAATCTTCCATGTTCATTTACTGTTGTTGGATGATGTGTCCTTTCCCAATTTTAATGCGTGGTGCACATGTCGAAATCTCGCCACAGTAGTTCACTAGCAATCCTAAGGTTTAGAGGCGTAACACTGGCAAAACCAAATCTTAAAGTTTTGGTGGCATATATCAGTTTGGGTAGTCCATGATACTTCTCACCACCTTTTTATCACCATTGGTAATCGAGACCTTGAACAAACCACTCTCTTCTTCCTCGGCTTTGCCTGTTTCATCTTTGTTGGACAGACTGAGCTATATTGACCTGAATGAATAAATATTTTAAAATATATGCAACTTTAAGTCGAGGCATAAATCCACAAATCATTTCATGTAAACAACTAAAAGATTTAGAAACATTAAAAAAAAACATTTTTCGGTAAAACAACACCATCTCCAAAATTCATGAGGGCAAGCTATAGCACCTGCTGCTTTGATTCGTCTTTTTACAGAAGCCATGAAAGCCAAGAAACCCATTTGGCTCTTTTGACACTGAGCCACGAAAGAAAGAGTAGGAGCAGAAAGTCTACCAAACACGTCAACAGAAATATGCCACAACTACACAAATATGACACAAAACATTGCAAAAGAAAAGCTCAAACATCACCCCTTCTAACTTGATCATGGTGGATCTAGTAGCAACATAAAGCTTCAAGTAGCCAAAGGTGGTCTAAAATACCAGCTAAATTCTGATTATTACCTAAAAAAATTCAATATTAAATGTCATTGGAAAACTTGATTGCAACACCAACCAAGTGCTCATTATCAGGAGAGTTTTGATGAGGAAGCTTATAATCCCAACCCGAGTGAAACCAGATGACTCATTCTCACATTCTAGAGTGGTTTTAGGATTCCTAGGCTTGACCGAGTACTGGAAGTTTATCTAATACCTTCCTAAACTATTTGATCGTGTCTATAGGAAGTAATAGGAAACCTTCTGGTGTATTTAATTGATCACTCACGAACAAAACCATCAGAGCGAATGCTATCATGCATAGGACCTTGTCCTGATGAAACATGAAGCATAGTGAAACATCATTTAAACGTTTGCTACACTAACAATATATGCATTCCATGCATCTTGTTGCTGGAAGGATGCCACCATTTCGTACTTGACATCTCGGCTGACGGTAAATTCCTCCGAGTTCTGATTGTCCGTGGTGTCTGGCATTTTTCGGATCCAAACATGTATGGATTGGAATCCAGCCTCCTCCAAGCAATCCTTGATTTCTGGTAGTGACCACCTGTAAAGACAGAGAATTTGACCACTTCAACTCTCATATCTGTTTCTTAAGCAGCGAAAAATGGATTTTAACCATAATGGTTAAAATAAAACTATCAAATACAGCTTGCACGTTGGAATGAGGTGCTTTATGAAAAGCAAATTTGACAAGTCATGGCTGAAGCTTCAGATATCTCTTGTGTGCAAGTGCTTGAAGCCTTGCATTTAGTTCAAGTTGGAGCATTAACATGTTATCAAACTGTGTTTGCCTGTAGTTTTCTCATGCACCTATGGTACATTGCCACATGAAGTGTGGAGAAGTTAATTGCATAAATTTGGTCATGAAGTGATGTGAATGGTGTTCCAACCCTTGGTTTGATTAAGTTAAGCTACTTTGTTTTCTTGCACAAAAAAAAGGGGCATGAAGCCAGATCAAGATTAAGGATAAGATGTTTCTGTGACAACATTTTTGTAGCAGCAGATCGGAACTTGCAAAAGAAATATTATCCAAGCAATAATGCTGCTAAAAAAAAGACCAAGAATAACAATAGCAGCATAGATGCATAGAAAACATCATGATTTATTGGTTGGATATCAAAGACGAAACTTACAAGCGCCAGTCATATGAAAATGCATGCCGTATTATCTGTTGCTTTCCAAGATGAAAGTGGAGGCTAATTTTTGTCCTGCGGTTTATGATATCAAATTCTGCTTGCTCCCATACATACTGCAATCACAACAAAATACGTAAGCCACATAGGAAGGAGATAAGCTCAAACTTTGAGTGTCATCAAAAAATTTATAGCAGCCAAAATTTTGATATAGAAGTGCAAAAGTTTAGTTCCTTTAATACTTTTGTAAGTCAAGACACAATCACTGAGACAATGTTAAACTGCATTTTGTTCCAAACAACTTCCATGTCAATTACATTCTCATCCAACCATTTTAAAGGCAACATCGATTAAGTTCTCATCAATTTCTATTGCATGAAGGAACAAGCAACACAAGGTCAAGATCAGCTTGTTATTAGGTGTCCCAAATAGGAGATTCAGATATCTGCAAATTCTGCTTACTTACTAGCCAAACCTCCTTTTGTAGAGCATAGTTTGGTCATGCATAAAGTAATTCTCATGATGCAGGTACACCCACAAAAAATATGCATCTGATGACATCAAGAACAGAACTTACTGTAAAGTTAGAGAACCTTCTACGAAGATGCAACTTGCACTCTGATGACACACCTCCATATAGATCCATCACAAAAATGCCACCCTTCTTCGATAGTGCATTAAAAGCATGCTTGAAGTACAAAACTAAGTCTTTGCGCTTTTGGAGGCAACAACAGCTGTAATTGAATGCACAGACAATGTCTCTATTTGGCAGTGCATCAATTTTGACGGATGCATAGGTGAAGCATCCTTGAACTTCAGAATCATCTCTCTCATTTGTTGTGACAGCTTCTGAAGCACCATTTTTGTCAGATAAAGCTAGATCTTTCACAAGATCTTCAACTTGGTGTTTCACAAGGCAAGCGTCCTGAGGGCACAACACATTACCATGGAGAAGAGAGATCCTAGAACACCCATCACCTCCAACCTTATTTAGATTGTTCTCCAAGCACCAGTTAAGTGCTTCAAGGTCCAAATCAACACCAATTGCAGTTCGTCTTGGGTCACTGCGGAGCCACTCACAACTGCCAAATACAGGAAGGAAAGCAAAATTTTTCATCAAAGTCAGCAGATAAGAATCTAACAGATAAAAATAAGGAGAATCTAACAGCTGAACAATTTCATTCTATTTTGTAGACAACAATAATAACACCAACAAATTTAGATGCCAAATTTGTTAGTGATTCAAAAATATACAAGAAAAGGTGAAAGGAAGTAAAGAAATATACTAAATGTGTACAGTGACCTCAAGAGCACTTCTTGTATTTGTTATCCAACTATCTTTGGTGTTATATTTTGTAAATCATTATTCTAATGAATTTAATAATTGATGTTGCCTTCCTCATCTATTTCTACAATGATCATTAATTCAAACTTCATTAATCGACTCTTACTTGATGGTTCTAAGTTAATCACATCAAAAGAACAATGGCATAAAGCTTGTCCTCCGAAACTTCCAAAGCAAATGAACTGAAAATTAGGAGCATCAAACAAGGAAACAAGACTCTATTCAAGAACAATTACCAAGTGGTAGCAAAAATGGGCCACCTACTTCTTATAAGCACTACTCCATAAATATAGATATCAAATTTTGAGCAAGCAACATGAGTAGGATATTTGTATGAAGAGTGAAATCCACAACAATCTCAGTGAAATCCAAGTGGCTTAGAATATATCAAGATGAAGAATTCTCATCACCTCTTGCAATTGTTCATGCCTGTTGTCTCTTTTGTATCCAGATGATGATGTAGAAAAACAAGCCAAATAATTTTTTACCTTATTTTCATTGGTAGGATTAGAAACATAAATTAACTTCCAGCTACAGATTACTTCTCTCGGTTATAGCCGGGCTCCTACAGAAACTACTACACTTGGATTCACTAAACCTCCTAAAAAGATGCAGGAATTCTCTGACAGATGGGCCACCGAAGTAACTAATGAAAGGTGGATTTCTTCATTAAGTTCTAACTTAACTGTACATTATTCACATCGATTCAAGATTCTGATAGAAAATTTTCACTTGTTTGCTTCCCAAAATCAAATGCTGTCACCAAAGAACATTGCTACAAGAGCAACTATACACCTTTGAACCTAACCAAATTTCAGTGGCACTGAAGAACCAAAAAGAGGAAAAAAGACAACAAGTTTCGAGCACAAATATTTGCATTTATACCTCAGAAGGGCAGTGCCGCAGAAATCTTCTTGCAAATGGAGCGGAAACCGCCCACCGACATACATCAAGAAGAACTTTTGCATGTAGCTGATATCTCCCTTGGGCGACTACTCCGACACATCATCATCAAAGATAAAAGAAATCCAACTTTAATAGAACCTATAAACCCTAACCAGAAAGCTTTCCCGGATAATAGAGGTTTGATTTCACCTGGACCGACAGCTGATAGAGATGGAATTTGGACGGAGCAGCCGCCGCCCACGGTCTTCCTCCATCATCATCTTCTTCTTCTCCCGATTCGCTCTCTTGGTGTTCTCGATCGGTGGTCGGCGGCGGGACGTCGTAAGCTGAGGAGGGCAAGATGTCCTCCTCGTCACTAGCGTCGCCACCCCGACGGCCTTGCGGCTCCCGGTGCTTCTTCCCGCGCTTTCCCATTCCTCAGGTTTTCGTTCTCACTGTAGGTTTTCAGCAGTCGGACCTCTACTAGAGCCGTCTTCCGGTCTTCGCCGCCGTCTCACATCAAAACCGGACCCGATCGGTTTGGGTTTCTCTCTGAGCCCTTAAGGGCGCAGCACGGCGAACTCTTCTTACCACGCCCGAGAAGGAACCAGCCCCGGAATTATCCAGGGTTCGGTGCCACCCAAGACTTTGTGCGGGACCCAGTTTTCAGTTGACACCACACCCTTGTGTGTTCCAGGGGTGGACTCAGTGTGCAGCCGACCATAGGAAACATACTCGTGTCACCGATCAAGACACGACCGCATGATGTGGCGTGGCACCCTACAGCCCCTCTTCACCACGTAATTGTGTAGTGAGTCGTGACTCAAGTGGCTCTAGTCATTACGTCGGTGAGAGACGTACCTCGAATAGTCACCACGTAGGTAATACACATACACATATATGACCGATAGGAACGACACGTCAATTATTCGTCACGATACAACGACCTTTGTAATGCGAATCGACATGTGGTGTCAGAGGGTACAATTTCCAACGTGTAATTTTAAGTTTGCAGATTGCATGTGTATTAATTACTATATATATATATATATATATATATATATATATATATATATATATAGAGAGAGAGAGAGAGAGAGAGAGAGAGAGAGGGGGGGAGAACATACCGGAGAATTTAACATTCAAATGGGTCCCACTTTACAGGTGGACAAAACCTAGTCCAGTCCCTATAAATACTCTCTCATGTCTTACTACTGCTCCTTTCTCTCTGCATCTGATCTCATCATCTTCTTCCATGGAGAGGGTCATCCTTTGTGCCTTCTCATTGGTCTTCCTCATGATGGGTAAGGCTGCCTTCGGCTCACCTCAGTTTGGTTTGCTTCTCACGCTCATCGGTGTTCAGTTCTACGAGACTCCTCATGTTGCAGGGACTACGATTACTGGTAGTGATACTGGCAAGCAGGAGGAATACCGAGCTCGTAAGCTGTTCGTCTTCGGCGACTCATACGCCGACACAGGAAACCTGGGGAAGAAGCTGGGGAGGAACATCGCGCGTTCCTGGTTTGAGCCTTATGGCATGACCTTTCCCAAGAAGCCCGCCGGCCGGTTCTCCGACGGGAAGGTCCTCACCGACTACGTTGGTCAGTCTGTTCTTTCCTTAGAGTACTAAGCTTTTGTCTTATAGATTAACTCTCTCTCTTTCTACAAAGATCTGCTTTGCTTTTTCATCTATCCACACCACGTGTAACTCTCTCTCTCTCTATCTATCTATTTCTAATACCGACGTTTACATCGGTCCCTGTGATTCTTCTCTTCAGCGTAGTCTAAAGTAGCTTACATCTTTACAAAAGGAACTCTCGCTTTGGCGATCTTTTTACCAACTCACTGTCTCATGACTCGATATTATTCTCCTCTCAATCAGTGGTTGCAGTTGATATGCCTTCATGCATTATTACTTCCCTTCAACACCTTGTAATCTATTGTTTCTTTTGGTTTACGCATCATGAGGCCACCACCACAGTGTGTCCATTGAATATAATAGTACGCATCCGATTCCATAGCTTTGCTAGATTGCAAGCATGTGTCTGAGCTCGTTTCTGGCAAAAGAACTGCAGTAATATGTAGTTGTTTCCACATGGTGTGGCAGCTTCTCTTATCAGAATCAGTTCTCCCATCCCCTATAAGATCAGAAGAGTCGGTGACAAGCTGATGCTGCTACAAAATGGCATGAACTTTGCCGTCTCCGGCTCTGGCATCTTCGACACGGGGAACTTCCAGAGAAACCTATCCGCTCAGATCGATGAGTTCCAGTCTCAGATCGACGCTGGCGTCTTCTCAGAACATGACATCAAGTTTTCTGTTGCGTTGATCGTTGCGTCCGGGAATGACTACATGCACTTCTCTCAACTCGATCCGAACTATTTGCTGGTGAGTATCCGAGAAGGAAACATGACGACGTTTCCATACGAAAGAAAGAACGACAACCATGACGACGTTCTTCCCATGCTTTTGCAGCATCTCCATCGGTTCATGGATCGTCTGTTCGCGCAGCTGAAGGCAGACCTGAAGCGCTTTGATCGCATCGGGGTTCCGAAAGTGGTCGTCACCAACCTGCACCCGATCCAATGCATCCCGTACTACACCCGGCAGACGAACTACACGATTTGTCCCGCGAACATATCGGCGGCAGTGGCAGACCATAACCGCAGGGTTGATCGACTGGTGGAGGAATTGGATGGAGGTAGTAAGACAACAACCTTCCTGTCTCTTGACGTGAACACGGCCTTCTCAAACGTACTCCGTCAAGGTAATCAGCTACGCTATCTTCTCCTGATATAACAAAGTGAGAGATGTATTGCAAGAATCAGAAGTAGTTCTTTACTTGTCCAGTGAATGGAGCAGAGACGATCAAGTACTTGTTGGTGCCATGTTGCGAGAGTAGCTCCGGCACAGCAGCCTGCAGTCAGGTAGATGCCCAGGGGAACAAGTTGTATAGGGTGTGCCGCCACCCGGAGGAACACTTCTACTGGGACTCAGCACACCCGACTCAGGCCGGATGGGCTGCAGCCTTCCAGTACCTCGAGCCCTCGCTACGCAGCTTCCTCCTCCCCTGTCCTGTTTGAGATCTCATGTTGCAGAGATCAGCTTCCATTGTTTCCATTTTCTCGTCTCTTGTCAGGACGCTCGCTTGTCAGTGGAGGTCAATTATCAGTCATCGATCGCAGGTCTAATTAGCCTATCGTTAATTTGATTAAGGAGAAAGACTATTTGCGTCATCGTTAACTCCACATTTGCATCTTCTAATGAGCAGAAACTCTGAATCTAATTCGGACGGGAATCAAACATGTGTTGTCTGTATTTGCAGCTCGATCAGAATTCATATCCACGCATGCCATGCGTCTATTAATACATGCATGCAGATAAGAATAATACGAATGATGATCCAAATCTATAATTCTTATGACAAATTTCATGTGTTGGTAGTAGAAAATGGAAACCCTAACTCGTTTCTCTCCAAACAAATCTGTTGGCAAGGAAAGGAAGAGTACAACTATGGCTTTTATATAGCATATGAACATATATTAATTCTCGACTACCATATAGTTGCAGTAAGCTTTTCATGAGAATTTACAAAAAAACCTAGAAAAATATACTTGGAGAAAAATATAGATTCTTTAATATAATAATAATAATAAATATAAAATAAAACTTTAACCTTTTTCAACATCCTCTTATATAGATTTTGGAAGAATATTTCTAAAAAACCTTAAGAGTATACAGGTTCTTTTTCCTATATATCTGTCTCTTACCAAGATGAGATGGATAAATTATTTATAGAATAATAAGACTCTAAGATTGTGTTGAAAATATATTTATATTTTTAATATGCATTTAGAGAAGGAAGCTTGAGTGAATGTATAGTTGTGAAATGCTATGAGTATTTGATAAATAATAGATAAAAATTATATTTTAAATGTGATGTGATTATTGCTTAGTAAAATTATGTTTCAAAAGTCTATTGAATATTATGTGATAAATTTATCCTTCTAATATTTTAAATATTTATTAAAAATGAACATATATTTTTAATTTAAAATAATAAGTAAATAAACTAAAATCAATCAATCAATGTATATAATCTAACAAAAGAATTTCATATAATCTTACAAAAGAAATAGCATCTAAACCAAATACGATTTAAAAAATATTAAATTTTAAGTCACATTTAAAATATGTATTGAGTTATCAATACACATTTCATATGTTCCTAAATACACCCTAAATTTGTTATTCCCCCCCTCCCGAATTTAAAATTCTCATTTAGGAGGTGTGAACCTAACTCAAGATTGATAATATTATAATTCAACAAACAATCCAGGATCCAATCACACATTTGAGGTCACTAAGAAAAAACATTCAAGTCATTCACCTCTATAATCCACAATTCACAAAACCTGTGCAGTTTATAATCATACATCATGTCACTAGATGATTCTTAAAATCCAAAAGCAACTTAACTAAACCATAACTATATCATAAATCCATAAGCGCAACAATTAATGCAATCACAAAACCAACATGTACTACATGTTTATATCAGTACACAGTTTAGACTTAACATTTCCAAAATCAGAGGTACTTTTCAAATATTTACAAGATACATCAATCTAGATTTGTCATTGATATTTTATTACTCCCAAAAAGAACTTATACAATATCAACCAATCAAGTATAAAATATTTGCCCCAAAATCTTCTAGTCTTCCACTGCCTCAACCCAATTTACACATTTTAGTGAGCGATAAACTATCCTGAAAAATTTATATAGCAACGGGGTGAGTATATAAAGCTCAGCAAGTGACTAACATATCCATAGCAAAGAGGACATGTTTCAAACAAATAAGGTATCAAAATACAAAGCAGAGATACAAGATGAAACAGTAGCATGTTTTGTTTGAATGCATAATTACAATGTCATATCGTTCGAAGCACGTTTTGTTCATACAATCGAGAAAAGGTAATTGGAGCATATCATTGGCATAATGAGCATATTGATGACATATGGTAATTTCAAGGCATAACAAAGACGTAAGGAGCATTTTGGATATCATGAATGCAGAATTACGATGTCATTTCGTTTGAATCACGTTTTGTTCATACAATCAAGGAAAGATAATTGGAGTATATAATTGGCATAAGGAGCATATCGATGACATATAGTAATTTCAAGGCATAACAAAGATGTAAGGAGCATTTTGGAAATCATGAATGCAGAATTACGATGTCATTTCGTTCGAAGCACGTTTTGTTCATACAATCGAGGAAAGATAATTGGAGCATATCATTGGCATAAGGAGCATATCGATGACATATGGTAATTTCAAGGCATAACAAAGACGTAAGGAGCATTTTGGATATCAATGGCATATGAAATAGTTCGGAACATATCAATGGTGAATGAAATGCTTTAGAACGTATCAATGGCATATGGAAATATTTTGGAAGCATAAGAAGCATTTCAGAACATATCAAAGAATAAATACGAAATAGAAGCTCAGATATCGTACTCTAGCATAGTGCATGCGAGGTTTAACTCAGTGGTGGCTCCACGCCGTGATGAGTTCTCGACTCCATCCACGGGTAGCCCTTTCCTACTCGAGCCCTCTCACCCTACCCAAGTGCTAGGTTGGCTCTGAATTTCATATCAAACAGATAGAAGGTGAAGTGGGATTCCAAACATAATATGGTCCATCCATTTCTGAATGACCACCAAACATAATCTAGAGCATCGCGGGCTCTAAGCACATACCCTTTACCATTTCTAGCAAAGGTCCAAATAATCCCACAAACACCAGAGTACAAAAGGGTATTGTGAATAATAAATTGAGACATATCGGAAGCACATGCGGAACAACGAAATGTACATATGCCTTTCGAGTCAATACGATACAAACATAATCTTTCATAAATGTATTCAGATTTGAAAGAAAACAAAAGCAAGAGCATACAAGGATTTTCAAGAAATTATATATAGCTCAATTGAAATAATAAAGTTAGATAAATTCAATGTCCAAAGAAATGAAACTGAAGGAGGCATATATCGAAAGCAAATGCGGAACAATGGGATGCATGTGCCGAAATTATTACGATGCAAACATGATCTTTAGATGATAGCTGCAGATGTACAAATAAATAGAGAACAAAAGTATATAGGAATTTAAGGTAATAATGTAAAGCTTAACTGAAGTAAGAGTTTTTGTCGAAATCGATTTCCAAAGAGAATAAACAAGGAAAGCCGAAATCGACCAAAGCTCGATTCTGGCAGAATTTGATAGGAACATTATATGAACTATTTGGATAATCAATTATGCTCCAATTTATACAAAATAGGTGTTATTAGAAAGCTTTGTCAATCTAGTTTTAGGAAAATCAATTTTAACAAGAATTGAAATTTACAACAAGGAGTTACAGATAATTTCGTAGTGAAAGGTCTGAAAATATTAATTCTGTTTTACTGAATCCATAGGGTCGATGAAAGCAGATGTTTCAGTTAGCAATTATACTCCAAAAATTTCAAATCAGGAATACAGAAAGAATTTTAAGTCTTGCTTCGAATAAATCATACTTTGTATGAATCTGAGTTCACAGCAGAAAGTTATAAGTAGTTAAGCAACAAGAGGTCAGAAATTTCAGTCCCTATTTTGCAGAATCTGTAGGGTTAATTTAAACAGAAGTCTTAGTAGGCATTTAAACTCTAAATCATTCGATCTTAGTATCAAAATAAAGATTTTTTTGTCTACTTTCAAATGGAATAGGTCTTGTCTAAATCAGAGTTTATTACAAAATGTTATGACCAAAACATTGCATAGAGATCAGATTACCGAAAAATTACAGATTCATAGCTTTATATCAAAACGAAAGAAGGTATGGTTCTCAGTTGAAATCTTTCAAATTTTGCAGAATAAAAATGGAAACAAAGATTAAGGTTACTGTGGGATGGGGTTAGAACACTTGCCTTAAAATTATTTGAATCCCAAATGTGGGAAAATTGATGAAAAACCTCAAGCTCTTCTTCTTCTTCTTCTTCTTCTTCTTCTTTTCTCAAACTCACGTTGGCTGCAACTCTTCAGGTTTGTTTTCTTTAACCTTTCATCTAATTATTTGGGTTTTGGCTAATGCAAAAGTTGCAAGGTGTCATGCATGCATGAAAGGGGCTAGGTGTCATCTTTAGAGCAAAGATAAGTGGCACCAACCTTAGGTTAGCTAGTGACACATGCCCACTATATATATATATATATATATATATATATATATATATATATATATATATATATATATATATATATATATATATATATATATATATATATATATATATATATATATATATATATATATATATATATATATATATTAACTTAAATCTGAATCTTTCATAAATTATATCAAACTTCTAATATTTACTCTTAGGTCCCTAGCCATAAACTTTTAATATAATATCATTGATCATAAAATAATTATTAAATAATCCTTATTTTTACAAACAAACCTTTTACTAAATTTTAAAAAAAATGGGGGATGTTACAGGAATGATGGAACAATGACATCAAATCAGATTGGGCTGAGAATTGAATAATTTAATAAGCTTAGTCTTCCCAATTTTAGTGGTGAGCCTGATTCAATGGTAGCAAAACAATGGATGATGTAGATAGAGAAAATATTTGATGTCTTAAATTGCCCTGATGATTATAAGGTTTCTCTTGCTGCCCCCTTATGTTGGAAGGAGAGGTTGAGCACTAGTGGAGAATGATTAAAAGGATTTCTGATATTTATGGTTTGTATGATTGAATTATTAATACACATAGATAGAAAAGTATTGGCTTATAAAAGTATTACGAAGCTTGTACTTTCCATAAGCACAAAGTGATGACTCGAATACTAAATATAGCTGCTAGGTTGAAAGGTGAAATTGCAACTTGAAGATGGGCTGAAGATAGTGCACCAGTGGTAGTACCACTGGTCTAGCGGTGGCATCGCTAGAGCATACTGCCCATAGGCAGTAGCACCGCCCAGTTGGCAGTACCATCACCTACAGCTATGCCCGATAAAAGGGCTTTTAGGGCTAGTAGTAGAATTGCCCCCAAGCCTTCCTAGACCTCTTTCCCACGCCTCTAAACCTTTCTCCATCTCTTTTTCTCCTTGCTCTTCCTCTAGAAACTCAAGAAAACCCTCATCTCTTGCAAATCTAAAGATCAATCTCAACATTTCAAGAGATCACTACAAGGGTAATCCTCATAAACTTTTCTAGTTCCATGGCATCTAGAAGATCCTTAAAGGACAAAGGTAAGAGGAGAGTAGATGAAACATATGATTCCACACTCTTTGATTCCACCCAACAAGCCCTTAAATTCCCAACCTTTGAATCTAGAAATGTTCATAAGGGAAAATATGTAGATCTAGGAGAAATGGGTAATTTAGAACCAATTTAATGGTTTGCCAACTTAGATGTCCTTCCAATCCTCCTAATAAGTGAACCCATTTATCCTAGATTTGTTCGGTTGTTTTATAACAACTTACAAGTAGATGAAAATGATAGGGTGTCCACTTATCTCTTAGGGCATCACATACCTATCATGAATAGTATAATTTGTAACTTTATAGGAATTCCTGAGAATAAAAGAGGTTGTTACTTTAGAGGGCTATGGGATGAAGAATCAGTTGGGGTTACGTATTCTGAGGCATTATGAACTATCTTTGGTAACCCAAATCTTTCCATTGTTCAAAAAAGTTGTGAACATTTGCTACCCTTTAGCATAAAATTACTACATCACATAGTGATAAGTATCCTACTTCTAAAGCAACACTATCATGATGAAGTTAGTCAAATGGAATTAGAAACAGTGTATTGGATTATGAGAGGACACGATAACTATTTTGGATATATGATAAAATAAAACATGATTGAACTATCAACAAAAGATATGATGCTTCATTATGGTGGTTTAATCACTAGACTAATGTGTGCACATAACATAGTTATTCCATTTGATGAAGAAACCTTAAAACTAGATCGATTCAATGTCATCAATGAAAACCTATTAAGGAGATTAAGATGCATAGTAAGAAATGAAATCTGGACTAGATTACCTAGAAAGATTGAACTTCCCCCACCTGAATCAGAACCAGAAATACTTATCTACAGGGAAAGTCATTATTCTTCTACCAGTCCCCTTGAGACAGTACCTCCAACAGAGCAAGCACCCTCTTCATCTACCAATCCAATAGTGACTCGATTGGATCGAATTGAACTACGTCAAGATCAAATTGAACTACGTTAAGATCAAATCTTAACTAAGATGCAGCAAATTCATCGATAACTGAATACTTTATTTAGACATTTTGATTTACCATTACCCAAATAGGTTATGTATTTCTTTTTGCTGATAAAAGGGAGTAGAGAACTAAAAAGTACCATGATGAGTTGTACTCTTTGATATATTATACTTCTTACATTCTATAATGTACCCTTTGACGCCATGTGCTTTTCAATATTATGATGTACTTCTTGATGATGGTTTAATGCTTGCATCACTCTAAGAACTAGACTTGATAAATCTTTTGAAGGCATAAATTCCTTGATACATTCTTCAAATTTCTTAGTTGTCTTTTTAAATCAAGAACATTTTCTTTCTTGTGATATTTACAAAAGAAAAGTTTCAACTTTTGGTATTTAAAACTTGATATATTGTTATTTATAAAGTTAGGGATGTTAAATTGTCCGAATACATGAGTTTGTTATATATCTTTTCTGAACTTTCTCAATTTTTTTTAAAAGCTTTCATGAAATTCGGATTATCAATTTACTTGGTATAAAATTTATTTCATACCATTGCTCTACCAACTTAATGATTTTTGATATATTTTTTAATGAGAAATAGATTTGATTTATGAAGTTTTATTCATGGATTTTTTATCCTACATTTGATGCTCCTTACTCTTCTCATGAAAGAAAAAATTTATGAATTTTTAGTATGTGATGATCACTTGCAAGAATGGGGATTTGATTTCGTATGGATATCTTGATTCTTTTCATAAATCCCTTCTCCTTGTTGAACTAGAAGCTTGATTTAATGAAACTCATTTATTTTCATTTGACTTGGTTAAAATTCTTTCATGAATTTGATTCTTGATGAATTCCTTCCATACTCTTCTTCCTCTTTTTCTTATTTTTATGACAAAGGGAGAAAGAAATTTGCACTATCTCAAAGAATAACCACAAAAAGCTTTTGGGCATCCAAAGTAAAAATGTTAGCTTATCCAAAAGTAGTTATCATGTAAAGTTTTTGCTTAACTTCTCATTTTTGCTAACTTGGATAAATTGGTGTGGAACTTGCTTGAATTATTTTTTACTACACTTTCATTGTTGAATGGTTCTCCTTTATGTTGATGACAAAGGGGGAGAAATATGGTAAATTGATGACAAATTAGCATTATGAATGATTGAGATAAATATATAAAATGTATCTTATCGTAAATGCTTGTATGTTTTATGAATGCTTGAAATATAATTAGAATTGTCAAATACATCGCAACACATCGGAAATACTTGAAACATATCAAAATGTATTTCATATGCATCATATGTGTTATAGATACTTGAAATGTTTCATGAATGCTTGATAATTGTCTATCATTATGATAAGGTATCATGAGCATAACTTACTATTTACAATTGATATCATGCCTCAAAATGATGAATTGCCATCTTTTATCGAAAATTGTCATCTTGCTAAATTTTATATTTAAAATTCGTATCATACTTGAAAATGATAATTGTCTATCATCATTGGACTTGAAAATAGATGTCATGCCTTAACATCATTTTTATTAATAAATATATGGTATCGTATTTTGAATTGGTAAATCATGATAAGTATCATGATATGCATGTTGATAAGTTTAAATAAATATAACTTATTAGTTTGATGTATGAATTCAAAGGCCTTGAATTTAACAGTGTCTTTTCTCAAGTATGGTATATTGATAGGGGGAGTTAAGATTAACTTTATTATCAGTTGATTTCTATCATCAAAAAAGGAGAGATTATTGAATCTTAGATTTTGATGATGAAATCAATTGGTAAATTATTTGGTCAAATCTATATGTTAAGAAAAGTATGCAAGATTAACTATGATAGCAATCAAGGCATAAAGCAAAATGAAGTGCCAGAGTTAAGATCAAGATTTCGTTGGGAGTTCAAGAGTTCGTCGGAAATTTGGACATTTATCCAAAGTTTTATCGGAATTAATCGAGAAGTCCAGGAGCTTGACAAAGAAGCTCATCGGAACTCGCCCACTGGAACATTACCGAGAGATCGTCGAAAGTTCGCTAGAAGATCGCTGAAAGAAACCTAGACTAACCGGACTTGATTTGCTTAGTATTTGCCTTATGAACCATAGTTAGCATATAATTAAGGTTAAATTTATGAGGTAATTCCACTAATTCTGTTAGGGGCCAATTGGGCCCGCAATTAGACTAGTTTGGGCTAGATTTAAGGCCCAACCAGGAGGAGAAATCAGAAGTGGATGTAGGTCACAACAATCGAACCACTATAAATTCCAGTGTGTTCATTCCTTACTGCTTAATCTCTTTACTGCATTCAACTTTACTTCATTACAAACTATCCAAATCCCCTCTTCTCTACTGACTTAAGAAAATAAACGGTTTTCATTAGAATCGAATTTTATCATATGAAGATTTTCAAATCGATGTAATTTTTTCGATGCACTAATTCACCCCCCTCTCTCTTTTAGTGCCACTCTTGATCCTAACAATATGTACATGTGGTATATGATGTGGACAGATGATCATGGATCGTGTGATGTGTGTATGTGTGATGTGATTATTATTATTATTGAGGCCTATGAGCCTCTAATTTATTTCTTATTTATTGTTGGGCCTACATGCATATGATTAAGTTGTAATTACATCAGAAGGTACAACAGGAGCACGGAAATGATGGTGAAACCTACGAGACTGAGACGAATGATCGTAATGTATGAAGATGCACCAAGATGTCGATGGAACCGACGATGACGAGATGGACGATCACAAGGCATGGAGATGCACCGTTACACACATTGATCTTGATGTGAGTGATCAAGCTCACTAGCTCGGGCTTGATCATATTAGGATATGGTCCATGATCATTTGGTGTGATTACCCATATGATGTGTGATTGATTATATGCCTACTAGATATGTATATATATTTGTATACATATATATTATATATACATATATATATATATACATATATATATATATATACATATACATATATATATATATATATACATACATATATATATATATACATACATATATATATATATATATACATACATATATATATATATACATATATATATATATACTATATATATATATATATATATATATATATATACATACATATATATATATATATATATATATATATATATATATATATATATACATATATATATATATACATATATATACATACATATATATATATATATATATATATATATATATATACATATATATATATATACATATATATATATATATATACATATATATATATATACATATATATATATATATATACATATATATATATATATACATATATATATATATATACATATATATATATATATATACATATATATATATATATACATATATATATATATATATACATATATATATATATATATATACATATATATATATACATATATATATATATATGTAATATATATATATATATATATACATATATATATATATATATACATATATATATATGTATATATACATATATATATATATATATACATATATATATATATATATACATATATATATATATATATACATATATATATATATATATACATATATATATATATATATATATATATATGTATATATATATATATATATATATGTATATATATATATATGTATATATATATATATATATATATGTATATATATATATATATATATATATATATATATGTATGTATATATATATATATATATATATATATATATGTATATATATATATATGTATATATATATATATATATATGTATATATATATATATATATATATATATATATATATATATATATATATATATATATATATATATATATATATATATATATATATACATATATATATGTATATATATATATATATACATACATATATATACATATATATATATATATATACATATATATATATATATATATATATATACATATATATATATATATATATATATACATATATATATATATATATATATATATATATATATATATACATATATATATATATATATATATATATATATATATACATATATATATATATATATATATATATATATATACATATATATATATATATATATACATATATATATATATATATATACATATATATATATATATATATATATATACATATATATATATATATATATATATATATATATATATATATATATATGTATATATATATATATATATAACATGTTACATTAGGAGACCAAATCAAAATCTCCTCTCTCGATAATATTAAGTCGATAAATATGAAGCAATTAGTTTAACCTATGTGGCCTTCCATTGTTATAGGTAGGGACTGATTCCCGACATAGGTTGAGTTGGTCGAGTCCCTCGAGGCTCACCTATATCGCGATTCGCTATCTTGTCTACGATCTAGAGATGTCACTGGTGACCTGAGGATATGGTATGCTTAGTCGAGTCCCTCGAGATTGTATCATCGAATCAGACTCATCTTGTAACGATGGTGTTGATGTTAAATCTTGGATTTCGATGATAAAATCAATTGATAAATTATTTAATCAAATCTATATGTTAAGAAAAGTTTACAGGATTAACTACAATAACGATTAAGGCATAAAGCAAAATGAAGTGCCAGAGTAAAGATCAAGATTTCGTTGGGAGTTCGAGAGTTCGCTAGAAGTCCAAACGTTCGTAGGAAGTTTTGCCAGAATTGACCGAAAGTCCAAGAGCTTACCGGGAGTCTGCTGGAATATTGCCAAGAGATTGTCGAAAGTTTGCTGGAAGATCGTTGGAAGCTCGCTGGAAGAAACTTAAACTAACCGGACTTGTTTTGCTTAGTGTATGCCTTAAGAATCATAGTTAGCACGTAATTAGGGTTAGGTTTGGGAGGTAATCCCACTAACTTAGTTAAGGGCCAACTGGGCCCGTAATTAGACTGGTATAGGCCGGATTCAAGGCCCAACCAGATTACTAGACCCTATTTGGTCGTGGCATCGCTAGACTGGGGCGGTAGAATCGCTCGGGGAATGGTTTCCCTAGTGGTTTGGGTAGTGGTACTGCCCAGACTAAGCGATGGTGCCACTGGCAGTTATTACCTGCCAAGCGATGGTACCGCCTTATCAAGTGGTGGTACCGCCTTATCAGGCGATGGTACTGCTAGAGCTCAGTATCCGAGACTCTATCAGACAGTAGTACCGCTAGACTAGGCGGTGATACCACCTAGTGTTAAGAGTGTTAGGCGGTGGTACTGCTAGTACCTCGAAAATTCTGGATGAGACATTTTTTAGCTCTAATTTTGAAGCTATTAGGGCCTATAAATACCCCATCCTTTTTTGCATGAAAGGGTAACAAAGTGCATTCAAAAAATGTGCAAAAAAACTCTAAGTGTTAGGGTGTTAAAAGTGTTGTAAAAGTGAGAAGAGTCCTCTCTTTTTTTAGCTTTGTAATTATCCAAGAAGAGGTGTGATGCTTGTAAGAGTTATCTCCTAAACCCATGAAAAGAAGAAAGCACTGTAAAGAGGTGGTTAGTCTTTGCCAATTGAAGGAAGACCATTGATGGATGCCGATGACCTCGACGGAGGAGGAATTAGAAGTGGATGTAGGTCACAATGACCAAACCACTATAAATTCCAATGTGTTTATTCCTTATTGCTTAATCTCTTTACTCTATTCAAATTTACTTCATTACAAACCATCTAATCCCCTCTTCTCTACTCATTCAAGAAAAACTAAATAGTTTTCGTCGGAATTGAATTTTATCGTATGAATATTTTCAAATCGACGTACTTTTTTCGCTGCACTAATTCACCATCCCCCCCTCTTAGTGCTGCTCTTGATTCTAACAATTAGTATCAAAGTAAGGTCACTCTCATTTTGGTTTAAAACATAAGAGAGATGACATTTGTCGGCAACTAAGAGGGTCATTTAATCACACGTCCACTCATATTCAATGGGATGGATTACACCTATTGAAAAATTAGAATAAGAAGTTTTCTAATTTCTATGGATTTTGAGTTATGGAATATTATTGAAAATGACTTTCAAAAGTCTTCTCTTCCAATGAACGATTGGAATGAGTTAGATAAAAAGACTTTCACTTTAAATGCCAAGGCTATGAATGTCTTGTTTTACGCTTTAGATAAAAATGAGTTCAATCAAATGTTTATTTGTGAAATGACTTTCGATATTTGGCATACACTTGAAATTATTCACGAGAGCACTAGTAGAGTAAAGGAGTCCAAAATTAATCTTTTTGTCCATACTTATGAATTGTTTCGAATGAAACAAGGTGAGACCATTTGAGACATGTACACCCGGTTTACGGATATCATCAATGGTCTAAAAGGATTTGGTAAAAGTTTTTCTAATTTTGAACTTGTTAACAAAATATTAAGATTCCTCCTAAAGATTTGGGATCCTAAAGTAAGAACAATTCAAAAAGCCAAAGACTTAAACAACTTTCCTCTCGAAGAACTTATTAGGTCTTTAATGACCTACGAAATGACTTGCAATGCTCATGAAGAGCTTGAGAATAACATTCTAAAGAACAGAATGGATATGACACTAAGAACTCATTAAGACTACTTAAAAGAAAATTCAATTGATGAGGATTATGATGATAACTTCTCTTGACAAGAAAGTTCAAAAAATTTATAAAAATAAATAAATCTAAAAATAACACTAAAAACAAAATTAAACCCAAGAAAGAACAAGGTATATGCTACGAATGCCAGAAGTCGGGATATTTCAAAAGCGAATGTCCCCAAATGAAGAAAAAACAACCAAAGAAGAAGAAGGCGCTCAAAGCAACGTGGGATGATTCGAGCGATTCCGAAGGTGAAGAACAAAGCAACAAGGAGATCGCTAACTATACACTAATGACTATCGGAGATGAGGTAAGCAGTTCATTAGATGAAAATATATCTTTCAATGAGCTTTTAAGTGATTTTCATGAATTATTTGATGAATGTAGAATAACGAGCAAAAAGTATAATTCTTTGAAAAAGAGCATGCCCTTTTAAATATTAATTTAAAAAAATTTAAGCATGATAATCCTTCTTTACCTCCATGCACTAAGTGTGAACACTTTGAGACACTTGAGAAGGAAAAATTGCTACTCAAAGAAACTTTAGAAAAATTTGAGATTGGTAGCAAGACTTTAAACATGATCCTTGCCAATAAGGGTTACATTCATAGAAGAGGCGAAATCGAATTTGTGAGTAGCTCTCACTAAAATCCAACCACCTTTGTTAAAGGCCCTACCTTGCATGTATAGTTGAATCTCGAATTTTGATGATGAAATCAATTGGTAAATTATTTGATCTAATCTATATATTGAGAAAAGTATGCAGAATTAACTACGATAGTAGTAAGACATAAAGCAAATGTTGTGTCGGAGTCAAGATCGAGATTTCGTTGGGAGTTCGAGAGTTCGTCGGAAGTTCGGACATTCGTCGAAAGTTTTGCTAGAATTAATCAAGAAGTCCATGAGCTTACCAAAGAAGCTTGTCAGAACTTACTAAGAAGATCATCGTGAAGTCCAGGGGCTTGTCGTAAGTCCACTGGAACATTACCGAGAGATCGTCGAAAGTTTGTCGGAAGCTCGTCGGAAGAACAATTGACATACCAGAACTAGAATGCTTTGTTAAATTTCTTAATTATCGTAGTTAGATCATAAATTGAGTTAGGATTAGGAGATAATCCCACTAACTAAATTAGGAGCTAACTGGGCCTTTAACAGGGCTAAATTGGGCTAGATTGAATGGCCTATTCAGCACATGAAATCACGACCGGTAGTGGAACCGATTGGGACTCGGTCTCCCAAGTGTTCTGGGTGGTGGTATTGCTAACAGTTAATACTGTTAGGTGGTGGTACCGCTAGAGCTCGATCTCCGAGCTTTGTCAGGCGATCGTACCACCCAAACTAAGTGATGGTACCACCTAGTGTCAGTCTATAGGCGGTAGTACGTCCCAATAATGGCGATGGTACCGCTAGTACCCCGAAATACAGGGAAATGATACTTTTTGGCTCAAATTCTGAAGCCATTGGGGCCTATAAATACCCCACCCTTTTCTACATGAAAGGGTAACAAAGTGCAATCAAAAGTGTGAAAAAATCTTAAGTGTTAGGAGTATTAAAAGTGTTATAAAAGTGAGAAGAGTCCTCCTCCTCCCTCTCTTAGCTTTGTAATCATCCAAGAAAGAGGAGTGAGGCTTGTAAGGGTTATCTCCTAAACCCGTGAAAAGGAGAAAGCATTATAAAGAGGTGGTTGGTCTTCGTCTATTGAAGGAGGACTATCAGTGGATACTGGTGACCTCGACGGAGGAGGAATCGGAAGTGGATGTAGGTCACAATGAGTGAACCACTATAAATTCTGGTGTGTTCTTTCTTTACTATAAATTCTCTTTACTGTATTCAACTTTACTACATTACAAACTCCCCAACCTTTTCTTCTCTACTATTCAAAGTGAAACAAATGATTTGAGTCGAAACCGATTTTTATCGTACGAAGGCTTTCAAATTGACATAATTTTTTCGTTGCACTAACTCACCACTCCCCCCTCCCTCTTCCTCCTCTTAGTGCCACTCTTGATCCTAACAATTGGTATTAGAGTGAGATCACTCTTGTTTGGTTTGAAACCTAAGAGAGACGACAATTATCGATAACAAAGATGGTCATTCAATTACACATCCTCCCATGTTTAATGGGACGGATTACACATATTTGAAGACTAGAATGAAGATCTTTTTAATTTTAATAGATTTTGAGTTATAGAATCTTGTGAAAAATGACTTTAAAAAATCTTCTCTTCCAATGAGTGATTGGAATGAGTTGGAGAAGAAGACTTTCACTTTAAATGCCAAGGCTATGAATGACTTGTTTTGTACTTTAGATAAAAACGAGTTCAATCGAGTGTCTATTTATGAAATGACTTTTGATATTTGACACACACTCGAAATTATTCACGAAGGCACTAGTAGAGTAAAGGAGTCAAAGATAAATCTTTTAGTTCATACTTATGAATTATTTCAGATGAAGCCAAGCGAGACTATTATCGACATGTACACCCATTTTACAGATGTCGTCAATAGTTTGAAAACTCTTGATAAATATTTTTTAAATTTTAAATTTATTAATAAAATCTTGAGATCCCATCCAAAGAGTTGGGACCCTAAAGTAATGGCCATTCAAGAGACCAATAATTTAAGCAACTTTCCTCTCAAAGAACTTATCGGGTCACTAATGACCTATGAGATGACCTGCAATGCTCATGAAGAGCTTGAGAATAGTCTTTCAAAGAACATGAAGGATATGTCACTAAGAACTCAAGAAGACCACTTGAAAGAAAATTCAAGTGATGAGGACTATGATGATGACTTGACACTTCTGACAAGAAAGTTTAAAAAATTTATAAAAAGAAATAAATTTAAAAATGACACTAAAAATAAATTTGAACCCAAGAAAGAACAAGTTATATGCTACAAATGCAAGAAGTCGGGACATTTCAAAACCGAATGTCCCCAAGCAAAGAAGAAGCAATTAAAGAAGAAGAAGACTCTTAAAACAACTTGGGACGATTCAAGTACATTCGAAGAAGAGAAGCCAACCAACATAGAGCAAGTTGCTCACTACGCACTAATGGTTATCGGGATGAGGTCAGCAGTTCATTAGATGCAAATTTATCTTTTGATGAATTACTAAGTACTTTTCATGATTTATTTGATGAATATAAATTAGTTAGTAAAAAATATAAACTGTTAAAAAAGGAGCATTCTTCTCTTATTAGTGATTTTGATAAATTAAAAGTTGAGCACAATGATAGTTTAGCTTATTAGAAGTTTTAGATACCCAAATGTGTTTCTAAATCATTATAATAGAAATACAAGACAACTAATGTGGAAATGAAATAGCATACCTCTAGCCATTGTTGTCAAGAATTTCAGCAATGGTTTCTTCTTGAACTTTGACACTTCTCGGCTCAGAACTCTCACTTTAGATGATATAAGAAATCCTTTAGACTTCAAAGAGACCAAAATCCTCGTTTATATAAATGTTTTCCCATTAAAAATATTTATTATCACCAACTCATAACGTTCAAGAATTAATTCAAATTTGTAACGTTTGGACCATAATTAAGAATTTTAATGATATTAAATAAAATTTTTAATAATAATGGTTACATTTAGAATGAAAAATTAAAATATTTAAACCACACTAAATGAAGAAATTGATTATAATAAATGATAAACTTAATGAGAACTATTACATTATTATTAAATAAAATATTTAATAATAACAGTTACATTCTCTTTTGGTCTATACGTTTAGCTTAATAATTTGAATTAATCTTTATCGAATAATTTTTTTAAGAAATAAATATATGAATCATAGCGATAAGTCCTCTAAGAGCAAGTATTATCATCCATGTATCACGATATATTTAGTTTCTTAATCTTAATATGGTAATATTACTTAATGAATAAACCTTATGTTTATTCTTAGTCTAGTAACAATATATTTTCTCAAAATAATGTGCACATGAATGAGAAAATATTATAATATATAAGAGTTTCAATATCATTATAAAGTGGAACCAAGTCTCATGTTCTCTACATGATCCTTGAATTTCAGAGGTGGCATGCCTTTAGTCAAAGGATGAGCAATCATCAATTCAATGCTAATATGCTCAATGACCACTTTCTTTTCTTTTATATGTTCTCTTATAGCTAAATATTTAGTTTCATAATCTTAATGTGGTAATATTACTTAATGAATAAACCTTATGTTTATTTTTGGTCTAGTAACAATATATTTTCTCAAAATAATGTGTATATGAATGAAAAAATATCACAATATACAAGAGTTTCAATATCATTACAAAGTGGAACCAAGTCCCATTTTCTCTACACGATCCTTGAATTTCAGAGGTGGCATGCCTTTAGTCAAAAGATGAGCAATCATCAATTCAATGCTAATATACTCAATGACCACTTTCTTTTCTTTTATATGTTCTCTTATAGCTAAATACTTAATATCGATGTGTTTACTGTGACTTTCACTTTCATTGTTTTTAACCATAAAGACAGTAGTTGAATTATTGTAGAAAATTCTTAATGGCCTAGAAATAAAATCTATGATTCTAAGCCCAGAAATGAAACTCTTAAGTCATACACCATATGAAGTAGTCTTAAACAAGAGACAAACTCAACTTCTATGGTAGAAGTAGCAATCAAGGTCTGCTTAGTGCTTCTTCAAGAAATAGCTCCTCCAACCATCATAAAAATATATCCTGATATTGATTTACGAGAATCAACACAATCAATCACGTCCAGATTATCTGTATGTCTATACATAAGCATGTAATCTTTGGTTCCTTGTAGATACCTCATCACTTTCTTTGCAGCTCTCTAGTGGTTCATACCTATATCTCTGATATCGACCTAGCATCCCCACAACAAATGTAATATCAGGTCTAGTACAGACCTAAGCATATATAAGGCTTCCTACGACAAAAGTATATGAGATGTTTTTTCATTGATTCTCTTATAGATATACAATATAATCACCAGGAATTGTTGATCTTTTATTTCTAGTAGATCTTCTTAATGTTGTACTAATGTTTTCTTAAGGAACTTGTGGTTCAACTAGTTGTTCAAGATCTTGTTATAATTCCTGAACCACTTGATCTATTAGAATACTATCAGCAACTTATGAAATTTCAATGATTGGTTATTCAGCACCAGTTTATACTGAGTGCTATGAACTATAACCAATCTATCATTTGATGTGGAAGGTTGATATTCTATATGATTATATGCATAAACTATTTTCATGAAATGATCGCTCCCACTAATCATGTCATCATTAAGAAATTTAGCGTTTCTTGATTACATAGTCTTAGTTGTGTGAGATGGATAATAGAACCTGTAACCTTTGGACTTTTCGGCATATGCAATAAAATACCTACTAATAGTCCTCGAGTCTAGTTTCTTCTCTTATGGATTATATATCCTGACCTCAGATAGACATCCCCAAACGTGCATATGTCGCAAACTTAGTTTCCAACCTTTCCATAATTCAAATGGTGTCTTTTAGATAGCCTTGGTTGGAACTCGATTTAATATATACATAGTCGTCTTTAGTGCTTCAGTCCACAAGAACTTAGGAAGATTGGAGTTGCTAAGCATACTACACACCATGTCTAATAATGTTAGGTTTCTTCTTTCTGCAACACCATTCTGGTCTGGAGAACCAAGCATAGTGCATTGGGCAACAATCTCATGTTCTTGAAGAAACTTAGCAAAATGACTAGGTGCTTGTCCATTTTCAGTATATCTACCATAATATTCTCTACCTCTATTTGATCTTACAATTTTAATTTGCTTACCACATTAGTTCTTAACTTCAACCTTAAAGACTTTGAAGGCGTCCAATGCTTCATTTTTGTTGGTTTACCTTTCTTTTCAAGCCATTATTAGAATTTCATGCATTCCTTCTTCATGTGTCCCTTTCTTTTGCAAAAGAAATACGTTGCTTCTTTCTTGATATCAGCTTAGGGTGGTATTTTACTGTTTTCTTGCTGATGAGCTTTTTGATTGGCTTATTTTTTGTCAGTTTTATTCTTCTCGCGAGTGGTTACTATCAATGCACTCTCACTCAGTTCCATCACTAGCCTCTCTTCTTTTTGAACACAAATGGTTATTAATTATCGCTCCCACTAATTATATCATCCTTAAGAAATTTAGCGTTTCTTGATTCCATAATCTTAGTTGTGTGAGATGGATAATAGAACCTGTAACCTTTGGACTTTTCGGCATATGCAATAAAATACCCACTAATAGTCCTCGGGTCTAGTTTCTTCTCTTGTGGATTATATATCTTGACCTCAGATAGACATCCCTAAACGTGCATATGTTGCAAACTTAGTTTCCAAACTTTCCATAATTCAAATGGTGTTTTTTAGATAGCCTTGGTTGGAACTCGATTTAATATATACATAGTCGTCTTTAGTGCTTCAGTCCACAAGAACTTAGGAAGATTGGAGTTGCTAAGCATACTACACACCATGTCTAATAATGTTAGGTTTCTTCTTTCTGCAACACCATTCTGGTCTGGAGAACCAAGCATAGTGCATTGGGCAACAATCTCATGTTCTTGAAGAAACTTAGCAAAATGACTAGGTGCTTGTCCATTTTTAGTATATCTACCATAATATTCTCCACCTCTATCTGATCTCACAATTTTAATTTGCTTACCACATTGGTTCTTAACTTCAACCTTAAAGACTTTGAAGGCGTCCAATGCTTCATTTTTGTTGGTTTACCTTTCTTTTCAAGCCATTGTTAGAATTTCATACATTCCTTCTTCATGTGTCCCTTTCTTTTGCAAAAGAAATACTTTGCTTCTTTCTTGATATTAGCTTAGGGTGGTATTTTACTGTTTTCTTGTTGATGAGTTTTTTGATTGGCTTATTTTTTGTTAGTTTTATTTTTCTCGCGAGTGGTTACTACCAATGCACTCTCACTCAATTCCATCACTAGCCTATCTTCTTTTTGAACACAAATAGTTATTAATTCATTGATTGACTATTTATCCTTATATGTATTATATGAAATCTTAAAAGACCCATATTGGTGTAGAAGGGTGTTCAGAATGTAGTGCACTAGGAAGGATTCTGACATATTAACCACGAGTTTCTTAAGTTGAGTTGTAATTTATCGCATTTGTATTATATGCTCATGCACACCCTTTATGTTGGTGAGTTTAAGGGATGAGAATTTTATTATTATGGTACTTGCTAGTGCCTTTTTTGAAGTGACGAATTGCTCATCAATAGCTTGTAGCAAGTATCAGACCTTTTCATGCTGGTCAATAGAACCACGTATGCTAACACTTATCTTAGTTTTGATAAACATCACGTAGAGTTGATTGGATCGCTCTCATCGCTCATATAACGTGACCTCAGTTGGAGTGCTGGTATTAGTGACTATAGGTGGTTCGTCTTTCCTAATAATATAATCAATATCCATCTACTATAAATGGAGGAGAACCCTCTCCTTTCATATCTTATAGTTATCACTCCTAAGTTCTGGAATGTCACATCGAATATCAGAGAAATTAATAGTTTGAGTAACTGCAAAAAATCAAATATGTTTATGTTAAAATTTGGGATTTAATAGTTTAAATTGTATGTTTTACCAATGTGAAACATGCTAAAAATATGAATCTCATGACATAAAAATTGCTTGTGGGCTAAATTCTTAATTCAAATAGATTCAAATGGTCTTTATGATAAAACCATCAAATTATATTCTAATTCATAATCCCTGTAGGTAAATTATGAAAATAATCTAATATTTTATCCTGATTATATTAGATATAATAAAAGATCCTATGGGATAATAATAATTATATTAAATATAATCAGTCATGATGTCTAATTACTTACATGATCCTTATTTTAACTTTATATATAATTTTAGTTAATTAAGGATGTTGTAACTAATTCTTAATTAATTAAGATTATATGGATCACTAGACATTTTGGACATATAAAATTGTTTCATAAGCATGAATTAATATAACCAAATATGCATATATAATATGAGCATTTTATCGACTAAAAATATTGAAAATATTATATCCTCAAATTTTCAATATGAAATATATCAAGATGTTTCAAAAAGAAACCAAAATCAAATCAGATTCATAGTATAAATATGAAAACTCTTTTATATTAAGGCAGAGGTCAATTGGCTCTGATACCAATTGTTAGAAGTTTTAGATACCAAAATGTGTTTCTAAATCATTATAATAGAAACATAAGAAAACTAATGCGGAAATGAAATAGTGTACCTCCAGCCATTGTTATCAAGAATTTCAGCAAATGGTTTTTTCTTGAACTTTGGCACTTTTCAGCTCAGAACTCTTACTTTAGATGGTGTAGGAAATTCTTTAAACTTCAAAGAGATGTTGAACCCAGGACCAAAATCCTCATTTATATAGATGTTCTCCTATCAAGAACATTTATTATCACCAACTCATAACGTTCAAGAATTAATTCAAATTTGTAATGTTTGGACCATAATTAAGAATTTTAATGATGTAAAATAAAATCTTTAATAATAATGGTTACATTTAGAATGAAAAACCAAAATATTTAAACCGCACTAAATGAAGAAATTGATTATAATGAATGATGAACTTAATAAGAACAATTATATTATTATTAAATAAAATATTTAATAATAACGATTACATAGCTCCTCGCACAAAATGTGATGAATTAGAAACGCTTAAAACATAAAACTTGCTACTGAAAGAAACCTTAGAAAAGTTTGAGATTGGTAGCAAGTCCTTAAACATGATCCTTGCCAATAAGAGTCACGTTCATATAAGAGGTGGAATCGAATTTGTGAGTAGCTCTCTCCAAAATCAAACCACCTTTGTTAAAGGCCCTACCTTGCATGTTTTACCCCGAAACAAATGCAACTTTTGTTACAAATTTGGACATGTTAAATACAAATATCCATTTAAGAGATATAGTCTACATAAATTGATTTGAGTTCCTAAAGGAACCTTAAATGACTTAATGCAATATGATAAGTTATGTAGATCGATTTTTGAGGCGCCCAAGGTCAAATCGGTATCTAAAAATCACCCTTTTTTGTAGAATTATCTACCATAATAAGTTAAGAGCAAGAATGATAGTTTGATAGTGGATGCTTAGAGCTTATGACCGGAGATCCAAAATAACTCATAAAGCTCTCCAGCTAAAATAACAAAGAAAAGATCATTAGAATTAAAACTACCAGTTACAAAATGATACTTATATTCTGTAAGATCATGTTTAATGACTTGATGATGCAATGATTATCTGAAATCTTATATGATAAACACTCGATCTTGATCTCTCAATATTTGAAACTTGAGAATTCTTATGCATGAGTTCCTTTTTCATAGTTTTCGGATTTTTGGATTTCTCGACATTTGAAAATTGAGTCTTCATTTACTATTATTTCTTCTCATTAAGGGAAATATGATTCATGGAACATTAGTATGATTGGTCTTTTATGAATTGATAATTTCAATAAAAGTTCTTCCTCCCATTTGCCAAAATTGAACTTCATTGTGACTTGATACGATATTTACGAGAATAAGCATTCGCACCACAAAATGACTATGATCTTACTTAAAAGAGTAGGTAAGAATTCTTACCTATTGAGAAGCAATGATGCTAAATGAAGAAAAACAATAAGTTGAGGAAAACAATGCACTGGCGGTGGCACCCCTGGACTGGCGGTAGCACCGCCAATAGGCACGGGTTATAGGCAGTGGCACCACCCGCAACTTTGCCCTATAAAAAGGCTTTTAGGGTCAGTGGTAGAACCAATCCCAAGCCCTTCTACATCTGTTCCCCACACCTATAAACCCCTCTCCACCCCTCATTCTCCTTGCTCCTCCTCTAGAAACTCAAGGAAACCCTTCTCTTCTTCAAATCTAAGGATCAATCTTAACTTTTCAAAAAGATCACTATAAGGGTAATTCTCAAACCTTTTCTCTCAAATTTATTGATAAATCTTGCCTCTTATATGTAGCTCTCTCATTAATTATGTGTGTAGTGTCATGACATCTAGAAGATCCTTAAGGGACAAAGGAAAGAGGAGAGTAGATGAAACCTATGACTCCCTACTCTTTGATTCTCCTCAATATACTCTTAAATTTCCTATCATAGAGTCTAGAAATATTCATAAGGGGAAATATGTAGATTTACAGGAATTAAGCAATTTGGAACCAATTCAATGGTTTGCTAACCTAGATATCCTCCCAATCCTTCAAATAAGTGAACCTATCTATTCTAGACTTGTTAGATTATTTTACAAAAACATACATGTGGATGAACATGATAGGGTCTCCACTTATCTCTTAGGACATCATATACCCATTACGGATAGTGTAATCTGCAATCTCATAGGAATTGCTGAAAAAAGGAGAGGTTGTTATGTTAGAGGACAATGGGACGAAGAATTAGTTGGGACCACTTATTCACCTTAGGTACAATTTTTGGTAATCCAAACTTATCTATTCTTCCAAAAAGCTGTTAACATTTACTATCCTTCAACACCAAATTACTTCATCACATCTTGATAAATATTATACTCCCAAAACATTATCATCATGATGAAGTTAGCCAAATGGAGTTAGGTACGATGTATTAGATTATGAAGGGACATGAGAATTGTTTTGGTTACCTAATACAACAAAACATGATCGAACTATCGAAAAAAGACATGATGCTTCTATATGGTGGCCTAATCACTAGACTAATCCATGCCTATGACATAATCATTCCACCTGACGAAGAAATAATAAAACTAGATAGGTTCAACATTATAAATAGAAACCTGCTAAGAAGATTAAGATGTATTATCAGAAATGGAATATGGACTAAACTACCTAGAAGGACTGACCTCCCCTCACCTGATCAAGAACCTGAAATACTAATATTTAGGGAAAATCAATTTTCTCCTATTAGTCCCTAGAAGGACTGACCTCCCCCCACCTGATCAAGAACCTAAAATACCAATTTGATTTAGTATGTAACAGATTTGATTTAGTGTGTAACGGAATTGATTTATGTTTGTTACACTTGATCCTTTTCATTGTTAAAGTTGAAGCATGATTTAATGAAACTCTTTTACTATTTTGAATTTGACTTGGTTTAAATCCTTTCATGAATTTGGGTTGGATTCTTTCGTTACCCTTCTTCCTTTTCTTGTTCTTATGACAAAGGAAGAAAGAGACTTGCATAACTAAAAAAGAACCAAAAAGCCCTTGAGTAAATATGATTATCATGCAAAGTTTTGCTTACCTTCATTTATTACTTGGATACATTGGTGTGAAACTTGCTTGAATTTTACCACACTTGCATTGTTGAATTATTCTCCTTTTTGTTGATGACAAAGGAGGAGAAATGTAGTAAATTATAAATTGATGACAAATTGGCATGTCTTAGATAAATGCATAAAATATATTTTATATTAGATTCTTGAATGACTTGCGAATGCTTGAAATATGATTAAATATGATTGGTATTGTCAAATACATACTTGAAAAATATCAAAATGTTTGCTTGAAATGCAACGAAATGTGGCATGATGACTTGTAAATATTTTATTCCTAGTATCATGCTTGAATTCGTATCATTTTGATATATATCTTTCATTATGATAAGGTATCGTAAGCTTAACTTGCCATTTACAATTGATATCTTACCATGTAATGATGAATTGTTATCTTTTATCAAGAATTGTAATTTTGCTAAATTGTATTCAAAATTCGTATCATATTTAAAAATGATGATTGTCTATCATTGGACTTGAAAATGGATGTCATGCCTTGACATCATTTTTATTGACATATACGTTGTATCGTATTTAGAATTACTAAATCATGATAAATATCATGATGTGCATGTTGATAAGTTTAAATGAGAATAACTTATTGGTTTGATGCTTGAATTCAAAGGCCTTGAATTCAAGAATATCTTTTCTCAAGTATGATATATAGATAAGGGGGAGTTAAGATTAACTCCATCATCAATTGATTGTCATCATCAAAAAGAGGGAGATTATTGAATCTTGAATTTTGATGATGAAATCAATTGGTAAATTATTTGATATAATCTATATATTGAGAAAAGTGTGCAAGATTAACTACGATAGCAGTAAGACAAAGCAAATGTTGTGTTTGAGTCAAGATCGAGATTTCGTTAGGAGTTCGAGAGGTAATCGGAAATTCGGACGTTCGTCGGAAGTTCTGTTGGAATTAACTAAGAAGTCTAGGAGCTTACTAAAGAAGCTCATCGGAACTCGCCAAGAAGATCATCGTGAAGTCCAGGAGCTTGCCGGAAGTCCACCAGAATATTACCGAGAGATCGTTGGAAGTTTGTCGGAAGATCGTTGGAAGCCCGTCGGAAGAATAATTGACATACCAGAACTAGAATGCTTTGTTAAATTTCTTAATTATCGTAGTTAGATCATAAATTGAGTTAGCATTGGGAGGTAATCCCACTAACTCAATTAGGGGCTAATTGGGCCCTTAACAGGGTTGAATTGGACCAGATTGAACAGCCCATTTAGCACTTGAAATCACGGCAGGTGGTGGCACCACCTAGGACTCAATTTTCCCAAGTGTTCTAGGCAGTGGTACCGACGACAGTTAATACTGTCAGGCGATGGTACTGCCCCTGTCAGGCAGTGGTACCGCTAGAGCTTAGTCTCCTAGCCTTGTCAGGCGGTGGTACCGCCTAGATTGAGTGGTGGTACCGCCCATTGTCAGTTTGCAGGTGATAGTACTATCCAATAATGGTAGTGGTATCGCCAGTACTCCGAAATCCGAGGAAATAATACTTTTTGGCTCTAATTCTGAAGTCATTGGGGCTTATAAATACCCCATCCTTTTCTGCATTAAAAGGTAACAAAGTACAATCAAAAGTGTGGAAAAATCTTAAGTGTTGAGGGTATTAAAAGTGTTATAAAAGTGAGAAGAGTCCTCTTCCCTCTCTTAGCTTTGTAATCATCCAAGAAAGAGGAGTGAGACTTGTAAGGGTTATCTCCTAAACCCGTGAAAAAGAGAAAATACTGTAAAGAGGTGGTTGGTCTTTGCCTATTGAAGGAGGACCATTAGTGGACACTGGTGACCTCGACGGAGGAGGAATCGAAAGTGGATGTAGGTCACAATGACTAAACCACTATAAATTCCAGTATGTTATTTCTTTACTGCAAATTCTCTTTACTACATTCAACTTTACTACATTGCAAACTGCCCAACCTTCTCTTCTTTACTTATTCAAAGTGAAACAAACGATTTGAGTCGAAACCGATTTTTATCGTATGAAGGCTTTTAAATTGACGTAATTTTTTTACTGTACTAATTCACCCCCCCTCACCCCCCCCCCCCCCCTCTTAGTGTCACTCTTGATCCTAACATGTATCACCTCACACTAAATACAACTTTTATTATAAACTTGGACATATTACTTATAAATATCCATTTAAGAGATATAATCCATATAAATTAATTTGGGTTCTTAATGCAACATGATAAGTTGAGTAGATCGATTTATGAGGCACCCAAGGTCAAGTGGTTACCTAAAAATTGCCCTTTCTTTAGAAGTGTCTACCATCACAAGCTAGGAGCAAAAGTAATATTTTGATAGTGAATGCTCAAGGCTTATGACTGAAGATCCAAAATACCTCATAAAGCTCTCTAGCCAAAACAATAAAAGAAAGATCATTAGAATTAGAACTATCGATGACAAATTTATTTTGATTGAAGGTACTTTATGTTCAATGTAACTATGCATGATGATTTTTTTATGATTTATGGCTTATTGGTCTTTATCATAATGAAAGTTTTTTTTTGGGTTTTAAACGATGATACATATTTTTGTTTAGCATAAAAGACAAAGGCATACCTGTATGAAATCAAATCATTTAAATTGAAACAAAAAAGGGAGAATGTATGTCTTTTGAAAAAATCTCTATCTTATCGAGTTTTCATCTTAGAAATCCTTAGTGATGAATCTATTTATATTTTGAATCTCTTGAATTATGAAAGTGATTTTGATGATTATGAATTTGAATAAATTTTATCTATATCATGATCTTAATTTCTAGAAATTATAACTTAGGATTTTCCTTACATGAATCAAGATCTCTCAATTGATCTCTTATGTCTCTTTTTATCATTTGCTAAAGAGAAAAATTATCTAAATTGTTCTTTTAATTACAACTTGAAAGTTTTCTATGAATCATGATTTTTTTTTTCTTTCACTAAATATGAGATTCATCCAAATGAATCTTGATTCTTTCACTTAATATTTATAAATTAAGATTTATTATAAATCAAGATTTTTCATTAATTGTCCTCTTACGATTCCTCTTAGTATTTTCTTAAGAGGAGATTTTCTATATGAATCTTGAGAACTCTTATGCAGGAATCGAGATCATTTATTATTTATTCTCCTACAATTCTTTTGTTGTTTACTAAAGAGAATATCTTTCTTGGAATTCATGACTTAAAATTTCTTTTGAAGGATGATCTCCTAAGATTTCCTTTTGATTATTTAAGAGGTGATTTGTCAAAATGAATCATGTCTTTTGGTATTTACATGATCCTTAATATTATCTTTCATGACATGATGTATAATTCCTTTATATTTGTGATTGTAAACCTTATTTATAGGTAGAGTATTGATGTAAAAAAAAAAACTGTATCATTGTATTCTTCCACTCTACTTTTTTTATTTACAATGACAAAGGGGAGAAAGGATATCACTAGCATTTCAAGAGATCGAAAAATCTTTTTATTTTATTTTAAATCTCTTGAAAGTGACTTTGTTGATTTGACAAATTGAATGAGTTGAAAATAATGATGAATGTTTTTAAAATAAATGTTTATATCATGTTTGATGATTTTACATTTTGAAATTATGTGTTATGAGTTGAAGTGATGATTGTTTAAAAATATTTATTCTTACATATGAATTGAGATATTTTATTTGTTTCTCCTATGATTCTTTTTGCTCTTTACAAAAAAGGAGTTTTATCTACGTCGTGACCTTGATTCTTTGATAATAATGACTTGAGATTCTTTTGAATCAAGATTGTTTAATACGACTCTTCTTTTCGCTATTTAAAAGAATTATAATTTGTCTCTTGATGTTCACAACTTAAAATTTATTTTCATGAAATGTATATGTCATCACCAAGTTAATTTTTCTTGACATATTTCATGTGATGATTTGAAAAATGATGTAATGAGAAAAGTTTTGCACTATTGTAACTATCCCTTTTTTTCGACAATGACAAAGGGGGAGCAAAACTTGATAGCTTGCTCATCTCAAAAGAGAAGTAAGAAGTGCTATCTTGCAAATCTCAAGAGAAGCAAAGTTTGCTAACTTACACATTTCAAGAAGATGCAAAAACATGCTATCTTGTACGTCTCAAAATATATATATATATTTTTGCTAATTTTCATATCTCTAAAACTTACTAAGTTTGCATGTTCTATAATGAAGTAGAAATTGCATGTTTCAAAAATATACTAGTTGCACTTTTCTCCTTTTTATTGATGACAAATGGGGAGAAAGGTATGATGATGATTTGAATCATGCATGACATGATGCACTTCTTGATGATGGATTAATGCTTGCATCACTCTAAGAATTAAACTTGATAAATCTTTTAAATACATGAATTCCTTGATACATTCTTCGAATTTATTGATTTTCTTTTTAAATCAAGAACATTTTTTCTTTCTCATGATATTTACAAAAGAAAAGATTCGACTTTTGGTATTTACAACTTGATGTCTTATTTCGATGATTATTTGTAAAGTTAAGAATATTAAATTGTCTGAATGCATGAGTTTGTTGAATATCTTTTCTGGACTTTCTTGATATTTTGTAAGTAAAGCTTTCATGAATATTATTTCGCTTTCATGAAATTCAGAGTTTCAATTTACTTGGTATCAAATTTGTTTCATACCCTTGCTCCATCACTTAATAATTTTTGATACACTTAGTCCCTTCACTCATAGAATTCATTGACAAATATATTTCTTATGGATTTCACTCTTGTAAATTTTTAATGAGAAATGGATTTGATTTATGAAGTTTTATTCATGGATTTTTTTCTTATCGATCATATGATGTTGCTTTCCCATGAATTATTCCTTACTCTTCTCATAAAAGAATAATTTTATGAATTTTTAGTATGTGATGATCACTTGTAAGAATGGGGATTTGATTTCATATGGATATCTTGATTCTTTTTATAAATCCCTTCTCCTTATTGAACTAGAAGCTTGATTCAATGAAACTCATTTATTTGCATTTAACTTGGTTCAAATCCTTTCATAAATTTAGTTCTTGATGAATTTCTTCCTTACCCTTCGTCCTCTTCTTCTTATTTTTATGACAAAGGAAGAAAGAAACTTGCACATCTTAAGAAGAACCACAAAGCTTTTGCGCATTTAAAGTAAAAAATGTTAGTTTATCCAAAAGTAGTTATCATGCAAAGTTTTTGCTTAACTTCTCATTTTTGTTAACTTGGATAAATTGGTGTTGAACTTACTTGAATAGTTTTTTTTTTTAAAACACTTGCCTTGTTGAATGATTTCCTTTTTGTTGATGACAAAGGGGGAGAAATGTGGCAAATTGATAATAAATTAGCATTATGAATATTTGAAATAATATGTAATATGCATCATATGTATCGTAAATACTTGAAATGCTTCATGAATGCTTGATAATTGTCTATCATTATGATAAGGTATCATGAGTTTAACTTGCTATTTATAATTGATAGCATGCCTAGGAATGATAAATTGTCATCTCTTATCGAGAATTATCATCTTGCTAAATTTCATATTTGAAATTCATATCATACTTGAAAATGATGATTGTCTATTATCATTGGACTTAAAAATAAATGTTATGCCTTGACATCATTTATATTATGATAAATACGTGGTATCATATTTTGAAATAGTAAATCATGATTGGTATCATGATGTGTATGTTGATAAGTTTAAATGCATATAACTTATCAGTTTGATGCTTGAATTCGAAAGCCTTGAATTCAAGAGTGTCTTTTCTCAAGTATGGCATATAGATAGGGGGAGTTAAGGTTAACTACATCATCAATTGTTTGTCATTATCAAAAAAAGGGAGATTGTTGAATCTTGGATTTCGATGATGAAATCAATTGGTAAATTATTTGATCAAATCTATATGTTGAGAAAAGTTTGCAAAATTAACTACGATAACGATCAAGGCACAAAGAAAAATGAAGTGCTGGAGTAAAGATCAAGATTTCGTTGGAAGTTCAAGAGTTCATCGGAAGTTTAGACATTTCTATTGTTGGTATCGGAGCCACACTTTTCTCGTTTGGTTTAACACCCAAGAGAAATGACTCATTTCAGCTTTCATGAGGGCTTTTCTATCGTTCATCCTCCCATGTTCAATAGGACAGACTACACTTATTGAAAAACTCGGATGAAAGTTTTCTTGCTTTCCTTGAACCTTGATTTATGGAATATTATTGAAAATGGATTTGAAAGGTCTTCTCTTCTAATGAACGATTGGAATGAGTTGGAGAAGAAGACTTTCTCTTTAAATATTAAGGCTATGAATGCCTTGTTTTGCGCTTTAGATAAAAATGAGTTCAATCAAGTGTCTATTTGTGAAACTGCTTTCAATATTTGACACACTCTTGAAATCACACACGAAGGCACTAGTAGAGTTAAAAACTCTAAAATAAAATATTTTAATGTATGATTTTGAATTATTTCATATGAAGCCAAGAGAAACTATTGTTGACATGCACACTCATTTTATGGATATCATCAATAGTTTAAAAGCTCTTGGCAAATATTTTTTGAATTTTAAACTTGTTAATAAGATATTAAGATCCCTTCCAAAAAGTTGGGATCATAAAATAACGGCAATATAAGAGACAAAGAACTTAAATAATTTTTCACTAGAAGAACTTATTGGTTTATTGATGACATATGAAATGACGTGCAAGGCATATGATGAACATGATGAACTTGAGAACAACCTTCCAAAGAACAGGAAGGATTTGACACTTAGAACAAATGAAGACCACTTAAGCAAAAGCTCAAGTGATGATGACTTTGAACTCTTAATAATGAAGCTTAAAATTTTTTTAAAATAAGAATTAAAAAATAAAAATGAACCTAAAAAGAAGAAGCTACAAAAGAAGAAAAAAACACTCAAGATGGCTTGGGACAAATCGAGTTCATCCGAAGATGAAGAACAAACCAACAAAGGCAAGGTGACAAACTACGCCTTAATGACTTTCGTCAATAAGATAAGTGACTCAATCGATTCTCTTTTTCCTTATCATGAAATTACTTAGTGCTTTTCATGATTATTTTATATATATTTTTTATGACAATTGTATGTTTTGTAATAATACTTTTACATCAAATAAGATTAATTCCTTGTATGTTATAAGAAACAATTATATGTATCTTGATGATTTTGTATTGCTTTTCAGTTTTAAACATGATGGATGGTTTTCATATGAAAAACTTGAGCTTACTTATATAAAATCAATTACATAAAATGAAACACATAAAAAAAAAATATATTATCATTGGAATTAAAATGATAAATCAAATTTCTTGTTTAAAGAAGCCTTATATTTAATGTGTTATATTTTTGGTCATGATGATTTTGATGATAAAATTTATTTTTCAATCTTAAACAATCAAGCATGTCTTGATTCAGCATAGAAAACTTGAGCATGCTTGTGTGAAATAAATTACATAAATTTAATCAAAAAAAGAGGAGGAAAGCATTTTTCTTAAGAATCTCTCAATCCCTATCTTATCAAGTTTTCAAAAAGGGAGATTGATGAATCTATTTGTATCATATTTGATGATTTTACATTTCGAAACTATGCATGATTCCTTCACTTGATACTCTATTATTTTTATGATTCATGATGAATTGAGATATATTATGCATGAACCTATTTCTCCTATGCTTCTTCTTGTCATTTATTAAAGAGGAGAATTTTCTAGATGAGTCATGAATTTTTTTGAAATTATAACTTTTTTTTTAATTAAGACATTATGCATGAATCAAGTTCTCGTGTGAATCTATCTACGTTACCTTCATTGAATTTTCCGAAAAGTATTTTAATGATGATTTTAGATTCATTTTCATATGACTCATTTTACAAATGAGATGAAATATTCAACTAAATTATTTATCATATTTATGACTTGTGATATATTCAACATGAAACATCTTTCTTGATGCATATATGATTCACTCTTTTAAGAAAATATTTATCAAACCGTGATAAGTTGAGATTTTCTTTATATGAAGCAAAACTTTTCATTGTTCTCGCATGATTCTACTTACTATATATTAAAAAGAAGCATTATTGATATCATGATCTTGTATTCTTGGAATCAAAACTTGATATTTTCCTTATGTGAATCAAGATCCCTCACTTTTTATTCTCGAATTATTTCTTGTATTTTATTAAAAAAATATTTATCAAAATAAATCATGTTTTTTGGTATTCACATGATCTTATCTTTCATGATATGATTTTCTTTGTATAATTTTTTATATTCATGAAATATATCTCATCACCAATTTTTTCTTGATATCTTCCATATGATGACTTAAATATTTACACATTTGTACTATTTCTCTCTTTTTGCCTATGACAAAGGGGGAGAAAGAATTGCTAGTATGCACATCTTAAGAAAAGCACATTGCTAAGAAAAGCAAAACTTGCAAGCTTGCACATTAAGGGAGATAGTTTTGCTAGCTTGGATAAATTGGTGTAAAACTTGACATGCTTTCAAAAACTTGCATTGTGGAATGATTCTCCTTTTTGTTGATGACAAAGGGGGAGAAAATAAATGATGAATGTTTGGTATCATAATTAAAATGTTGATTTAATGTATGAAGTGATAAATGCTTAAAAATTTTAATGTCTTAGTATCATATATGATATGCCCATAGTGATGATTGATTTATTTTTTATATCATGCATGAAGTAAGGATAAAATGTAAGGTTTTGAAATTGTGCATATTTTAATTTGAAAGTATAATGATGCACAAATATATTGAATTAAGAATGATACTTTATCTTTGTCATGATTTAGAAATTGATGTAAAGGAAAAAGAATTATAACATTGTATTCTTCCCTTCTTTTTGACAATGATAAAGAGGGAGAAAAATTGTTAGCTTGTACATTTCAAGGAGAAAAACTTGCTAGGAAGCAAAAGTGCTATCTTGTACATCTAAAGAGAGGCAATATTTATGATGTATGAACACCTCATAAATTTGCTAGCTTGCATATTCGAAAATGATGTAAAACTTGTCAAAGTTGCTAACTTGCATATTATAAAATGATGTAAAATTTTTCTAGCTTGCGCTTTGCAAAAGAAGCAAAAAATTACACTTCTCAAAAGAGAAGAAAATAAATTATTAGCTTGCATGATGATAAAACTTGAGATTATGTTTATAATGCAATGATTTGAAATTGTATATCAAAAACTTGCTAGTTGCTATTCTCCTTTTTGTTGATGACTAAAGGGGAGAAGATATAATGATGATCATGCATGGAATGATATATTGAAAATTTGATTATGCATTATTTTATGATGACATGTTGCTTAGATTTTTGAATTCAAGAATTATATTAATATGATATATTGATAGGGAGAGTTAAGGTTAACTCCATCATCAATTGGTTGTCATTATCAAAAAGGGGGAGATTGTTGAATCTCTGATTTTGATGATGAAACCAATTGATAGTGTTTATCTGATATGCGTTTTGAGTGACTTAGGAAGCTTCGATTAGGGAGAGACAATTAAAGCAAGAATAATCATGTTGGGCTGGAGTAGAACATGTTAGAAGATTGGACGTTGAGTTGAAGGATCGGTCGATATATCGGCAGAAGGCTTCGGGCCATGGGTTCGGGCATCAGGCCAAGAAAAGTGAAAATTGTGCTAAGAAAATCAGAGTTGCAGAGGTCAATTAGCCGATTGGGCAATAGGCCACAAGAGAGGACAATGTGTTGAAGAATCGGACGAAGCGTCGATGAATCAATGACATGCCAGACAACATTTGATTCAAGCTTTGTAATAATTGTCTAGATGAAGTAGGTTTTAGGTGTAATTGGGTTGGACTTGATCCAACTCAATTAGGGGCCAATTGGGCCCAAGTTTAGGCTATGGTGGGCCAAGTGAAAGACACAAATAATGACCCAACAGATGGAACCATCGGTGGTATAGTCTCTGAGACTATGTTAGACGGTGGTACCACTAGTTTGGGCGGTGGTACCTATTGGGAAATCTTGCGGGCGACACCACATGTGCAGTGAAAGAACATAAAACAAAATCCGCGATTCCAAAATTTATGTTCGTCGTCGTGTGAAGATTGGTGCACAAAATCTATGAAACTTAAAACTGTGTATAAGATAAATTGTGTTACCTAGAGAGATCATATATTCCTAAATCCTTGCAGATCTCTAGGAAAGGGTAAAAGAGGTCAAGCGCCCTCCTCTCTAGTAGTGATCCACACAGCAGGGCTGCAACGATGCTCCTCAAAACTCCAGATCTGCTATGAGGTGGAGAGGGAGAGGAGAATAGGAGACGCAAGCAAAAGGCTCTAGCCTATGAACCACTGATTCCCTCCTATTTATGGAGGTCCCCTATCAACTTAACCCTAATGGATCCTCCCATATTGGGTATTGGATCTCCATCAAACTATCCAAGCCTCTTAGATTAGTGGATCTCTATCCAATAATCTCTTATGGGTGCTTATTAGATCTCATCTATAGGATCCAATAATTCATGGGCTTATTGGATATCCAATAAGATAGGAGCTTCGACAGATATCTCATATCTAAACCTCTACTCATCGCAATACCTACCATATGTGTATGACCCTCTAGGCCCAATACCGAGCTGGTCGTGAATCATACTTGTCAGAACTCCTTCTGGCACAGTGAATTATTATCTTCATAATAATTTACTCGACTCATCAATTATAGACATACTATGCCACTACACCGTAGCCCCCAGATGATATAGGAGAATCCAATCCATTGGACCTGTCTATCCTTAGTTACCTTGTACCTATAGTCCATCATCCATCTAATATCCTAGAGACCATATACTGGGTATAGTATTGTCAGACCTATACAGTTTCTACTCGAGTCTTGCTCTAATCGGATTCTCTTGGAGAACTCTTTTTCTCTCAATCTGAATGACCCTGGCTAGGGATTTGTTTGAGCAAGAACACATGGGACATTCCTCTCATGACACCGAGAGTGGATGATCCTCTATCGATACTCAATAACCTTCGTAAGGTTAACTGCTACTCTCGATGACTGGTTGTACTAGTTCTGGGACATCCAAACCAATAAGTCCGGTATCAAAGAGTGGAACACTCATATAGGACATCCTTGGTGTCTCAAGTCTAAGGACCAAATACACCATTAAGACTAGGAATCGCTATCTGACAACAAGGCATCATCAACCATTAAATATTTCGTAAACAAATCAATTAGTGAACTCATTCTCCAATGAGCACTTGTACTGTATCCCTAGTGTCCCCACATGAGCAGCTATGAGACCAGCTACATCCATCATATGGACGGGTATACAGTACACCAGTCTGTCAGGTTATCTCGATGTCCCTCTCGAGTAACCTATGACCGGGATTATTTAGGATCTGTGTTTAAAGGCGAATCGGTCTCATTATTGTGATCTCGTCACAATCCGATTCCCATTGCACAAATCCAAGGACATCATAATATATACATGCATATATGCAATAGTCAATATAAAGTGATAAATGCTAAAATATAATAAGCAAAAAGACTACGTGTCAAGTCACACGTGTCATCACTCACGTGATTGACTTGTAGGGTACATATGACTAGTAGTACTACCCAAACTTAAAGACATAGTCTCCTAGGCAGTGGTACCACCCAGCATAGGTGGTGGTATCGCCAGTACCCCAAAAATCAGGGATGAGACACTTTTAGGCTCCAAGTTTGAATCCACTTGAGACCTATAAAGACCCCTCTCATCCCTGGTTAACACACATAAGCACAAAGAACTTAAAAGTGTTGAATCTCGTATTTTGATGATGAAACCAATTGATATGTGTTTATGTTTTAATCTGCATTTTGAGTGACGCAGGATGCTTCGATCAGGATGAGACAATTAAAGCAGGAAAAATCATGTTGGGTTGGAGGAATATATCAGAAGATTAGACGTCGGGCCAGTGGATCGACAGAAGGCTTCGGGCCGAGGATTCGGGCATCGGGCCAAGAAGAGTGGACATTGCGCCAAGGATATCGGAGTTGCAGAGTCAATTGGCCAATTGGGCAATAGGCTGCAGGAGAGGATGATGTGCTGAAGAATCGGACGAAGCGTCGAGGAACCAATGACATGCCGGACAACTTGATTAATGCTTAGTATTAATTATCTAGACCGAAGTATGTTATATAAATATAGGATTAACTACGATAGAAAGGCATGAAGCAAAATGAAGTCCTAAAGTCAAGGACGCGATCACATTGGGAGTTCGAGAGTTCGTCGGAAGTCCGGATGTTCATCAAAAGTTCTGGCGGAACCAGCCAAGAAGTCACGGAGCTTGCCAGAGAAGCTCATCGGAACTCGCCAAGAAGATCGTTGTAAAGTCCAGGAGCTTACCGGGAGTCCACCGGAACATTACCGAGAGATCATCGGAAGTTCGCTGTAATATCGCCGGAAGCTCACCGGAAGTTAGACATAGGGACTTGTTTAGCTTAGCAAATATCTTAGGATTTCGTAGTTAGTACATAATTGGGCTTGGATTTGGGCCAACCCAATTAGGGGCCAGCTAGGCCCATGTAAGAATTGTGTTGGGCCCAATAAGAAGCCTAAATAGTGCCCCAAGAAGTACCATCGTGGCACAATCTTTGAGACTATGTCAAGTAATGGTACCGCCAGTCTGGGCAGTTGTACCGCCCCTAGAAGGGTGCCAAGCGGTGGTACCGCCAATCTAGGCGGTGGTACCACCCAGCACTACCCCCCAGGCAGTGGTACCACCCAGGACAATGTCAGCCAGACTAACACTCGGTAGTGGTACCGCCCGTGCCCGGGGAACCCGGGATGAGAAAGTTTTAGGCTCTAAATTTGAATCAACTTGAAGCCTATAAGTACCCCTCTCATCCTTAGTTAAAGCACACAAGCATAGAGAGATTAAAGAGAGAAAACACTGCTACGATCATAAGTATATTCCCTCCTCTAGCTTAAACTTAGATTTCTGTTTAGAGATGAGAGTGAGTGCTTGTAAGGGTTATCTCCTAAACCCGGTAAAAGGAGAAGAGGGGTGTAAAAGATGATTGGCCTTCGCCTATTGAAGGAAGGCCTCTAGTGGACATCGGTGACCTCGTCGGAGGAGGAAGCCGAAAGTGGATGTAGGTCACATTGACCGAACCACTCTAAAACTGCTGTGTTCTCAAGTTTGCATTTCATTCCTGCTATTACCTTACTGCAAACTTCCTTAAGTGCTTACTGCCTTCAATTTATTACATATGTTTTCAAGTTAAGTTTCTGAAATCAATTTTTTGTCGGAAACGGTTTTATCGCAATGAAGTTTTTGAAGACGTGATTTTTACCACTGCACTAATTTACCCCCCCGCCCCCCCCCCCTCTTAGTGCCGACCCCGACTCTTGATCCTAACAATTGGTATCAGAGCCTCATGATTTCTCATTTGGATTAACACCCAAGAGAAATGGCTCATTTCGGCTTTCAAGAGGGTCACTCTCTCATTCGTCCTCCCTTTTTCAATGGGACGAACTACACTTATTGGAAAACTCGAATGAGAGTTTTCTTGCTTTCATTGAATCTTGATTTATGGCACATAGTTGAATCCGGTTTTCAAATATCTTCTCTTCCAATGAACCATTGGAATGATTTGGAGAAGAAGATGTTTTCTCTAAATGCAAAGGCTATGAATGCCTTGTTTTGTGCCTTAGATAGAAATGAGTTTAATCGTGTTTCTACTTGCAAAACGGCTTTCGATATTTGGCGCACTCTTGAAATAACACATGAAGGGACTAGCAATGTTAAAATTTTAAAAATTAATTTTTTAATATATGATTTCGAGCTTTTTCGAATTAAGCCGAGCGAAACCATTGTTGACATATACACCCGTTTTACTGATGTCGTCAATGGTTTAAAAACTCTTAGCAAATGTTTTTCGGATTTTGAACTTGTAAACAAGATTTTACGATCGCTTTCTAAAACTTGGGACTCTAAAGTAACGACCATACAAGAGGCTAAAAACCTAAACAACCTTCCACTCGAAGAACTAATTAGGTCTTTAATGACCTACAAAATGAACAATGTGGTAAAAAGAGAACTCCAGAACAACCTTTTAAAGAATAGGAAGGATTTGGGACATAGAACATTTGAAGACCACTCGAGCATAAGCTCAAGTGATAGTGAACTTAAACTACAAATGAAACAAAAATTAAAAAGCAAAAAGAATGAAACTACTCGCTTTGAACATAAGAAGAAGAACACAAATTTGGATGAATCGAGCTCCTCTGAAGACGAGGAGAAAAACAACAAAGGCGAGGTAGCAAACTACGCCTTAACGCCTTTCGACGCTGAGGTAATCAAAATGCCCCTAATTTATTACGAAATTACATGATGCTTTTCATGATGCATTTTTTTAATTTAGTTTAGAATTAATTTTCTTAAAAATTACATGTTTAATAATGAAAATATAAAAATTAGGAATCATGCTTATCATTCTAGTAATTTTGAAAATAATCATGAAAATTGTATGTTTAATAACAAAATGATTTTGGTTGAAAATGCCTTATGCTTAATGAAACTATGATTGATGAATATGCTGTTGAATCTCGGATTTTGATGATGAAACCAATCAATATGTGTTTATGTTTTAATTTGTGTTTTGAGTAACGTAGGATGATTCGATCAGGATGAGATAATTAAAGCAGGAAAAATCATGTTGGGCTGGAGGAATATGTCAGAAGATTAGATGTCGGGCCGGTGGATCGATCGATGTATCGACATAAGGCTTCGGGCCGAGGATTTGGGCATCGGGCCAAGAAGAGCAGACATTGTGCCAAGGATATCGGAGTTGCGAAGTCAACTGGCCAATTGGGCAATAGGCCTTAGGAGAGGACGATACGCCGAAGAATCGGATGAAGCGTTGAGAGAACAATGACATACCGAACAACTTGATTAATGCTTAGTATTAATTGTCTAGATCAAAGTTTATTTTACATGTGAAGGATTAACTATGATAGCAAGGCATGAAGCAAAATGAAGTCCCGGAGTCAAGGACGTGATCACGTTGGGAGTTCGAGAGTTCGTCAGAAGTCCGGACGTTCGTCGAAAGTTATGGAGGAACTAACCGAGAAATCTCGGAGCTTACTAGATAAGCTCATTGGAACTTGCTAAGAAGATCATCATGAAGTCTAGGAGCTTGCTGGGAGTCCACCGGAACATTGCCGAGAGATCGTCGAAAGTTCGCCGGAAGATCGTCGGAAGCTCGTCGAAAGAATAGACTTACGGACTTTGTTTAACTTAGAATATGTCTTAGGAATCAAAGTTAGCACGTAATTGGGCTTGGATTGGGCCAACCCAATTATGGGCCAGCTAAGCCCATGTAAGAACTGTTGGGCCCAATAAGAAGCCCAAATAGTGCCCCAAGGAGTCTCACCGTCATGGCACAGTCTTCAAGACTGTGTCAGGCGGTGGTACCGCTAGTCTGGGCGATTGTACCACCCCTGGCAGGGTGCCAGGCGATGGTATCGCCAGTCTGGGCGGTGGTACCACCCAGCACTGCCCCCCAGGCAATGGTACCGCTAGACCTGGGCGATGGTACTACACAGGGCAGTGTCAGCCAGACTGATATTGGGCGGTGGTATCGCCCGTGCCCGGGGAACCCGGGATGAGATGTTTTTAGGCTCCAAATTTGAATCAACTTGAAGCCTATAAATACCCCTCTCATCTCTGGTTAAAGCACACAAGCAGAGATTAAAAGAGAGAAAACGCCGCTGCGATCATAAGTGTATTCCCTCCTCTAGCTTAAACTGAGATTTCTATTTAGAGAGGAGAGTGAGTGCTTGTACGGGTTATCTCCTCAAGCCGGTAGAAGGAGAAGAGGGGTGTAAAAGGTGATTAGCCTTCGCCTATTGAAGGAAGGCCTCTAGTGGACGCCGGTGACCTCGTCGGAGGAGGAAGCCGAAAGTGGATGTAGGTCACGTTGACCAAACCACTCTAAAAATCTCAGTTTGCATTTACTTTCTACTATTTATCTTAACTATAAACTACCTCTATTGCTTTACATCAACTATACTTCCATATGCTTTCAATTTAAGTTAAGTTTCCGAAAATAATTTTACATCGGAAATGGTTTTATCGTACGAAAGTTTTTAAACCATCGTAGTTTTTACCGCTGCACTAATTCACCCTTACCTCTTAGTGCCGACTCCAATCCTAACATATGCTATATGTTTAATGATTTCTTTGGCTTGTATGTCCTATCATGATGAATATTTTGAAAATAAATGAAATCATGTTTGATTTGAAGTAAGGCATAATGATCATGCCTAATAAATTTATCTTTCGAAGTTATACATGATGATTTTCGTGATTTATTGGTCTTGATGATTTTTATGATGAAATTCACTTTTCGATCTTAAAAGTTGATGCATGTTTTTATTTGCAATAAAAAGATAAACACATACTTTGTTAGGATCGGAGCGGCACTAAGAGGGGGGGGTGAATTAGTGCAGCGGATTAAAACTTCGATTTTAACAAAATCTTTCGTACGATAAGAACGGAACTTGAAAAGTTTAACTTGAAAGCGTATTCTTAAAGTTGCGCAGCAAGGGTAATAAGGAACTAAAGCAGTAAGAAGATTTGCAGTAATGTAAATGACAATAATAAAATGCAAACTAGAGATTACGTCGATTTTTAGAGTGGTTCGGTCAAATGACCTACTCCACTTGCGATGCCCCTCTTCGATGAGGCTCCCACCTTCCACTAGCAAATCTCTTGAAATGGAAGGGTAAACACCCCTCTTACAACCTTTTACAAGCAGTTCAACCTCTTACAAATTTTCAATAAGAAAGAAGGAGGAGAACTCTCTAGCAAATTGAAAACAAGACTTGCTAAGACTTTCTAAGACTTTTCTCTCAATCAAAATGCTTCTCAAAAGTTGTAACCTCAGCTGAGATTTGAGGGGTATTTATAGGCCTCAAGAGGATTCAAATTTGGGCTCCAAAATTTGAATTCTCTTAGGGTTCCCGGTGCTGGAGGTGCCACCGCCCAGCCAAGCGGTGCCACCGCCCAGCGCTCGGGTGCTGGACGGTGCAACCGCCCAGCCAAGGAGGTGTCACCGCCCAGCCAGGCGGTGCCACCACTTGGCTCTCCGATTCATTGGTTTGGCTTAATTTTAGCCCAAACCAAATCTAACTTTGGGCCCAGTTGGCCCCTAACCAGGATATAGGTGTTAGGATCGAGAGCACTAAGAGGGGGGGGGGTGAATTAGTGCAGCGGAAATCTTACAGCGATTAAAAACCAAAAGCTGCGTTCGTTCAATAAAAACTATTATGATGCAAAAGCTAATTCTCAGTTTGTATCTAAGTGCAGTTTGCGTCTAAGCGCAGATTGCGTCTAAGCGCAGTTTGCGTCTGAACACAGTTTGCGTCTGAACACAGTTTGCGTCTAAGCGCAGTTTTGCGTCTAAGCGCAGTTTACGTCTAAACTCAGATTTACGTCTAAACGCAGTTTTACGTCTAAACGTAGATTTACGTCTAAACGTAGTTTTACGTCTAAACGCAGATTTACGTCTAAACTCAGATTTACGTCTAAATGTAGTTTTGCGTTTAAAAGCAGTTTTGAACCTGGAAAAGCGTTTTACGTAGAAAGCAATTTGCAGTTATAAATGGAGTCCGAATGTAAGCGTAAACTGCAGTGTGAAGATCGTACGAAAACACGATTTACGTTTGAATGCAGATTCTGAAAGAACAGCACTTAGAACTTGTTCGTGAAAGCGCAGAGAGCAGTAGTAATGGAGGAGGTTTGCAGTAATGATAAAGTGCTCAAAAATAAACGCAAACCAGAGATTTAGAGTGGTTCGGTCAGCCTTGACCTACTCCACTTTTGGCTTCCTCCACCGACGAGGTTGCCGACGTCAACTAGCTGCCTTCCTTCAATGGGCGAAGGCTAACTGCCCTTTTACAGTTTCTCTCCTTTTGACAGGCTCAGGAGACAACCTTTACAGATCCTTTCTCTCCTCTCTTTACAACTCAAGACTTGAAGAACAGAAGGAGGAGAACTTTAGGACTTTACACAAATTTGAGCTCTTAGAATCACTGAAAAGATCAAGAATTCGGTGTAGATCTGTATCTTTTCAGTGCTGAATGGGTGGGGTATTTATAGGCCCCAACCCAGTTCAAATTTGGAGCTCAAAACGATCAAATCGATCAAATCCCAGAATTCTGGGATCAGGCGGTTGCACCTCTTGACTGGAGAGGTGGCACCGCCTGGCAGAGCTCGAAGACTGAGCTCAGGCGATTGCTTCTCTCTGCCAGAGCTCGAAGACTGAGCTCGGTGATTGCATCACCTGGCAGAGCTCGAAGACTGAGCTTGGTGATTGCATCACCTGGCAGAGCTCGAAACTGAGCTCGGTGGTTGCATCACCTGGCAGAGCTCCAAACTGAGCTCAGGCTGATGCACCTCTCTGCCAGAGCTCGAAGACTGAGCTCGGTGATTGCATCACCTGGCAGGGCTCGAGACTGAGCTCAGGCTGATGCACCTCTCTGCCAGAGCTCGAAGACTGAGCTCGGTGGTTGCATCGCCTGGCAGAGCTCGAAACTTGAGCTCTGGCGGTGCTACCTCTTGGCAGAGGAGGTTGCACCACCCAGTCTAGCTCGAAGACTGAGCTCTGGGCGGTTGCACCTCTCGGCTGGGGCGGTTGCACCTCCCAGCCTCGCAGCCCTGGCGGTTGCACCTCCTGGCTGGGGCGGTTGCACCTCCCAACCCCCACAGCCCAGGCGGTTGCACCTCCTGGCTGGGGCGGTTGCACCTCCTGGTGCAATCAGGGTCCGAATGGTTCACTCCATTCGGCCCACTTTGAATCTTTTCAGGGGCCCAATTGCCCCAAGATTAGGCTAATGGGATCACCTCCCATTTTCATGCTTAATCATCATGCTAACTACGATTAACTCTAAGACAACTTCTGCAGCTTTGCTCCGATGCGTCAATCGCTTCTTCCGGCGAGTTTCCGGCCAACTTCCGTCGATCAACCGATAACCCTCAGTGATCCTTCTGCGGACATCCGGCATACTCCTGGACTTTGCGACGATCCACTTGGCGAGTTCCGACGAGCTTCGCTTGGCAAGCTTCTGGACTTCTCGGATCTGTCCTCGCTGAACCTCCGACGACCGTCCGAACTTCCGTCGAACTCTTGAACTCCCAACGTGATCATGATCTTGACTCCGACGCAACACCTGCTGCTTGTCTTACTCTTATCGTAGTTAATCCTGCACACTTATCTCAACACTTAGATTAGATAACAAATGACAATTGACTTCATCATCAAAATCTGAGATTCAACAATCTCCCCCTTTTTGATGATGACAATCAATTGATAAAGGAGTTGTCCTTAACTCCCCCTATCTATATGCCATAGTTGAGATAAGTCAACCTTGAATTCAAGACCAAAGAATTAAAGTGACGTATTGATAAGTTAGATCAGTTAAACTTATCAATACTCTCATCATGATGCCCATCATGATGTATCTCTTCAAGAATGATGTCAAAGCATGACATATATCATCAAGTTTGTATTATAGTGTTTGTAACTGTTCATCATGTAAACATATAAAGCTACGAAGGACTTTTTACATGATGCACACATTTGAGATTTTCTAGCAAGTTTGCATTTACTTCACAAAATAGGATATCAAATCAAGATATGATGCAAACTATAGCACATGTTCACATATCTCTTGGTGATGCAAGGATGGCATAACATTGTTTATAGCATCATTCAAGTATTTGCAACTATGACATAGATATGATGATGGCAGTTCAGCTATGACATAGTGTTTATCAATTCATATGTTTCTCCCCCTTTGTCATCAACAAAAAGCATGATAGCATTATCAAGCATATAAAGGAAGTCATGACACATATATCTTTTTATTATTTTTGCTTGACGGAGGAAAGTCATTTTTCAAAGAGTTTTCATAAGAGTGTACAAGAACATCCCATTTTTAGCATACAAACCGAAAAATGAACTTCTTACATGCATCTGGTTAAAAATATTTGTCACATAATTTGCAACATGTTATTTGATCAAGCGTTTGTCAAGGCATGTAATAGTAATAACATCCGAAAAATAATTTTAACTAGTTAAAGTATTCGGACAATTCAACATTCCTAATTCTCTTCTTATGTAATCAAATTGTTCTTCACATAGGGGTTTTGTAAAAATGTCAGCTAGTTGATGTTTAGTATCAATGAATTCTATGGTTACGTCATGATTGGTGACATGATCTCGTATAAAGTGATGTCTAATATCAATATGTTTTGTTCTTGAGTGTTGTATAGGATTTTTGGTTAAGCATATTGCACTTGTGTTATCACATTTAATTGGAATATTTCTGAGATAAACTTTATAATCTTCTAAGGTATTTTTCATCCATACAACTTGTGCACAGCATGCACTTGCTGCAATATATTCAGCTTCGGTTGTTGATAGTGCAACTGAGTTTTGTTTCTTTGATGACCAGGAAACAAGGGCATGTCCTAAAAATTGACATGATCCTGATATGCTTTTTCTATCTAATCTACACCCAGCAAAGTCAGCATCAGCAAAAGCAATTAACTCAAAATTTTCTGATTTTGGGTACCATAATCCTAGATTTGTGGTACCATTAAGATATCTAAATATTCTTTTAACTGCTTTGAGATGAGACATCTTAGGGTTTGATTGAAATCTAGCACAAAGTCCTACACTGAACATGATGTCTGGTCTGGTTGCAGTGAGGTAAAGTAAACTTCCTATCATACCCCTATAAGTTTTTTGATCAAAGCTTTCTCCACTTTCATCAATTTCTAATTTAGTGGAGGTGCACATAGGAGTGTTACTGGCCTTTGAGTTGTTCATATTAAACCTTTTTAATAAATTCATGGCATATTTAGCTTGACTAATAAAGATGCCATTGCTTAGTTGTTTGATTTGTAAACCTAAGAAGAATGTTAATTCTCCCATTAAGCTCATTTCGAATTCAAGACTCATAGTTTTACCAAACGATTCACAAAGAGATTCATTTGTAGAGCCAAAGATGATATCATCAACATAAATCTGAACAATGAGAAAATTATTTTCAAAATTTTTGATAAACAATGTAGTATCAACCTTGCCTTTTATGAAATTATTTTCAATGAGAAAAGAACTAAGTCTCTCATACCAAGCCCTTGGGGCTTGTTTTAAACCATAGAGAGCTTTAGTTAGTCTAAACACATGATTAGGATAGCCATTATTTTCAAATCCAGGGGGTTGTTCAACATAAACTTCTTCGGAAATGAAACCATTTAGAAAAGCGCTTTTAACATCCATTTGAAATAACTTAAAATTATTGCAACTGGCGTAGGCAAGGAGCATCCTTATGGCTTCCAATCGAGCCACAGGTGCGAAGGTTTCTTCGTAATCGATACCTTCTTCTTGGTTGAAACCTTTGGCCACTAATCTAGCCTTGTTTCTAACCACGATACCATTTTCATCTTGCTTGTTTCTAAAGACCCATTTAGTACCAATAACTAAATGGTCATTTGGCCTAGGAACAAGCGTCCACACCTCATTTCTCTCAAATTGATTTAATTCATCTTGCATTGCGATAATCCATGAATCATCTTTCATGGCTTCATCAACACATTTGGGTTCAATTTGGGAGAGAAAGGCGGCGTTGGCACAAAAGTTTTTAAAAGAAGATCGTGTTTGAACCCCCTTTGATGTGTCTCCTAGGATTAGCTCCTTAGGATGAGCATCTATATACTTCCAATCCTTGGGTAAGGATATTTCGGAAGTGGATGCATCCAAGTTGCTAATTGGAGATGGGGTTTCGTTTAAATTCAAGGAATCAAAATCATCATCAAGATCATTTTTCTTGATTTCTGAAATCTCATTGAAAACAACATGGATGGATTCTTCAATAACTAAGGTTCTTTTATTGAAGATGCGAAAAGCTTTAGAAACCGAAGAATAACCAAGAAAGATTCCTTCATCAGATTTAGCATCGAATTTTCCTAAGTTATCCTTTTCATTCAAGATAAAACACTTACACCCAAAGACTTTGAAATATGAGACATTGGGTTTTTTGTTATTCCATAACTCATAAGGAGTTTTGGTGAGTAAGGGTCTTACTAGGACTCTATTTAAAATATAGCATGCAGTGTTTACAGCTTCGGCCCAAAAATATTTGGGTAGGCTATGTTCATTCAACATTGTTCTTGCCATTTCTTGTAAATTTCGATTTTTTCTTTCTACTACCCCATTTTGTTGAGGATTTCTTGGAGTAGAGAAATTATGGTTATATCCGTTGAGTTCACAGAATTCTTGGAAGTCATGGTTTTGAAATTCTCCACCATGATCACTTCTAATTGACGAAATCATAGATCCTTTTTCATTTTGAACAAGTTTACAAAACTTGGTAAAATATCTAAAGCATTCATTTTTCTGTTTTAAGAAGTAGGTCCATGTATATCTGCTATAGTCATCAATAATGACAAAGGCGTATTTGCTACCTCCTAGACTCGATGTAGAGATTGGTCCGAACAAGTCCATATGGATCAATTGTAAGGGCCTAGAGGTGCTTATTTGATTCTTAGCTTTGAAGCTACCCTTAATTTGCTTACCTAATTGGCAAGCATCGCATACATTATCTTTGATGAACTTGATATGAGGAATTCCTCTTACAAGTTCTCTAGATGATACTTGAGTGATTAGTTTCATGCTAGCATGACCTAATCTTCTATGCCATAGCCAAGCATCCTCATTCATAACGGCAAGGCACATTTCATCACATAAGTCATTGATGTCAATAGTGTATACGTTGTTTTGTTTTAATGCAATCATAGATATATTTTTGTGTGGTTTTTCAATGATACAAGCATTAGATTCAAATCTTATAATATATCCTTTATCACATAATTGACTAATGCTCAAGAGGTTATGTTTTAAACCATCAACTAGTAAAACATCTTCAATAGAGAGGTTGGATTTGTTACCTATGGTTCCTTTGCCAATGATTTTACCCTTGTTGTTGTCTCCGAAGGTGACATATCCTTCGTCTATGCTAGTGAGCTTAGAGAATTGAGATGGATCTCCGGTCATATGCCTTGAGCATCCACTATCAAGGTACCATTTCTTGCTCCTAGCTTGCGATTGTTTAGTTTTCTACAAGAAAGGATGATGTTTAGGTACCCATTTGCTTTTGGGTGCCTCATAAATAGATCTACATTTCTTATCATGTTGCATAGAGTTTATCATGGTTCCTTTAGGAACCCAAATTAATTTGTTTGGACTTATTTTCTTGAATGGACAACAATGTGTCTTGTGTCCAGATTTGCAACAAAAGTTGCACTTGGTTTGGTGTTGAACATGTAAGATGGAGCCTTTTATGAAGGTGGTTGGATTTTGGTGAGGATTTCTCACAAATCCAATCCCGCTCCTGTTTGGAATGTGACCCTTGTTTGCAAGGATCATGTTTAATGACTTGCTACCAACCTCGAATTTCTTCAAGGTGTCCTTGAGTAGCAGGTTTTCTTTTTGCATAGTTTCTAAATCATGACATTTGATACATGAATTTAAACTATCATGATGTTCGACTTTTAACTTATCAAACTCACAGGTAAGACTATCATGCATCTTTTTCAGCAATTTATATTTTCTACTTATACTCTTGCATTCGTCAAATAAGTCATTGAAAGCATTTAATAATTCATCGAAAGATAAATCAGCATCTATTGAATTTGTTACCTCGTCTTCGATGGCCATTAAGGCGTAATGAGCAACTTGCTCGGTGTTGGACTCCTCTTCCTCAGATGCGCTCGAATCATCCCATGTTGCTTGGAGCGCCTTCTTCTTTGTTGTTCTTTTCTTGACTTGGGGACAATCACTTTTGTAGTGTCCCGGCTTTTTGCATTCATAGCAGATCACTTGGTCCTTTTTGGGTTCAAGTTTATTTTTTGCATCATTCTTAAATTTGTTTCTTTTAAAGAACTTTTTAAACTTTCTTGTTAGTAGTGCCAAGTCATCATCACAGTCCTCATCACTTGAGTTTTCTCTCAAGTGGCATTCTGACGTTTTGAGTGCCATATCCTTCCTGTTCTTTGGAAGGATGTCTTCTTGCTCTTCATGAGCTTTACAAGTCATTTCATAGGTCATTAGTGACCCGATTAGTTCTTCAAGAGGGAAATTTCGCAGATCTTTTGCCTCTTGAATAGCGGTGACTTTAGGATCCCAACTCTTAGGAAGGGATCTTAGTATCTTATTAACAAGCTCAAAATCCGAAAAGCTCTTTCCGAGTCCTTTTAAACCGTTGACGACATCCGTGAAACGGGTAAACATGTCGCCAATGGTTTCACTCGGTTTCATCCGAAAGAGTTCGAAAGAGTGTAACAGCAAATTGATTTTTGACTCTTTTACTCTACTTGTGCCCTCATGGGTCACTTCGAGTGTGTGCCAAATATCAAATGCAGTTTCACAAGTTGAAACACGGTTAAACTCGTTTTTATCGAGTGCACAAAATAAGGCGTTCATAGCCTTTGCATTTAGAGCGAAAGCCTTCTTCTCCAAATCATTCCAATTGATCATTGGAAGAGAAGACTTTGAAAAACCATTCTCGACAAGATTCCATAATTCAAAATCCATAGAAATAAGAAAGATCCTCATTCGGGTTTTCCAGTAGGTGTAGTCCGTCCCATTAAACATGGGTGGACGTGTAATAGAATGGCCCTCTTGGTTTCCGGCGTAAGCCATCTCTCTTGGGTTTTAATCCTTTTGAGAGTTAACCGGGCTCTGATACCAATTGTTAGGATCGAGAGCACTAAGAGGGGGGGGGTGAATTAGTGCAGCGGAAATCTTACAGCGATTAAAAACCAAAAGCTGCGTTCGTTCAATAAAAACTATTATGATGCAAAAGCTAATTCTCAGTTTGTATCTAAGTGCAGTTTGCGTCTAAGCGCAGATTGCGTCTAAGCGCAGTTTGCGTCTGAACACAGTTTGCGTCTGAACACAGTTTGCGTCTAAGCGCAGTTTTGCGTCTAAGCGCAGTTTACGTCTAAACTCAGATTTACGTCTAAACGCAGTTTTACGTCTAAACGTAGATTTACGTCTAAACGTAGTTTTACGTCTAAACGCAGATTTACGTCTAAACTCAGATTTACGTCTAAATGTAGTTTTGCGTTTAAAAGCAGTTTTGAACCTGGAAAAGCGTTTTACGTAGAAAGCAATTTGCAGTTATAAATGGAGTCCGAATGTAAGCGTAAACTGCAGTGTGAAGATCGTACGAAAACACGATTTACGTTTGAATGCAGATTCTGAAAGAACAGCACTTAGAACTTGTTCGTGAAAGCGCAGAGAGCAGTAGTAATGGAGGAGGTTTGCAGTAATGATAAAGTGCTCAAAAATAAACGCAAACCAGAGATTTAGAGTGGTTCGGTCAGCCTTGACCTACTCCACTTTTGGCTTCCTCCACCGACGAGGTTGCCGACGTCAACTAGCTGCCTTCCTTCAATGGGCGAAGGCTAACTGCCCTTTTACAGTTTCTCTCCTTTTGACAGGCTCAGGAGACAACCTTTACAGATCCTTTCTCTCCTCTCTTTACAACTCAAGACTTGAAGAACAGAAGGAGGAGAACTTTAGGACTTTACACAAATTTGAGCTCTTAGAATCACTGAAAAGATCAAGAATTCGGTGTAGATCTGTATCTTTTCAGTGCTGAATGGGTGGGGTATTTATAGGCCCCAACCCAGTTCAAATTTGGAGCTCAAAACGATCAAATCGATCAAATCCCAGAATTCTGGGATCAGGCGGTTGCACCTCTTGATTGGAGAGGTGGCACCGCCTGGCAGAGCTCGAAGACTGAGCTCAGGCGATTGCTTCTCTCTGCCAGAGCTCGAAGACTGAGCTCGGTGATTGCATCACCTGGCAGAGCTCGAAGACTGAGCTTGGTGATTGCATCACCTGGCAGAGCTCGAAACTGAGCTCGGTGGTTGCATCACCTGGCAGAGCTCCAAACTGAGCTCAGGCTGATGCACCTCTCTGCCAGAGCTCGAAGACTGAGCTCGGTGATTGCATCACCTGGCAGGGCTCGAGACTGAGCTCAGGCTGATGCACCTCTCTGCCAGAGCTCGAAGACTGAGCTCGGTGGTTGCATCGCCTGGCAGAGCTCGAAACTTGAGCTCTGGCGGTGCTACCTCTTGGCAGAGGAGGTTGCACCGCCCAGTCTAGCTCGAAGACTGAGCTCTGGGCGGTTGCACCTCTCGGCTGGGGCGGTTGCACCTCCCAGCCTCGCAGCCCTGGCGGTTGCACCTCCTGGCTGGGGCGGTTGCACCTCCCAACCCCCACAGCCCAGGCGGTTGCACCTCCTGGCTGGGGCGGTTGCACCTCCTGGTGCAATCAGGGTCCGAATGGTTCACTCCATTCGGCCCACTTTGAATCTTTTCAGGGGCCCAATTGCCCCAAGATTAGGCTAATGGGATCACCTCCCATTTTCATGCTTAATCATCATGCTAACTACGATTAACTCTAAGACAACTTCTGCAGCTTTGCTCCGATGCGTCAATCGCTTCTTCCGGCGAGTTTCCGGCCAACTTCCGTCGATCAACCGATAACCCTCGGTGATCCTTCTGCGGACATCCAGCATACTCCTGGACTTTGCGACGATCCACTTGGCGAGTTCCGACGAGCTTCGCTTGGCAAGCTTCTGGACTTCTCGGATCTGTCCTCGCTGAACCTCCGACGACCGTCCGAACTTCCGTCGAACTCTTGAACTCCCAACGTGATCATGATCTTGACTCCGGCGCAACACCTGCTGCTTGTCTTACTCTTATCGTAGTTAATCCTGCACACTTATCTCAACACTTAGATTAGGTAACAAATGACAATTGACTTCATCATCAAAATCTGAGATTCAACAATAGGATTATCTCTTAATCCTAATCCTAATTACAGGTGAACTACATAACACAAAAAAACATCCTAAGCAAGTTTTTTTTAACCGCGAACGTCGAGTCTTGTTCCGGCGAGCTTTCCGACGAACTTCTTCCGACGGACTCCTTGCAAGCTCCTAATCTTTGTGATGACTTTAACGAGTAGCCGAGCCTTCTCGGTGATCTCCGCGAGCCTCCGATGATTTCTTCGGCGAACTTCCGACACGTTCCCGATTTCTTCTCGGTTGGTTCCGGCAGCATCTCCGATGATTCTTCGGTCTCTTAAACGTCCATCGAGCTCGACTCCGGTATCCTTGCTTTATGTTTTCTGGTTATCGTAGTTAATCCTGCACACTTAACTCAATAATATGGATTAGATCAATTAACCCACCAATTGATTATATCATCAAAATCCGAGATTCAACAATCTCCCCCTTTTTGATGATGACAATCAATTGATGACGAAGTTAAACATAAATCCCCCTATCTATATGCCATATTATGAGAAGATAAAAAACACTTGAATTCCATCCCATTGGATTTAAGCATAACCCGATAAGTTCTAATCGTAGAACTTATCGTTATCCTCATTAAACAATAGTAAGTACGAAACTTCGATGAAAATCATAAGTTAAATGATAAGGGACGAATTTTGCTACGACAGAAGATAAAGATTTTCAATATAAATTTCATGATATCAATCTTGTGATATTTTCAAGGATTTGCAAGTCATATAAGACATTCATATCACACAAGTTTTTGTAATTCATATTAGTCATGCTATCGTTCTGGTGTAAGTCATCACTTCTCCCCCTTTGTCATCAACAAAAAGAGACAAGCCAGCTAATTGATGATCATAGAAAAAGGTTTAGCATTTATCAAAGTTCATCATTCAAATTTGCCAGAAATAGTTTATCCAAAAGACATCATCATTTATGCAGATTAAAACAGTAGTTATCTAAAAGGAAAGATCAGTTATCGTTCAATCGATGACAAACTTGAACTTGTTGTTAAAAGCAAACATAACAGAATAAAAAGATACATCAATTTAATCCTTAGGAGGTAATCCTAGTGCTGATACATGATATCTATTTTTTCATTCATCTGTCGTAGTGTCTTCAAAATTTCAACTTGTTGATTCTGAATTTGTTCTTGCTGTGATTTAATCTGAGATAGCTCCACCATAATGATATCTTCAGAGGAGGAAACAGGAGCTGAAGGTGCTGCGCCAAAGGGACTAGGAGGAGGAGATTCATTTCCCATAAGAATTGGTGTTTCGGGTTGTTCTATTGGTGGAGAAATTAGATCCGTCCTTCTAGGCTGCCTAACCCATATGCCATTGCTAAAAGTGCACCTAAGTCTTTTCAGTAGGTTTTTATTTATTATGTTATATCGATCATTTTGAATAGATTCTTAATCGGGTGGAATGCAAATGTTATAGGCATGAAGAATTCTAGTGATTAACCTCCCATATGGCAATATAGTATCTTTAGTCATAATATCTTGCATGTGTTGGCGAATTAAGTACCCAAAATAATTATGCTGACCGGTCATAATCCAATACATGGTTCCTATCTCTATTTGACTTATTTCGTCAAGATGAAATTGTTTGGGGAATATGATGCTTGTGATAATGTGATGAAGAATTTTAGAGTTGAAAGGCAGTAAGTGTTCACAGCTCTTGGGTAGGAAGTCAAGGTTTGGATTTGCAAAAATTGTTTTCACGGCTTCGGTATAGGTTGTTCCTATTGTTTTGACGTCCCATTTACCTTTAAAATAGCATCCCCTATCTTTTTCAGTTATGCCAATTAGCTCACAAATAGTGCTGTCAAATATTCTAATGGGTGTTCCTAGAAGGTAAGTGCTTAGGCTATCGTTGTCCTCAGAAAGGTTGGCATAGAACAATCTAACTAATCGCGGATAGATTGATTCTCTATTTGTAGTAGAGGTAGAGCTTCTAGGTGTGCAAACCACATAATGGGTTCTAAGTCCTCTAGTTCATCCAGATCAACGTATTTTCCCTTATGGATACATCGTGTTTCAAATTTTGGAAAGCTAAGGGCTACCTCTTTTGATCTAAAAAGATCATGGTCAAATGAATCTCCTTCAATCCTTTTTCCTTTTGAACTCTTAAGAGTCATAATCTAGACAAGATGATGATGAAATTGTGAAAAATAAGCAAGGAAAAGAGGAAAGAAAAGAGGAAATGGAATACCAAAAAGAGGGATTTCAAATGTTACCTTATGGAGATTATGTTGAGAGATGGAAAGCTTGGACCACCAAGAATCCTTCTCCAATGCTTCTAAGAGTTAGAATGAGGGTTAGAGGGAATGGGAGAGGGTTTTGAGAGTGTTTTTTCGGGTTGGGGGCGGTGTCACCGCCGGCCCTAACCCCTCGGTTTAATAGGGGTCGCTCGGTCGGTGTCACCGCCAAACCGGTCGGTGTCACCGCCTGGTGCCCGAGCGCCAGGCGGTGCAACCGCCGGATCTGGCGGTGCCACCGCTGGCATCCCATGGAGATAGAAAAAAAAAAAAAATTTTTTTTTTTCTTCCTCCCTTTTGTTTAGCTTCTTCCCTCAAGATCATAAGTTATACTTTAATGGATCATTTGAATTGAAGAAGAAGGAAGAGATCAAATTCATAAAAGAAAGGAAAAGGATGAGTCATTTTTCGTGAAGCTCATTTTAGGGACAGTTTAACATGCCTAATTCCCTTCTAATGAATTCAAATTGATCTTCGTTCAAAGCTTTTGTAAATATATCTGCTAATTGATGCTTTGTGTCAATGAATTCTAGAACAACATCATTGTTAAGGACATGATCGCGTATGAAATGATGCCTAACGTCGATGTGCTTAGTTCTAGAGTGCAGAATTGGATTTTTAGTAAAACATATGGCACTAGTATTATCACATTTTATGGGAATGTTTTTAAAGTGAATTCCATAGTCTTCTAATGTATTTTTCATCCAAATGACTTGTGCACAACATGCACTTGCAGCAATGTATTCGGCTTCCGCCGTAGATAGTGCAACTGAATTTTGTTTCTTGGAAGTCCAAGAAACAAGTGCATGTCCTAAAAATTGGCATGTTCCAGATGTACTTTTTCTATCGATCCTGCATCTGCCAAAATCGGCGTCTGCATAAGCTATTAGATCAAATTTTTCAGATTTTGGATACCATAATCCTAAATTTGGAGTTCCTTTAAGATACCTAAATATTCTTTTAACACTCTTAAGATGAGATAATTTAGGATTAGATTGAAACCTAGCGTAGAGTCCTACACTAAACATAATATCTGGTCTAGTCGCGGTGAGGTAGAGTAGACTACCTATCATTCCCCTATATGTTTTTTGATCGAAATTTTTACTATTTTCATCCATATCTAACTTAGTCGCAGTGCTCATAGGGGTGTTTATTGCTTTTGAATTATCCATGTTAAATCGTTTTAACAATTCTAATGTATATTTGGATTGGTTAAGAAATATACCATCACTAAGTTGTTTGATTTGTAATCCTAAAAAGAAAGTTAATTCACCCATTAAACTCATTTCAAATTCATGACTCATACATTTGGCAAATGATTCACATAGTGATTCATCCGAAGAGCCAAAAATAATATCGTCAACATAAATTTGCACAATAAGAAAATTATTTTCAAAATGTTTAATAAACAATGTAGTATCAACCTTGCCTTTGGTAAAATTATTTAAAATAAGAAAGGAACTAAGCCTTTCATACCAAGCTCTAGGAGCTTGTTTCAAGCCATAGAGAGCTTTAGTCAATTTGAATACATGATTAGGAAGTAGAGAATTTTCAAATCCGGGAGGTTGTTCGACATATACTTCTTCGGAAATAAAACCATTCAAGAAAGCACTTTTGACATCCATTTGAAATAGTTTAAAATTATTACTACTAGCATAGGCAAGGAGCATCCTTATGGCTTCTAATCGAGCCACGGGAGCGAAGGTTTCTTCGTAATCGATACCTTCTTCTTGGTTGAAACCTTTGGCCACTAATCTAGCCTTGTTTCTAACCACGATACCATTTTCGTCTTGCTTGTTTCTAAAGACCCACTTAGTACCTATGACTAAGTGGTCACTTGGTCTAGGAACAAGCTTCCATACCTCATTCCTCTCAAATTGGTTCAATTCTCCTTGCATTGCAATGACCCAAAAATCATCTTTTAAGGCTTCGTCAATGCATTTAGGTTCAATTTGAGAAAGGAAAGCGGCGTTAGCACAAAAATTCTTGAAAGAAGAATGAGTTTGAACCCCTTTTGTTGTATCTCCTATAATTAGCTCCTTTGGATGAGCATCTACATACTTCCATTCTTTGGGTAAAGAAATTTCGGAAGAAGATGCATTCAAATGGCTATTTTGAGGAGGGGGTTCGTTTAAATTCAGATTATCAAAACCAAGATCATCATCAAAATCATTTTTCTTTGAATTAGAAATTTCATTAAAAACCACATGAATAGACTCTTCTATTACTAAGGTCCTTTTGTTAAAGACACGAAAGGCCTTAGAAACGGAGGAGTAACGAAGAAAAATGCCTTCATCGGATTTAGCATCAAATTTACCTAGGGCATCCTTTTCATTTAAAATGAAGCATTTACAACCAAAAACTTTAAAATAAGAAATATTTAGTTTTTTGTTATTCTATAATTCATAGGGAGTTTTTGATAGAGATAGTCTTATTAGGACCCTATTCATGATGCAACAAGCCGTATTTACGGCCTCGGCCCAAAAATATTTGGGTAAACTATGTTCATTTAACATAGTTCTTGCCATTTCTTGTAGGTTTCTATTTTTTCTTTCAACTACTCCATTTTGTTGAGGATTTCTTGGAGTTGAGAAGTTGTGATTGTACCCATTAACTTCGCAAAAATTTTGAAAGTCACGGTTTTGGAATTCACCACCGTGATCACTCCGAATTGATGAAATCATGAAGCCTTTTTCGTTTTGAGTGAGTTTACAAAATTTAGAGAAACACTTGAAGCAATCACTTTTGTGAGCTAAGAAATAGGTCCAAGTGTATCTAGAGTAGTCATCCACAATCACGAAAGCATATTTGCTTCCACCTAGACTTGTTGTATCAATTGGTCCAAATAAGTCCAAATGGATCAATTGTAATGGTCTAGTGGTGCTAATTTGATTTTTTGGTTTGAAGCTTGTTTTTATTTGTTTGCCTAGTTGACATGCATCGCATACCTTATCCTTAATAAACTTCATATTCGGAATCCCTCGTACTAATTCTTGAGATGAGATTTTCGATATTGTTTTCATGCTTGCATGACCTAATCTCCTATGCCAAAGCCAAGCATCATCATTTATGGCGGAGAAACACATTTCATTACTTAGTTCATCAAGATTGATGGTATAGACATTATTTTATTTTAAAGCAATCATAGTCATGTTATGATTTGGTTTTTCAATAATGCACATATTTGATTCAAATCTAACAATATAACCTTTATCGCATAGTTGACTAATACTCAAGAGATTATGTTTTAATCCATCAACTAGTAAAACATCATCAATGGAAAAACTAAATTTGTTACCAATAGTTCCCTTGCCAATGATTTTGCCTTTGTTGTTGTCTCCGAAGGTGACGTACCCTTCTTCTTTGCTAGTAAGCATAGAGAAATGAGATGGATCTCCAGTCATATGTCTTGAGCATCCACTATCGAGATACCATCTCTTGCTCCTAGCTTGTGGGTTTGTCTATAAAAGAGGATGATTTTTAGGTACCCATTTGATTTTGGGTGCCTCAAAAATTGATCCACTAACCTTGTTATTTATTTTTGAATCCTTTATAGTTCCTTTAGGAACCCATATTAATTTTTGTGAACTAATTTTCCTAAATGGACATTTGTAGGCAATATGTCCGGATTTGCAACAGAAGTTGCATTTCATATAAGAGGAAACATGTAATGTAGGTCATTTTATGAAAGTGGTAGGATTTTGATGTAATCCTTTTACAAATCCAATTCCATTTCTATTTACGATGTGACCCTTGTGTGCAAGGATCATATCTAATCCTTTGCTACCAACCTTAAACTTGTTTAAGGTTTCCTTAAGAAGCAAATTTTTATTTTTTATTGCTTCTAAATGCTCACACTTAGAGCATGGAGGAGTTTAAAGACTATCAAACTTATCTTGTAGCAAAGCATGCTCTTTCTTTAAGATACTTAACTTCTTGCTAACAGTTCTACATTCATCAAATAATTCATGAAAAGCAATAGAGAGTTCTTCAAAAGATAAATCTTCATTAAATAAATCACATACCTCTTCTCCTAAAGCCATTAGCGCGTAATGAGCAACTTGCTCGGTGTTGGACTCCTCTTCTTCGAACGCGCTTGAATCATCCCATGTAGCCTTGAGTGCCTTCTTCTTTGATGTCTTCTTTTTGGCTTGAGGACAATCGTTCTTGTAGTATCCCGGTTTTTTGCATTCATAGCAAATCACTTGGTCCTTCTTTTGTTCAAATTTATTTTTTATATTATTTTTAAATTTGTTCTTTCTTAAATATTTTTTAAATTTTTGAGTCAAAAGTGCAATGTCATTGTCACTGTCCTCATCACTTGATGTTCCTTTCAAGTGGTCTTCTTGTGATTTGAGTGCAATATCCTTCCTGTTCTTTGGAAGGGGGTTCTCGAGCTCGTCATGAGCTTGACATGTCATTTCGTAGGTCATTAGAGACCCAATGAGTTCTTCAAGAGGGAATGCTTTAAGGTCTTTGGCCTCTTGAATGGCCATAACTTTTGGATCCCAACTTTTAGGGAGGGATCTTAAGATTTTAGTTACTAGTTCAAAGTTAGTAAAATCTTTACCAAGAGCTTTGAGTCCATTGATGACATCCGTAAACCGGGTGTACATGTCTCCGATGGACTCACTTGGTTTCATTCGGAAAAGTTCGTAAGAGTGCACAAGGATGTTGATTTTGGACTCTTTCACTCGGCTAGTGCCTTCATGAGTGACCTCAAGAGTTCTCCAAATATCAAAAGTTGAATCACACATTGAAACACGATTAAATTCGTTTTTGTCTAATGCACAAAACAAGGCATTCATAGCCTTTGCATTTAAAGCAAAAACCTTCTTCTCCGATTCATTCCATTCGCTCATCGGAAGAGAAGATTTTTGAAATCCATTCTCGACAATAGACCAAAGCTCAAAGTCCATAGAAATGAGGAAGATTCTCATGCGAGTCTTCCAATATGTGTAATCCGACCTATTAAACAAAGGTGGTCGTGCAATAGAATGGCCCTCTTGCATACCAGAGTAAGCCATCTCTCTTGGGTATTAAACCAAATATGAGAGATAACCTTGCTCTGATACCACTTGTTAGGATCGGAGCGGCACTAAGAGGGGGGGGTGAATTAGTGCAGCGGATTAAAACTTCGATTTTAACAAAATCTTTCGTACGATAAGAACGGAACTTGAAAAGTTTAACTTGAAAGCATATTCTTAAAGTTGCGCAGCAAGGGTAATAAGGAACTAAAGCAGTAAGAAGATTTGCAGTAATGTAAATGACAATAATAAAATACAAACTAGAGATTACGCCGATTTTTAGAGTGGTTCGGTCAAATGACCTACTCCACTTGCGATGCCCCTCTTCGATGAGGCTCCCACCTTCCACTAGCAAATCTCTTGAAATGGAAGGGTAAACACCCCTCTTACAACCTTTTACAAGCAGTTCAACCTCTTACAAATTTTCAATAAGAAAGAAGGAGGAGAACTCTCTAGCAAATTGAAAACAAGACTTGCTAAGACTTTCTAAGACTTTTCTCTCAATCAAAATGCTTCTCAAAAGTTGTAACCTCAGCTGAGATTTGAGGGGTATTTATAGGCCTCAAGAGGATTCAAATTTGGGCTCCAAAATTTGAATTCTCTTAGGGTTCCCGGTGCTAGAGGTGCCACCGCCTAGCCAAGCGGTGCCACCGCCCAGCGCTCGGGTGCTGGACGGTGCAACCGCCCAGCCAAGGAGGTGTCACCGCCCAGCACTCGGGTGCTGGGCGGTTTCACCACCCAGCCAGGTGGTGCCACCGCCTGGCTCTCCGATTCATTGGTTTGGCTTAATTTTAGCCCAAACCAAATCTGACTTTGGGCCCAGTTGGCCCCTAACCAGGATATAGGATTATCTCTTAATCCTAATCCTAATTACAGGTGAACTACATAACACAAAAAAACATCCTAAGCAAGTTTTTTTTAACTGCGAACGTCGAGTCTTGTTCCGGCGAGCTTTCCGACGAACTTCTTCCGACGGACTCCCTGCAAGCTCCCAATCTTTGTGATGACTTTAATGAGTAGCCGAGCCTTCTCGGTGATCTCCGCGAGCCTCCGACGATTTCTTCGGCGAACTTCCGACACGTTCCCGATTTCTTCTCGGTTGGTTCCGACAGCATCTCCGATGATTCTTCGGTCTCTTAAACGTCCATCGAGCTCGACTCCGGTATCCTTGCTTTATGTTTTCTGGTTATCGTAGTTAATCCTGCACACTTAACTCAATAATATGGATTAGATCAATTAATCCACCAATTGATTATATCATCAAAATCCGAGATTCAACATACTTGTATGAAACTAATAACTTAAGATGAAACATCTCTATCTTATTAATTTTTCGATAAAATATTAATGAATCCATGTATATTATGTTTTTGTGAATCTCTTGGACTATGAAAATGATTTGATGAATTTGAATGAGTTTTATCAAAATCATAATCTCATGAAATCTTTTATATGAATCAAGATTTTTCATGATCTCCTAAGAATTCTTTACGTTATTTATTTAAGAGGAGATTTGTTAAAATGAATCATGATTTCTCTTGATTTTTTGGAATTATAATTTTTACGATTTATAATGAATTAAGAGATATTATATATGAATCAAGATAGTTTATGTGTTCTCTCATGACATCTCTTAAGGTTTATGACTTAAATTTTATTTTGTAAAATTCTTTGAATTTATGAAGTATATCTCATCACCAAGTTCTTTTTGATATTCTTCATGTGATGATATGAATACATAAAACACTCATGATATTATTTTGATACATGCAATGATGAAATATTTATGATGAAAAATTGTTTTGATATTCATGACTTGATTTTTCATCTTTGTTACCTTAGCTTTGTCATAATTTGAAAATTGATGTAAAGGGTTTTCCCTTCTTTTTGACAATGACAAAGGGGGAGCAAAACTTGCTAGAAAGCAAATTTGCTAGTTTGCACAATTCGAAAAGAGGCAAACTTTATAACTTGCTAATCTCAAAAAGGAAGCAAGAAGTGCTATTTTGTAAATCTCAAGAGAAGCAATGTTTACCAAATTACACATTTCAAAAGAGGCAAAATAGTCCATCTTGCACATCTCAAAAGATGTAAAATTTTGTTAACTCTTTTACGTGTAAAATTTGATAGGTTGCATACTATAAATTTGCATACCAAATGTGCTATCTTGCCTATCTCAAGATGCAAAATATGCTAACTTGCACTTTGCAATGGAAGCAAAATTGCTAGCTCAAACATTGCAAAGAAAGCAAAAAATTGCTAGATAGCAACTTGCATATTTCAAGAAGCAAGAGTTACTTTCTTGATCATCTCTAATTTGTTAGCTAGCATGATGTAGAATTTGCTATCTTGAACATTATAAAGAAATGCTATCTTGCACATCGCAAAGAAAAGCAAATATGCCAATTTGCACATCTTTAAATTTACTAGCTTATATGTTGTAAAACTTACATATCTAAAACTTGATAGCATGAATGTTCTAAGCATGATGTAACACTTGCTAAATTTTTTAGCTTTAAATTGCATGATGATAAAACTTGATATTATGTTTTTCATGCAATGATTTGAATCTATATCTCTAAACACATAAGAGTTGGAACATATTCTTTTTGTTGATGACAAAGGGAGAGAAGTATGTTGATGATATGCATGATTTGATCATAACATGTTACTTGGATTTTTGAATCCAAGAGTCTATCAATATGACATATTGATAGAGGAAGTTTGTTTAAACTCCGGGAGTTACGGTTAACTCCGTCGTCGATTGGTTGTCATCATAAAAAAGGGCGAGTTTGTTGAATCTCATATTTTGATGATGAAACCAATTGATATGTGTTTATGTTTTAATCTGCATTTTGAGTGATGCAGGATGCTTCGATCAGGATGAGACAATTAAAGCAAAAAAAATCATGTTGGGCCGGAGGAACATGTCAGAAGATTGTACGTCAGGCTGGTGGGTCGGTTGACGTATCGACAGAAGGCTTCGGGCCGTGGATTGGAGCATCGGGCCAAGAAGAGCATATATTGCGCCAAGGTTATCGAAGTTGCAGAGTCAACTGGCCGATTGGGCAATAGGCCACAAGAGAGGACGATGAGCGAAAGAATCAGACGAAACGTCAAGGAACCAATGACATGCCGAACAACTTAATTAATGCTTAGTATTAATTGTCTAGATCGAAGTATGTTTTATATATGCAGGATTAACTACGATAGCAAGGCATGAAGCAAAATGAAATCCCGAAGTCAATGACGCGATCACGTTGGGAGTTCGAGAGTTCGTCGAAAGTTCGGACATTCGTCAGAAGTTCTGGTAGAACCAGCCGAGAAGTCATGGAGCTTGCCAGAGAAGCTCGTCGGAACTCACCAAGAAGATCGTCGTGAAGTCCAGGAGTTTGCCGAGAGTACATCGGAACATTGTCGAGAGATCATTGGAAGTTCACTAGAAGATCGCCGAAAGCTCACCGGAAGTTAGACATAGAGACTTGTTTAGCTTAGCAAATGTCTTAGAATTTCATAGTTAGCACGTAATTGGGCTTGGATTTGGGCCAACCCAATTAGGGACCAGCTAAGCCCATGTAAGTGTTGAATCTCGTATTTTGATGATGAAACCAATTGATAATTATGTTTACGTTTAACTGCATTTTGAGTGATGCAGGTCTACTCGATCATGATTAGACAATTAAGGCAGGAGGAATTGACGTTGCGCCGAAGGAGATCACGTTAGGATATTGGATGGCAGAAGGCTTCGGACGTCGGGCATCGGGCCAAGAGCAGAATTGCGCCAAGGATATCGGCATTGCGGAGGTCAACCGCCGATTGGGCAACAAGCCGCAAGAGAGGACGATGCGCCGAAGAATCGGACGAAGCGCCAACCAATGACGTGCAGAGCAACAGAATGTCAATTCGCATTGTAATAATTGTCTAGATCGGAGTTGAGTTTTGGTTTGTGTGTGCAGGATTAACTACGATAACGATGAAGACATAAAGTGAAACAAAGTGCTGGAGTCAAGCGCGAAGGATTCGTTGGGAGTTCGAGAGTTCGACGGAAGTCCGAAAGTTCATCGGGAATGCTGCCGGAACTAGCCAAGAATGAGTAGGGAGCTTGCCGAAGGGTTTTTCGGAAGCTCGCCGGAAGGTTCGTTGGAAGTTCGCGGAGCTCGCCGAGAAAGATCGGAGCTTGCCGAAGAAGCTCATCGGAACTCACTAAGATCAAATCATGAAGTCTAGGAGCTTGCCGGGAGTCCGTAGAATGGTTTCCGAGAGTTTATCGGAAGACCGCCGGAAGTTCGCCGGAAGCTCGCCGGAAGAAGTCTTGACTTACGGACTTTGTAATAGCTTAGAAAATGTCTTTAAATTCGTAGTTAGTATGTTAATTAGGGTTAGGATTAGGTGTTAATCTTATAACCCAAGTAGGGGCCAATTGGGCCCGAGTTCGGACTGGTTTGGGCCAAGTTTGGAGCCTAACCAGTGAGCTGAATTGGCCTAGGCGGTGGCACCGCCTAGGCTGGGCGGTGACACCGCCCAGCACCCGAGAGCTGGGCGGTGACACTTCCTGGGCTGGGCGGTTGCACTGCCCAGCACCCGAGCGTTGGGCCGTGGCACCGCTTGGCTGGGCGGTGGCACCGCCAGCATCGGGAACATAAGAGAATTCAAATTTTTGGAGCCCAAATTTGAATCCTCTTGAGGCCTATAAATACCCCTCAAGTCTCAGCTGAGAAGACAACTTTTTGAGTAGCAAGTGTTTGAGAGAAAGGTCTTAGAAAAGTCCTAGCTAATCTTGTTTTCATTTTGCTAGTGTTCACCTCCTTCTTTCTTGCTGAAAATTTGTAAGAGAGTGAACCGCTTGTAAAGAGTTGTAAGAGGGGTATTTACCCTTCCCTTTCAAGAAATTTGCTAGTGGAAGGTGGGAGCCTCATCGAAGAGGGGCCTCGCAAGTAGATGTAGGTCATTTGACCGAACCACTTTAAAATTGACGTAATCTCTGGTTTGCGTTTATGTTTATGCATTTATCTTTCTACAAACCTTTACTTTGCTAAGTTCACTGCCCTCATCTTATTACGTACGCTTTCAACGCAATTAAAACGGTTTCAAACGAAAACGGTGCTTTTATCATACGAAAGATTTTCTAAAACCGAAGTTTTAATCCGCTGCACTAATCCACCCCCCCCCCCCCCCCCCCCCTCTTAGTGCTGCTCCGATCCTAACAGTAAGAACTGTGTTGGGCCCAATAAGAAGCCCAAACAATGCCCCAAGAAATCTCACCATCGTGGCACAGTCTTCGAGACTATGTCAGGCGGTGGTACCGCCAATCTGGGTGGTTGTACCACCCCTGGCTGGGTGCCAGGCGGTGGTACCGCCCAGGACAATATCAGCCAGGCTGACATTGGGCGGTGGTACCGCCCAGTGCAGGTGGTGGTACCGCTCGTGCCCGAGGAACCTGGGATGGGAAAGTTTTAGGCTCCAAATTTGAATCAACTTGAAGCCTATAAATACTCCTCTCATCCCTGGTTAAAGCACACAAGCATAGAGAGATTAAAAGAGAGAAAACGCTGCTACGATCAAAGTGTATTCCTTCCTCTAGCTTAAACTTAAATTTCTGTTTAGAGAGGAGAGTGAATGCTTGTAAGGGTTATCTCCTAAACTCGGTAAAAGGAGAAGAGGGGTATAAAAGGTAATTGGCCTTCACCTATTGAAGGAAGGCCTCTAGTGGATGCTAGTGACCTCATCGGAGGAGGAAGCCGAAAGTGGATGTAGGTCACGTTGACCGAACCACTCTAAAACTGTTGTGTTCTCTGGTTTGCATTTCATTCCTACTATTACCTTACTGCAAACTTCCTTAAGTGCTTACTGCATTCAATTCATTACGTACGCTTTCAAGTTAAGTTTCCGAAATCGGTTTTTCATCGGAAACAGTTTTATCGCAACGAAGTCTTTGAAGACGTGATTTTTACCACTACACTAATTCACGCCCCCCCCCCCCCCCCCCCTCTTAGTGCCGACCCTAACTCTTGATCCTAACAAAAAGTGAGAAAATACTGTAGCAATCACTTGAGAAATCCCCTCTAGCTCTACGTTTAGAATTCTATTTAGGGAGGAATGAGTGCTTGTAAAAGGTTGTCTCCTAAACCTATAAAAAGGAGAAGAGGGGTATAAAAGGGTAGTTGATCTTAGCCCGTTGAAAGAAGATCGGTCGTGGAAGCCGGTGGCCTCGATGAAAGAAGAATCGGGAGTGGATGTAGGTCACGATGACCGAACTACTATAAAAATATGGTTTATATTTCTATTTTTCTCTTTACTTTAATTACAAACTGAATTATTACTTTCACTACCTTACGAATACGTTTTCAAGTTAACATCTTTCCGAAATGATTTTATGGAACGAAAGTTTTTTAAAACCTATATTTTTATCCGCTACACTAATTTACCCCCCCCCCCCCCCCCTCTTAGTGCCGACTCGATCCTAACAAATATATCTATGATTGCCTTAAAACATAATGTGTATACTATTGACATTGACGATCTTTGTAATAAAATGTGTTTTTCGGTTTTAAGCAATGATGCTTGGCTTTAGCATAGGAGGTTAGGTCATGTTAGTATAAAACTAATCTCTCATATTTTATTTAGAGAACTTGTAAGAGGAATCCCTAGCATTAAGTTTGTCAAAGATAAAATGTGTGATGTATGTCAACTTAGAAAGCAAATAAAAGGTAGTTTCAAGTTAAAGAATCAAATAAGCACCTCTAGACCATTGTTGTAATTGATCCATATAGATTTATTTGGTCCAATTGATACAGCAAGCCTAGGAGGTAGCATATACGCCTTTCTAATTATTGATGATTATAGTAGATACACTTGGACATACTTCTTGACACACAAAAATAATTGTTTTAAGTATTTTTCAAAATTTTATAAACTTGTTTAAAATTGAAAATTCTTTATGATTTCATCTATATGTAGCGATCACGGTGGTAAGTTTCAAATTTGTGATTTCCAAAACTTTTATGAATCAAATGGGCATAACCATAATTTCTCTACTCCAAGAAACCCATAACAAAATAGAGTAGTCGAAAGAAAAAAATAGGAGTTTACAAGAAATGGCAAGAACCATGTTAAATGAATATAGCTTACCGAAATATTTTTAGGCCGAAACCGTTAACATGGCATACTATGTCATGAATAGGGTTCTAGTAAGACCATTACTTTCCAAAACTCCTTATGAGTTGTGGAATAACAAAAAACCTAATATTTCGTATTTTAAAGTTTTTGGTTATAAATATTTTATTTTAAATGAAAAAGATGCCTTAGGAAAATTTGATTCAAAATTCGATGAAGGCATTTTTCTTGGTTATTCTTCTACTTCTAAAGTATTTTGTGTGTTTAATAAAAGAACTTTAGTTATAGAAGAATCTATTCATATTACTTTCAATGAGGTTTCTGAATTCAAGAAAAATGATTTTAATGATGATTTTGATTTTGATGGTTTAAATTTGAATGAACCCTCTCCTCCCACTAGCAACTTGGATGCATCTTCTTTCAAATAATCCTTACCTAAGGGTTAGGAAGTATGTAGATACTCATCCTAAGGAGTTAATCATTGGAGACACTTCAAAAGGTATTCAAACTCGTTCTTCTCTTAAAAATTTTTGTGCGAGTGTAGCCTTTTTATCTCAAATTGAACCTAAATGCATTGACGAGGCCTTGAAAGATGATTCATGGGTTATTGCAATACATGAGAAATTAAATCAATTTGAGAGAAATGAGGTGTGGAAGTTTGTTCCTAGACCTAGTGACATTTGGTAAATGGTACTAAATGAGTCTTTAGAAACAAACAAGATGAACTTGATATCGTGATTAGAAACAATGCTAGATTCGTGGCCAAAGGTTTCAACCAAGAAGAAGGTATCGATTATGAAGAAACCTTTACTCCTATAGCTAGACTTGAAGCCATAACGAGTCTCCTTGCCTATGCTAGTTGTAATAATTTTAAGTTGTTTCAAATGGATGTTAAAAGTGCTTTTCTTAGTGGCTTTATTTCTTAGTGGCTTTATTTCTGGCTTTATTCCAGATTTGAGAATGCTAACTTTTCAAATCATGTGTTTAAGTTGACTAAAGCTCTCTATGGATTAAAACAAGCCCCTAGGGCTTGGTATGAGAGGTTTAGTTCTTTTCTTATTCAAAATAATTTTATGAAATGTAAGGTCGATACTACATTGTTTATCAAATATTTTGAAAATGATTTTCTCATTGTTCAAATTTATGTTGATGATATCATTTTTGGATCTTCAAATGAGTCTTTATGTGAATCTTTTGCTAATAGTATGAGCCATGAATTCAAAATGAGTTTGATAGAGGAATTAACTTTTTTCTTAGGTTTACAAATCAAACAACTTAGTGATGGATTCTTTGTTAGTCAAATAAAATATACTTTAGATCTATTAAAATGATTTAATATGGATAATGCTAAGGTTATTAATACACTAATGAGTACTTCTACAAGACTAGATATGGACACTAATGGAGAATGTTCTGATCAAAAGACTTACAGGGGTATAATAGGTAATTTATTATACCTCATAGTAACTAGACCCGATATCATATTTAGTATTGAACTATGTGCTAGATTTCAATCTAATCCTAAATAATCTCACTTAAAAGCTGTTAAAAGGATTTTTAGATATCTAAAAGGAACTCATAATCTAGAACTATGGTATCTAAATTCCAAAAGCTTTGAGTTACTTGCTTATGCTAATGTTGATTTTCTAGTTGTCAAATAGATAGAAAAAATACATCCAAAATATGTCAATTCTTAGGTCACGCACTTGTCTCTTGGTCCTCTAAGAAACAAAACTCAGTTACATTATCTACAACTAAAGTTGAGTATATAGCAGCAGTCGGTGCATGTTATGCACAAGTTATCTGGATGAAAAACACTTTAGAAGATTATAAAATTTACTTGAAAAATATACCTATAAAATGTGATAACACTAGTACAATATATTTAATAAAAAATCTCATTCAACACTCTAGAACTAAACATATTGATATTAGGCATCATTTTGTTAGAGATCATATTAATGATCATGACATATCTTTAGAATTTATTGATACAAAGCATCAATTAGTAGATATTTTTATAAAACCATTGAATGAGAAATAATTTGATTTTATTAAAAGAGAATTAAGCATGTTAAACCTTCCAAATGCATGAATTCCTTTATAAGTTTTCGGATTTTTTGATTTTTCGTAACTTAAATTTTCCTTTTAAATTGAGATCATTTCCTATGAATTCTTATTTTTTCTATTTACCAAAGAAGAACCTTAATTTTTTTATCTTTCATTTGATGATACTGTCCCATGAATTCTTTCTCACTCTACTCACAAAAGAAGAATTTTATCCATGGACTTTTAATATGTGATGATCATTTGCAAGAATAAGGATTTGATTTTTTATGGTATGGACATCTTGATCCTTTATGATGAATCCTCTCTCTTTGCTATAGTAGAAGCTTGATTCAATGAAATATAACTTTCATGAATTTGGTTCTTGATTTTTTCATGGAGAATGAATTCCTCTCTTACTCTTCTTCCTCTTCTTCTTATGACAAAGGAAGAACGAAACTTTACTTCTCAAGAAGAACCAAAAAGCTCTTGCACATCTAAAGCGAAAATGCTAGCTTGCCCATTTCGAAAAGCAAAAGCAGTTATCATGCAAAGTTTTTGCTTAACTTCTCATTTTTGCTAGCTTGGATAAATTAGTGTAAAACTTACTTGAATAGTTTAAAACACTTGCATTGTTGAATGATTCTCTCTTTTGTTGATGACAAAGGGGAAGAAATGATGAATGTTTGGTATCATAATCAAAATGGTGATTTAATGCATGAAGTGATAAATACTTAAAAATTTTAATGTCTTAGCATCATGAATGTTATGCTGAAAATGATGTATCATTAATACTTTAGTATGGGAGAAATGATGAATGTTTGATATCATAATCAAAATATTGATTTAATGCATGAAGTGATAAATGCTTAAAACTTTTGATGTCTTAGCATCATGAATGTTTTAGCATCATGAATGTTATATCTTAGTATCATAAATATTTAGTATCATGTATGATATGCCCACAGTATTGATTGATTTATTTTTGGTATCATGCATGAAAATGAAAAATAAGGTTTTGAAATCGTGCATGCTTTTATTTGAAACTATAATGATGCACAAACATATGAAATTTTGATTTGATATATTGCATTCGATCCTTGTGATCAAAATTGTTTCACTTAAATTCAAAGTTACTTATCTTAATATGACATATAGATAGGGGGAGTTAAGGTTACCTCTGTCATCAATTGGTTGTCATCAACAAAAAGGAAGAGATTATTGAATCTCAGATTTTGATGGTGAAATTAATTGATAAATTATTGATCTAATCCATATGTTGATATAAGTATTGCAGGATTGACTACAATAATGAATAAGGCATAAAGCAGATGTTGGGCCGAGTCAAAGATCAAACGATATGACGAAGATTCGAACGATGTGCCGGAAGCTCGTTGAGAGTTCATCGGGAGCTCGCCGAGAGTTCGTCGAGAGTTTGTCAAGAGTTCGTCGGGAGCTCATCGAGAAGTCATCGAGAGTTCACCAAAAGCTCGCCGAGAGTTCATCGGGGGCTCACCGAGAGTTCGCCAAGAATTCATCAGGAGTTCACCAAAAGCGTGTTGAAAGTTTACCGGAAGTTCATCAAGACTTCATCCAAAGAATGATTGACATACTAGATAAAGATTGCTTAGTTAATGCCTTAATTATCGTAGTTAGAACTTAGATTGAGTTAGCATCGGGAGGTAATCCCACTAACTCAGTTAGGTGCTAACTAGGCCCAAAATAGGGCTGAGTTTGGTCGAATAGAAGGCCACTTGGCCATTTGGAGCCTTGCTAGGCGGTGGCATCGCCTAGGGTGGGTGGTGGAACTGCTTGAGGCTCAGCCTCCTAGGTGGTTTGAGCAATAGTAATGCCTAGATTGGGCAATGGTACCATCGGCAGTTAATGTTGTCAAGCGATGGTATCGCCCTATCAAGCGGTGGTACCGCCAAAGCCTAGTCTCTGAGGCTCTGTTAGGCAATAGTACCACCAGTCTAGGCAATGGTATCTCCTAGTGTCAGAGTATCAGGTGATGGTATCGGCCAATACTGGCGGTGGTACCACTAATACCCCGAAAATCCTAGATGAGATAATTTTTGGCTTCAATTCAGAAACCTTTAGGGCTTATAAATATCCCACTTCTTTCTGCATGAAAAAAAAAAGAGCAGAAAAGTGTGAAAGAATCTTTAAGTGTTGGGGGTGTAAAAGTGTTGTAAAAGTGCTAAGGGTCCTCCTCCTCTTTCTTCAGCTTTATAATCATTAGAGAAGAGGTGTGAGGCTTATAAGGGTTGTCTCCTAAACCTGTGAAAAAAAGAAAGCTTTGTAAGAAGGTGGTTGGTCTTTGCCAATTGAAGGAAAATCATTAGTGAACGCTGGTGACCTCGACAAAGGAAGAATCAAAAGTGGATGTAGGTTACAATAACAGAACCATTATAAATCTGGTGTGTTCTTTCCTTACTGCTTTCTTTACACTCTAAGTCATTACTTTCATTACTTTCTGATATGGGCTTTATCGAAATGATTTTATCAAACAAAATTTTTCAAATCAACGTAATTTTTATTGCTGCACTAATTCACCCCCCCCCCCCTCTTAGTGCCGGATTCCGGTGGCCTTGACGGAAGAGGAATCGGGAGTGGACGTAGGTCGCAATGACTAAACCACTATAAAATCGGTTTGCATTTACTATCTACTCTTCATTGGTATTGCTTTTTGTTTTAACTACTTAATACACTTACTCTAAGTCAAGCACACTTTTAATATTTGTTTTTATAGAAAGAAAGTTTTTAAATCATCATAACTTTTATGAAAGTACTAATTTACCCCCCTCTCTTAGTGCCGATATAGTCCTAACAAGAATGTCACAGATGGTTATCGTGCACCCGCAACACCTTCGTCAACAGACTGTTCATCACTTTTATTTACTTGTACATATATTTGGTAGTGTGTTTTACCTTAGTTTTATGTGATTTTGCTTAAAAACTATGAGCAAGAATAGTTTATAGGGCTGTAAAGCGACCACTAACTAAAATACGTAAAATTATCATAGAATAGCCCAAATTTCAAGTGTTAGGGCCTGCTTTATATAGATTTTGAGACGGAGCAAAATATTAGCCATCTCAACACCCTAGAATCACCTGGGTGGCACATGACTAGATGAGGGTTTGGGTAGTGTTGGGTATTAATTGGATTCACATATTTGCATGTTAAAATTATGAGAACTTGCTAATGCATCCGACACTTAGTAAGTAGTCATTTGGGGACTTACGACTGTTCATTTACTTTCTAAGGTTTTTTATTTTCTCCTTTCTCTCTTGCATGCATTGTGTTTACTGAATTGCTTGTAAAGCTATCCTCTTTGCAAGACATCAGGACTTGTTCGCTACTTATTTTTGAACTAATCAATTTGCTCTTTTACAAGTTCTTCGAGACCTGAGTGAGGTTTCAACTAGGTTGACCCATTACGGATGAATAATATAAGTGTGTCTCATGACTTAAGTAATTTCAACTAAGTCCATGACATATCCCCGACCCTATTCTGCTATCTTGTCGCGGATCTTTCATTGACATCATCATCGACTTTGCTAACTATAGAAGCGAAGGAAGTCGCTATCATTGATCATTGGCCCACCTATTGTCGATCTTCCACTAACGCCATAGTCATCAGCTCTGCTAGCTACATAAGAGGAGAAAATGAATGCCATCTATCACTAATCCTAGCTTGCTCATTTGCCATCGATCTTTTGCCAACATCATCACCGTCGACTCTATTACTAGTGGGAGAGGAGTAAGAAGAGTAGGAGGAAGAACACAAATAGGAGAAGAAGAAATGAAGAGGAGAAGGGAGAAGAGGTGGAGGAAGAAAGAGAAGAAAAGAGGAAGAAAGAGAAGAAAAGAGGAGGAAGAAGTGAAGGATATTTCGGTATATTTATAAAGAGATATTTTAGATATATTAAAATTATTAAAATAATATTATCGATGGTAAAATAAAGGTTATAAATAGTAATCTCTGAATGAAAATTACCGATTACCTTATAAGGATAGAGAATACGTGCATTAATCCTCTCAGAACTCAATATTAAGTGAAGCCTCATTCATTGGATGCAGTTTTATTAATAAAAAGAGTAAATGTTTTTTTGTCAATGATTCAACATAGTGTTTAGTGCCATACATAGCAATATGCCAAGTCTCCCAACTTACGTTCTCAACTCTTGAACATGTGCAGCTTTTTCCCGGTAGCATATGCTCAACTCTCTCTCCTCCTTAGTTTCTATTGTCCAAGGATCTCTGCAACTACAAGTTCTAACCATGAAGCCAAGGATCTTAGATCCCCTGTAAGTTGACTGATTCATCCTTTACTAAGCTTTATGGTGGCTGTTACCAGTTAGGATAGACTGGTTTTGCATTATCTGAACATTAGGTTACTATCACTGAAGCAAGGTTTCCATGTATGACAGAAACGAGTAGCCAAATTGTCAACAAGTAGGATCATAAACAATAGATGAACGGACAACCACAGAATCTGATGTAAATGGGTGGATGTGCCCGTAGCTCTCAGCTCGCCAAACGCTCATGGTTTTAATCCATCATTCCAGAACCTGATGGCTGCTACTGAACTCTGCTTGTGCTCTACTGAAGTGGATGTTGGGAAGAAGTTGCGACAGAAAGTTATTAGCACCAGACAAAGTACAAGAGACTATCGAGAAAATTCAAGTTATAATGAAAAGATTGTAAACTGTTTAGAATCGTCAAAAGAGTTATGCTGATAACAAAAGACGAGATATTGAGTTTCACGTCAGGGATTTTGTATTCCTGAAGGTCTCCTCTTCTAACGGCATTATAAAATTTGGGAAGAAAGGAAAGTTAAGCCCAAGATTTGTTGGACCTTTTGAGGTTCTTAAGAGAGTTGGTTCTATCGCTTATAGGATTGCTTTGCCACCATCATTGTGTCATATCCATGATATATTTCATGTTTCAATGATCAGAAAGTATATACATGATCCCTCTCATATCATTAAGTATGAGCCGATGATGATCGACAAAGACTTGTCTTATGGGGAAGGGTCCACTCAGATTATTAATAAGAAAGAAAAGATTCTAAGGAATCGGATCATCCCTCTAGTTAATGTGATCTAAAGATATCATTCTGGGGAGGAAACAACTTGAGAACTTGAGGAATAAATGAAGAAAGCTTATCCTCATCTTGTCGTCGAAGGAGGTATGATAAATTTAGATGACTAATTTTTTCTTTTAAGGAGGGGAGAGTATAACATCCCACATTTTTGATAATTTTGTAGATGCTTGTTTGTAAATATGAGGATAATTTAATAATTTTTTTGTATTAGATAATTTTATATTAAAAGTTTATGGCTAGGGACCTAAATGTAAATCTTAGAAAATTGATATGATTTATCAAAGATTCACATTAAGTTAAAAAAAAAAGAGGACATGTGTCACTAGCTAAACTAAGTATGGTGCCACCAATATTTGTTCTATGGATGACACATAAGCCCCTTTCATGCATGCTTGCCACCTTACAATCCTTGTGTTAGTTAAACCTAAGTAATTAAATGAGAGATTAAAGAAAACCTTAACAAAGGAGAGATACTTGCTGCAACCAGTGTGGGTTTGAGAAGAGAAGAGAAGAGAAGAGGAATTGAAGTAGTAGAAGAAGAAGCTTTGCTTTGCTTGAGGTTTTGCATCAATTCCCAACATTTGGGAATCAAAATTTTTTAAGACAAGTATTCTAACCCCATCACACAGTAATCCTAATATCTGTTTTCATTTTAGTTCTACATAATTTGAAAGATTTCAGTTTAGCACTAGACATTTCTTTCATTTTGATACAAAGCCATGAATTTATAATTTTTTGGTAATCTAACCTCTATGTATTGTTTCGAACCTAACTTTTAGCACCAAACTCTGATTTAGACAAATATAATCTATTTGAAAGTAGACTCAAAGATCTTTATTTTGATATCTAGATTGAATGATTTGGAGTTTAAATGCCTACTCATACTTTTGTTTTAATTAACCATATAGATTCTACAAAATAAGGACTATAATTTTTGATCTTTTATTACTAAACTGTTTATAACTTTCTGCTAGGAACTTAGATTCATGCAAAATATAATTTATTGGAAACTAGACTCAAAAATCTTTATATACTTACCTGATTTGAAAATTTTGGAATACAAATGTGAACGGAAGCATCTGTTTTCATTAACCCTGTGGATTCAGTAAAACAAAGCTAATGTTTTCGAACCTTTCACTACAAAATTATTTGTAACTCCTTGTTGTAAACTATAATTTATGCAAAATTTAATTTACCTAAAATAGATTGACACATCTTTCGAATGAAAATATTTTGTATAAATTAGAGCATAATTATTTATCCAAATAATTCATAAAATATACCTCTCAAATTCTGCCAGAATTGAGCTTTGATCGATTTCGCCGATTCTTATTTCTTCTCTTTGGAAATTGATTTTAGCAAAAACCCTTACTTTAGTTGAGCTTTACATTATTATTTTAAGTTTCTGTATGCTTTTGTCCTTTAATTATTTGCATACCTGATTTTATTATTTAAAGTTCATGTTTGTATCGCAATGTTTCATATAGGCACATGCATTCCGTTGTTCCGTATATATTTTCGATATGTCCCAATTTTATTATTTACACTATCCTTTTATACCCTGGTGTTTGTGGGATAAATGTGAACCTTTGCCAGAAATGGTAAAGGGAGTTATGCTTAGAGCCTGCAATGTTCTGTTGGTCCCGTATGACTTCACTCAGATATTGGTGGATGGAGCTCTTAGACGTGGGAGACTTATGTTTGGTAGTTATTCAAAAATGGATAGATCATATTATGTTATGATCCCACTTCACCATCTATATATTTTACATGATATCCAAAGCTTTGGTTATTTGTTTCTATGTGCGCTTTGGATAAGAATGAAATGAATGCGACATCATATATGTCATTTGAGCTTTTGTTTCATATTTATTTATTGATATGTTTCAAAATATTTATACATCTTTGATATACTTTGAAATATTCTATATATCATGGATATACTCCTTATGCCAATGATATGCTCCAATTAGGCTTTACTATCTTGTTATGAACGAAATATGCTTCAAACGAAATGACATTATAATTCTGCATTTGATAAGTGGCTATCTTTAAACTCTTGTATCTTTATATGCTCATTCTGTTACTATATAATTTTTTTCAGGATAGCTTATTACTCACTAAAATGTTTAAATTGCGCTGAGGCAATGGAAGGCTAGAAGATTTTTGGGGTAAATCTTTCATAGTTGAAAGGTGGTTGATCTATTAGTACACTTTGTATGTAATGAAATATTAATGACAAATTTGGATTGATGTATCTTGTAAATATTTGAAAAGTACCTCTCATGTCGGGATTTTAGGAATGTTAAGTTTAAATTGTGTAATGATATTAAATATGTGATATATGTTAGTTTTGTGATTGTATAGATTCCCACACTTGTGAATTTATGATATGGTTATGGTTTAGTTGAGTTGGTTTTGAATTTTGTGAATCATTAAGTAATATGATGTATGATTAAAAACTACATAGGTTTTATGAATTGTGGATTATAAAAGTGAATTTTAGATTCCCACACTTATGAATTTATGATGTGGTTATGGTTTAGTTGAGTTGGTTTTGGATTTTGTGAATCATTAAGTAATATGATGTATGATTAAAAACTACATAGGTTTTATGAATTGTGGATTATAAAAGTGAATTTTGACTTGAATGTTTTCTTAGTGGCCTCAAATGTGTGTTTGGATCCTGGATTATTTGTTGAATTATAATATTATCAATTTTGAGAATTAAATTCAGGGGGCGTGACAACTTAGATCCTCAAGATGGTTCTCGAAGTATTTCCCCATTAGAGCCTCCTATGAAAGTGAGTCCATGGATAGAAACTAGTTGAGAGCTGGAAGAAGCCTTGCGACATGAAGAAGCAGTCATCAATGCCTACCAGCAAGCATCGATGAGGGCATCGACAGTTTAAGTGGGGGAGAATTATTGAAACTCATATTTTGATGATAAAATAAATTGATGAAGTTATAATATAATCAACATTTGAGCGATGCGGGATTAACTTCGATCATGGAAAGACAAATCGATTGAAGTAAGAAAATCAAACGTTGGGCCAGAGTAGAACATGTCGGAAGATTGGACGTTGGGCCGGAGGACTGGTCGACGTGACAGAAGGACTTCGTGCCTGTTAGGATCAAGAGCACTAAGAGGAGGAGGAGGGGGCAGGGGTGGGGTGGTGGGGGTGGTGAATTAGTGCAGCGAAAAACTTTTGACGATTAAAATTGCATTCGTACGATGAAATTATTTCCGACGTAAAACCATTTTCGGAAACTTAACTTGAAAGCAAGTTCGTAAAGGAGTGCAGCAAAAGTAATAAGGAAGTAAGCACATATGGAGGTTTGCAGTAAGGTAAGCAGTAAGAAGAAATACAAACCAGAGAGCACCATAATTTTAGAGTGGTTCGGTCAATCTTGACCTACATCCACTTTTGGCTTCCTCCTCCGACGAGGTCACCGACTTCCACTAGAGGCCTTCCTTCAATAGGCGAAGGCCAACCACCCTTTTACAGTTTCACTCCTTTTGACAGGCTTAGGAGACAACCCTTACCAACTTTTCTCTCCTCTCTTGAAATATCAAAACTTGGAAGAAAAGAGGGAGGAGAACTTCTAGCCTTTACAACACTTTTGAGCTCTAAAAATCACAGAGTAAGATTAGATTTTCGGTGCCTTTTGGTTGCCCTTTCATGCAAGAAAGGGTGGGGTATATATAGGCCCCAAACTGGTTTAAATTTGGAGCTCAAAAATATCACCTCCCGGATTTCGAGGGTCCTAGTGGTACTACCTCCTAACTGGGGCAGTACAACCGCTTGGCAGCTCGAAGACTGAGCCTCTGGGCAGTGCCACCACTGATAGGGGCGGTTGCACAGCCCAGTCTCACTCGGAGACTGAGCCCAGGCGGTGCCACTGCCCGACTAGGGCGGTTGCACCGCCCAACTTTCCTAGGAGACCATCTCCTGGGCGATGCCACCGCCTAACAGGAATTCTGGTCCGAATGGGTTGATCCATTCGGCCCAATTTGGGTTTGTCAAGGGCCCAATTGCCCCCAGATTAAGTTAATAGGATCACCTCCCATTCCTAACTTAATCTACATGCTAACTATGATATTTCTTAAGACATTTACTGCAACTTGCTCCGGTGCGTCAATCGCTTCTTCCGGCGAGCTTCCGGTGAACATCCGACGAACCTTCGGCGATGCTCCGGCGGACTTCCGGCAAACTCCTGGACTTGCGACGATCCACCTAGTGAGTTCCGATGAGCTTCTTTGGCAAGCTCCTGGACTTCTCGGATTTGTTCCCGCAGAGCCTCCGATGACCATCAGGACTTCCGTCGAACTCTCGAACCCCCAACGTGATCATGGTCTTGACTCCGGCGCAACTCCTACTACATGTTTTACTTCCATCGTAGTTAATTCTGCACATGTAAAACAAAACTTCGATCGAGACAATTAATCCTAAGCAATTAACCAAGTTGTCTGGCATATCATTGGTCCTTCGACGCTTCGTTCGATTTTTCGGCGCATCGTCCTCTCCTACGGCCTATTGCCCAATCGGCCAGTTGATTCCGCAACTCCGATATCCTTGGCATAATACCCTCTCTTCTTGGCCCGATGCCCAAATCCACGGCCCGAAGCCTTCTGTCGATACGTCGACCGATCCACCAGCCCGACATCGAATCTTCTGACATGTTCCTCCGGCACAACATAATTTTTTCTGCTTTAATTATCTCATCTTGATCGAAGTATCCTATGTTACTCAAAACGTAAATTAAAACATAAACACATATCAAGTGGTTTCATCATCAAAATACAAGATTCAACAGTGCCATGAGTTCAGGCATCGAGCTAAGAGGATCAGACATTATGCCAAGAAGATCGGATATTGTGGGAGGTCAACATGCTAATAGATTGGGTAATATGCCGAAGGTTCGGATGAAGCGTCGAATGAACTAATGACATGCCAAACAACATAGAATTCTAGTCTTATAATCGTTTATGTCTTGATCATTGTAGGTTACATCGTAATTGAATTAGTTTTGGGTGTAATCATGCTACCTCAATTAGGGACCCATTGGGCTTGATCTGGGATTGAGTTAGGCCCATTGGGAGGCCCATTCAATGACCCAGAGTTAGGTCTAATAGTAGACCACCTATGAGCTGGAACGCATGAAGTGTACTTTTTTCGGAAGACCCGGCGTTGGTAACGCTAGTATCAAGCAGTGGTACCGCCCAGACTAGCTGTGATATCACTGAGACTAGAGGTAGTATCGCTAGTACATAGTCTCCCATGTGTCAGGCGATAGTACCACCCAAACTAGGTGGTAGTACCGCCAGTTGTCAATGCTGCAAGCGGTGGTACCGCCCAGCACAGGTGGTGGCACCATTAGTACCCCGGAAACTCTGGATAAAACTTTTTTTAGCTCCATTTTTAAAGTCATTTGGGGCTTATAAATATCCTACTCATTCTTGTTTGAGTAAGCAAGAAAAGTGAATGAAAAGGCTGGTGATTCTAACTTATAAAATCTTAAAAAATGCATAGTGTCCCTCTCATCCTCTTTAAAGTTTTGAGCTTATTCTAAGAGAGGTGTGAAACTTGTAAATGTTCTCTCATAAACTTGTGAAAAGGAAAAAGAGTTGTAAATAGGGTAGTTAGTCTTTGCTCATTAAAAGAAGATCGTTAGTGAACACCGGTGGCCTCGACGGAAAAGGAATCAGGAGTGGATGTAGGTTGCAACGATCGAACTACTATAAAATTGGTTTGTATTTACTATCTGCTCTTCATTGATATTGTTTTTTGATTTAACTGCTTAATACACTTACTCTAAGTCAAATAGACTTTTGATATTTGTTTTAATTAAATGAAAGTTTTTAAATCGTCGTAATTTTTTATGAAAATACTAATTCACCCCTCTCTCTTAGTATCGATATGGTCCTAAAAAGAATGTCACATATAGTTATCGTGCAGCCGCAACACTTTCATTAATGAATCGTTCATCACGTTTATTTGCTTATACATATGTTTAGGAATGTGTTTTACCTTTTTTTTATGTGTTTTTGCTTGAAAACTATGAACAAGAATAGTTTATAGGGCTGTAAAGCGACCACTAACTAAAATGGGCAAAATTATCTCAGAATGGCCCAAATTTCAAGTGTTAGGGCCTACTTTATATAGATTTTGGGATGGAGCAAAATATTAGCCATCTTAACACTCTAGAATCACCTAGGTGGCACATGACTAGATGAGGGTTTGGGTAGTATTGGGTATTAATTGGATTCACATGTTTGCATGTTAAAATTATGAGAACTTGCCAATGCGTCTCATACTTAGTGAGTAGTCATTTGCGGACTTACGACTATTCGTTTGCTTTCTAAAGTTTTTTATTTTCTCCTTTCTCTCTTGCATGCATTGCGTTTACTAAATTGCTTGTAAAGTTGTCCTCTTTGCAAGACGTCAGGACTTATTCACTATTTATTTTTAAACTAATCAATTGCTCTTTTATAGGTTCTTCGAGACCTGAGTATTGGGAGAAAACTTGTTAAATCGGAATATTCTTTTCCCTCTTTGTGTATCAAAATGGGTTCCTCATCAAAATACCAACTTGATATCCAAATAAAAGTATCAACTAGCACAGCATAAACAATAGAGCAAAAAATCAATCACATAGTGAGACCAAATCTTTTAACGTGGAAAACCCAATGTGGAAAAAACCATAAGACCGTAGTCCACCTCAAAATTCCACTATCAATAGTAATGATAACAGGTTTACAATAGGTCTTCTCTAGAATAACTAAAGGATCACAATAACATCAAGATCATAGATCTTGGCTTAAGAATAGCATATCTTCATCACATTGGGTGGATCTCCTCATAAGAGAATTTTAGGCCTCACAAAGTGGGTATAGCAGGAAAGTACCTCAGAGAGGGTAAAATATAGATCAACACCGTTAGGATTGTAGAGCTTACTGCAAGGATTTTCTACATAAAATTTGGACCAAAACTGATAACATTTGACCACCGATCGTCAAGCAAAAATCTCAAAAACCTTACTTTCTCTCTCTATTTCTCTTTCCTCTTTTCTCTACACGTGGTCGCACACGTTCATTACCCACACACGCTGCACCGAACCCTTTCTCTTAGTTTTCTATCTTCAATTAGTGATTTGGGCTCAATAGGCCCAATTGTCCAAGCCCACATATGGGCTGGACTCAACAATTCTCCCCCTCTAGCTCATATGATGGGCTGTACCAAGCCCGCTCTTTGCCTACATACTTCAAGCTTCTTTTTAGGTAAAGACTTTATCAATATATCTGAATCATTCTCATTAGTATGCACTTTTTCCAATTGTAATTCTTTCAACTCAAGCACATCACGAATCCAATGATATCTCACATCAATATGCTTGGATCTAGAATGATATGTTGAATTCTTGGAGAGGTGAATGGCGCTCTAACTATCATAATAAATAGTATGTCCTTCCTATTTCAAGCCCAATTCCTGTAGAAACTTTTTCATCCATAAAGCTTCCTTGCAGGCTTCAGTAATTGCTATGTATTCTGCTTCTGTAGTTGATAGAGCAACACACTTCTGTAACTTAGACTGCCAAGAGACTGTTCCTCTTGCAAATGTCATCAAGAATCCCGAAGTGGACTTCTTGGAATCAGTATCACCTGCCATGTTTGCATCTGTGTAACCTTCTAACACAGGTTCATCACTGCCAAAACATAAACATACAAGTACCTCTTAGATATCTTAATATCCATTTCACTGCTGCCCAATGTTCCTTTCCAGGATTTGAGAGAAATCGGCTGACAACTCCAACTGCATGAGCTATATCTAGCCTAGTACAAACCATAGCATACATCAAATTGCCTATTGCAGATGAGTAAGGCACTCTGGATTTTTCTTCTTTTTCTTTTTCACTTGTAGGACATTGTTTCGAACTAAGCTTGAAATGACCTACAAGTAGAGAAAAACTGCTTTGGCTTTACTCATGTTGAATCTTTCAAGAACCTTTTCAATATAAATCTCCTGAGATAGCCAAATGTTTCTTTTCTTCCTATCACGAAGAATCTTCATGCCAAGTATTTGTTTCACCGATCCCAAGTCTTTCATGGCAAAAGACTTACTTAGCTCTCTTTTAAGCTTTCCAATTTTTCCAACATCATGGCCAACAATCAGCATATCATCAACATATAGCAGTAAAATAATAAAATCATTATCTGAAAATTTTTTCATAAACACACAATGATCAGATGTGGTTCTATCATACCCTTGGCTCATCATAAAGGAATCAAACTTCTTATACCACTGTCTAGGTGCCTGTTTGAGTCCATATAAGCTTTTCCTAAGCTTACACACCATATTTTCTTTTCCCTTTACTTTGAAACCTTCTGGTTGCTCCGTATAAATTTCTTCTTCTAAGTCACCATGAAGAAATGTTGTTTTTACATCAAGTTGCTCAACTTCTAAATTCAAGCGGGCAGCTAAACCAAGAACAACTCGGATAGAAGACATTTTCACAACTGGAGAAAATATTTCTTCAAAGTCATTACCTTTCTTCTGACCGAATCCTTTCATAACTAGTCGTGCCTTGTATCTTTGTTATGAGTTATTGTTTTCAGTCTTCAATTTATAAACCCACTTATTCTTGAGAGCTTTCTTCTCTTTAGGCAATTTTACCAAGTCATAGGTGTGGTTCTCAAGCAAGAATCTCATCTCTTCTTGCATGACTTTAACCCACTCATTCTTATTCTCATGTAGAATAGCTTCTTGGTAAGTTTCTGGCTCTCCCCCGTCAGTAAGCATAATATACTCATGTGGAGGATATCTAGTAGATGGTTGTCGCTCTCTAGTGGATCTTCTCAATGGAATCTCAACTGGTGGTGGAGGTGCTTGTTCAGTTGGTTTAGCATCATCAACTATAGGTGTATCATCACTGGTATTCTCATCACAATCTTCTTGTTCATCTTCCCCATGATCATCATGAACTATAGGTGAAGGAACTGGACCCAAACTCCAAGGAATATAAACAGAGGTTTCTGGCTTCTCAATATTATCACCATCATCAAACAATTGGTCTTCAAGAAACACAATATCTCTACTTCTAATAATCTTCTTATTCACTGGATCCCATAATTTGTACCCAAACTCTTCATGACCATATCCCAAGAAGATACATGCTTTTGCTATACTATCAAGCTTGGACCTCTCATCTTTGGTAATATGAACAAATGCTTTACACCCAAAGACTCTTAAGTGATTATAAGATATATCTTTTCCTCTCTATACTCTCTCTGGAACATCACCTTTCAGAGGAACTGATGGAGAAAGATTTATCAGATCAACTGTAGTTCTCATAGCCTCCCCCCAAAATGACTTTGGTAACTTGGCATGGGAAAGCATACACCTAATCCTTTCTTCAATGGTTCTGTTCATCTTTTCTGCCACACCATTTTGTTGAGGAGTTTTAGGAACTGTTTTCTCAAGTCTGATACCATGGAACCTGCAATAATTCTCAAAAGGACCCCTGTACTCGCCACCATTATCTGATCGAATACACTTTAGTTTTTATCAATTTCTCTTTCAACACTGACATGAAACTCCTTGAAAATATCGAGTACCTGGTCTTTAGATTTCAAAGCAAAAGCCCACACTTTTCTAGAATGGTCATCAATAAAAGTAATAAAATAAAGAGCACCTCCAAGAGTTCTAGTTTGCATAGTATAAACATCAGTATGAACTAGATCAATAATATCTAATCTTCTAGATGATGGATATGTATGAAATGCAACTCTATGTGTTTTTCCAACTAAGCAATGATCACAAGATTTAAGAGATGTACTTTACAACACTGGTAAGAACTGCTTTCTAGCAAGAGTTTGAAGTCCCTTCTCGCTGATATGTCCAAGCCTCTAATGCCAAAGATCTATACTTTCACCTTTTTGAATTGCATTAATCTCTCCTTTGTGTAGCTTAGCTTCTATGACATAAAAAGAGTTAAGTTTCTTTCCTCTTGCCACAATCAGAGAACCTTTAGTGAGTTTCCATTTGCTTTCACCAAAATAGTGTGCAAAACCCTCATCATTAACTCTATCTGTAGATATCAAGTTAAGACGAATATCTGGAATATGCCTTACATCTTTGAGTATCAATTTGCTCCCAATACTGGTCTCCAAGCAAATATCTCCAATACCCACAATCTTAGATGTACCACTGTTTCCCATTCTGACATTACCAAAATCACTAGCAATGTAAGATCTAAAGAAATCACTATGAGAAGTGACATGAAATGAAGCACCAGAGTTAATTACCCAATTACTGTCCTGAGCTACAAGACTAACACAACCTTGATCATAGACAATAGTGATATTACCTTTAGTAGTAACTGTATTGGTCTCTTTCTCATTTATCTTCATTTCATTATGTTCTCGCTTCCAAAACCTACACTCTTTCTTCATGTGACTTGGCCTGTTACAATGAAAACATTTGATATCTCTTCTAGACTTCGATCTTCCTCTATATCCTTGTGGTTTCTGCTATGACTTCTTCCACGTCTTTCTTGTTTTTCAGTAACAAATGCACCAAAAGAAGATTCACCATATTCTTTCCTTCTGGCATCTTCATTTAGCAAACTGTCTTTAACCATATCTATAGTTAGAGTCCCCTCTAGCATGGAGTTACAAATTGTCACCACATACATTTCCCAATTTTTTGGTAAAGAGCTGAGAAGTAATAATCCTTGCATCTCATCATTTATATTCATTTTCATAGCAACCAACTTGTTTGCAAGACTCTGAAATAGGCTTATGTGCTCAACAATATTACCACCATCTTTATTCTTCAAATTTATAAGTCTTCTGAGGAGAGAAATTCCATTTCCTACTGTCTTCTTCGCAAAGAGGTTTTCTAATCTTTGCCAAACAACATCAGCTCTAGTTTCATCTGAAATATGCTCATGCAAGTTTATATCCATCCATCTTCTAATATATGCAATGGTTTTTCTATGTTGAACTTCTCATTCTTCATCGTTCATAGTAGAAGATTTATCTTTAACTTTGATAGGCTTATACAAATTTTTACAATAAAGTAAATCTTCCATCAGACGCCTTCAAGTGGAATAATTTGATAAGTTCAATTTAATCATACCATCTGACTGTTCCATTTCAATCATATAAGAAAACTAGCACCAAACAACTTGGCTTTGATACCACTTGTTGGGAAAAAACTTGTTAAAGTGGAATATTCTTTTCCCTCTTTGTATATCAAAATGGGTTCCTCATCAAAATACCAACTTGATATCTAAATGAAAATATCAACTAGCACAGCATAAACAATATAACAAAAAATTAATCATATAGTGAGACCAAATCTTTTAACGTGGAAAACCCAATGTGGGAAAAACCACGGGACCGTAGTCCACCTCAAACTTCCACTATCAATAGTAATGATAACAAGTTTACAATAGGTCTTCTCTAGAATAACTAGAGGATCACAATAACATCAAGATCATAGATCTTGGCTCAAGAATAGCATATCTTCATCACATTGGGTGGATCTCAGAATTTTAGGTCTCACAAAGTGGGTATAGCAAAAAAGTACCTCAAAGAGGGTAAAATGTAGATCAACACAATTAGGATTGTAGAGCTTGCTATAAGGATTCTCCACATAAAATTTGGACCAAAATTTTATGTGGAGAATCCTTAAAAACCTTACTTTCTCTCTCTATTTCTCTGCACGCCGCCGCATATGTTCGTTACCCACACATGCTGCACCGAACCCTTCCTCTTGTTTTCTGCCTTCAATTAGTGATTTGGGCTCAATAGGCCCAATTGTCCAAGCCCACATATGGGCTGGACCTAACACTGAGTGAGGTTTCAACTAGGTTGACCCTTTGCTGACGAATAACACAAGTATGCCTCACGACTCAGGCAATTTCAGCTAAGTCCATGACATATCCCCGACCCTATTCTGCTATCTTATCGCGGATCTTTCATTAACATCGTCATCAACTTTACTAATTGTAGAAGAGGAGCAAGTCGCTGTCATTAATCGTTGGCCCATCTATTGTCGATCTTCCACTGATGCCATCGTCGTCAGCTATACTAGATACTAAAGAGGAGAAAACGAATTTCATCAATCACTAGCCCTAGCTTGCTCATTTGCTATCTATTTTTGCTACTAGTGGAAAAGGAGTCAGAAAAGGAGAAGAAACACAAATAGGAGAAGAAGAAACCAAGAGGAGAAGGGAGAAGAGACGGAGGAGGAAGAAAGAGAAGAAGAGAAGGATATTTTGATATATTTACAAAAAGATAGTTTAGATATATTAAAAATTATTAAAATAATATTATCGATAGTAAAATAAAGGTTATAAATAGTAATCTCTGAATGAAAATTACCGATTAGCTTATAATGATAGAGAATACGTGCATTAATCCTCTCAGAACTCAGTATTAAGTGAAGCCTCATTCATTGGATGCAGTTTTATTAATAAAAAGATTAAATGTATTTTTGTCATTGATTCAACATAGTGTTTAGTGCCATGCATAGCAATATCCCAAGTCTCCCAACTTAGGTTCTCAACTCTTGAACATGTGCAGCTTTTTCCCGGTAGCATATGCTCAACTCTCTCTCCTCCTTAGTTTCTATCGTCCTAGGATCTCTGCAACTACAAGTTCTAACCATGAAGCCAAGGATCTTAGATCCCCTGTAAGTTGACTGATTCATCCTTTACTAACCTTTATGGTGGCTGTTCCCAGTTAGGATAGACTGGTTTTGCATTATCTGAACATTAGGCTACTATCACTGAAGCAAGGTTTCCATGTATGACAGAAACGAGTAGCCAAATTGTCAACCAAGTAGGATCATAAACAATAGATGAACGGACAACCACAGAATCTGATGTCCATGGGGGGATGTGCCCGTAGCTCTCAGCTCGCCAAACGCTCATGGTTTTAATCCATCATTCCGGAACCTGATGGCTGCTGCTGAAATCTGCTTCTCCTCTGCTGAAGCGGATGGCATAAAAAAAGAAAGCTTCTTTTTTTTAATCCTCTCCAAGACAACGCACAAGCAATCAGCCATTCAATTCCGCCAAGCTTCCATTGCCATTTCTAATTCTTCGTGACGGAGGGGATGTGCATGTGATTTCATTCGATCTGATACCAACAACAGGGAGCATGCATGGCCTTCACAAGGCCCTACCACAAAACCAATCCTCCAGATTCATGAATGCTCCACTCGAGTCAGGGGCGACTGTGTCAAATCAAATCAAATGGTAAGATTTCAATAATCAGTTAGTATATTCTCAGTGATTATAATACTAAATCTTGATAACATTTCAATCAATCTATTGTATATATATAGTAATTTATGATGCACCGTAAATACCCAATCATTGGGATTCTTTGCAACAGCTTTCTTACTTGAAAATTTTGCGCATGCTTATATAGAGATCTACCGACAGATCTTTCAGAAAACTAATTTATTATTTTTTGATATGGTTTCAGACAGTTTCCTTTCTTCTACTACAGCAATGTCGGCGGCCTTCTGATCAAATTGGTCAAGTTTTTCTTCCTCTAAATCGCCCTATCTGTCTTGTTCATAAGAATATGATCGCTGCCTCTCCACCCCACTCATCAGCCGCTCATTCGACCTCCCACTAAGCTGCTCTATCCATTCCAACTTCCATCCATCTCTAACTCCCCACTAAGTAGCTCACGTGGACCCACCCACATTTTTCTTTTTATACAAAGAGATCAGTGCTCATTTTCCAACAAAAAAACAAATAAGTGATTTTGTCTCTCGCATCAGTCATTTTTCTTAAAAGAAAATTATTGGTTATGTATAAATTTTATCTTAAAATCTTAATTGAGAGGTTGATTCATCCCAAATAAGTAAGTAGTGTATTTTGTGAAATCAAATCTTTCACTTCAAATAAGTGTTATATTTGACTAAATTATATATATATATATAATATTAGAAAATCATAAATCTTATCATTTGATTAGATTTGATGATACGATGGATGATGGTGAGCAAGATCGGCAAAGCTAACCCACAGTTTTGAGAGGCTTCCTGTGGGTGTTGAGTTGTGTCAGCAGGGCATAGACATGGTCAACCTGCAAGTATCGGAGGAGATGCTGATGAAAGTGGCGCGAGTGTAGCAGCGACAAAGACCACCAAATTGATTGAAATAATGTGCTTCTGTCATTGAATGAAATCCTGAAAAATTGAGATAAAAAAAAGAGAAAATAACATGCCATTGGAACATTATGATCGAGAACAAAGGTAGCCATTTTTGGATTAGTTTATCCTCGAAATGGAACGCTGAGTCATCGACAGAGACGAAATGATGAGACAACTTTATGTCACGGAAATCAAGAAAGATGCGATGATACCGCCACAGGCCCCCGCCGACGTGGAGTCAGATCAGATCAGGTCCGTGTCAGTGTCTCTCCGGTTGCGGGCTGATGGATTTCTATTAGGAAGAACAACATAGCATTTTGTAAACTACACCTGCAGTTATACAGTGTTGAGAAAAAATTCCGTGAATGATTTATTTGATATACATTTATTTTGGCTAGATTGACATGAAACATCATTCCACGTAGAATGTTTTCTTTTTGGTACCGTCCAACATTTGTTGACTTATTTAAGATCACCACTAGATAATATTTTAAGAAAGAGAAATTAGATCACCCGAGATGTATATCCAATGATGTCCCCATTGGTTAGTTTCATCATCGCTGTCTGCTGAAGACGATCTCATCCTGAGCCTCGAGATATTGCGAAGGGTCACTCCTACTCACTGTGCTAGAATTGGGATACCGAAGTGCCCCTTGGAATTGAGACTAATTCGCCCCCTCTAAGCCAAATCATGGAAATCCACAAAGAAGACGAACAGATCATTTGATGTAGAACTATATGTATATGTATAATCGATCAACACCAACCCATGTATATGCGCACGTGTATTCCCATGACGACTATTCTAATGGCTACGTCACAGTGCAGACGAGTGCAAGATTCTTATCCAACAAGATGGAACACGACAACGCCTATTGCGCGACGCAGTCTCGCACGGGCCACAAGGATCTACGCCACGATCGAAACCCCGGGCTTCCAAACCACTGTCGCGTGCCTCCAAAATCACCCGTCACCCTCCATTATTATATCCCTCCTTTTCCTTCCTTTCCACAAGTTGAGATAAACAAACACGTCTCGTGACCCCATGTCTGCCACGGCCACCAAAATAAGACCGGCTTCCGACTGATTGAGCTCTGCAAAGCTAGCCATGGAAGTAGATGCGCTGCAGTCTCACTTCTCCCTCCTCTTCTTCTCCTTCTCCATTTCCTTGGTGGTCGTCGCGGTTTTGGTGGAGCTGCTGAGGACTCGGCCATGGTGGTGCAACTGCGCCGTCTGCAAGGCCTACGTGACGTCGTCGTGGTCGGCGGAGTTCGACAACCTCTGCGACTGGTACGCGCACCTCCTCCGGGAGTCGCCCACACGGACCATCACTGTCCACGTGCTCGGATGCACCGTCACCGCCAACCCCGACAACGTGGAGCACATGCTAAAAACCCGCTTCGAGAACTACCCCAAGGGAAAACCTTTCTCCTCCATCCTCGGCGACCTGCTCGGCCACGGCATCTTCAACGTGGACGGCGAGCACTGGCGGTTCCAGCGCAAGATGGCGAGCGCTGAGCTCGGCAGCGCCGCGGTCCGCGTGTTCGCGTCGCAGATCGTCGCCGAAGAGGTCGGGTTCCGCCTGCTGCCGCTGCTCGACATGGCGTGCAAGAACGATGCGGTGCTCGACCTGCAGGACGTGTTCCGACAGTTGGCGTTCGACAGCATATGCAAGATCTCGTTCGGGCTCGACCCCGGCTGCCTCCAGCTGTCGCTGCCCATGTCGGACTTCGGGGCGGCCTTCGACAAGGCCACGAGGCTATTGGCGGGGAGGGCGACACATACTATTCCGGCGATATGGAAGGTCAAGCGGCTCTTCAACCGGGGATCGGAGGGACAGATCCGAGAGGCGATCGAGCTGGTGGATCTCCTGGTCAAGGAGGTCATCCACCAGAGAAGGAAGTATGGCTTCGCGTCGGACCAAGATCTCCTGTCCCGGTTCATGAGATGCATCGACAACGACAGGTACCTCCGCGACATCGTCATCAGCTTCGTGTTGGCCGGCCGCGACACCGTCGCGTCCGCCCTGACAAGCTTCTTCATGCTACTCTCTCGCTACCCGGCAGTCTGCTCCGCCATTCGAGACGAGGTCGAGGACATCGTTGGGAACGCCCCAGCGCTCGCGAGCTACGACCAACTGAGGGAGTTGCACTACTTGCATGCGGCCTTGTACGAGAGCATGCGGCTGTACCCGCCGGTGCAGTTCGACTCCAAGTTCTGCCTCGACGACGACGTGCTTCCGGACGGCACATTCGTGAGGAAGGGAACGCGGATGACGTACCACGCCTACGCCATGGGGCGGATGGAGGAGTTGTGGGGGAGCGACTACGCCGAGTTCCGACCGGAGCGGTGGATCAGGCACGGCCAGTTTGTGCCGGAGAGCCCGTTCAAGTATCCGGTGTTCCAGGGCGGCCTTCGCGTGTGCCTCGGCAAGGAGATGGCGCTGATGGAGATGAAGAGCGTGGTCGCGTTGGTCATCCGCGATTTCGACGTCGACGTGCTCGGAGGGAACCGACCGCCGAAGTTCGCGCCCGGCCTCACGGCCACCCTCAGTGGAGGGCTCGCCGTCAGAGCACGCCGGAGAACGGGCAGTGCCGCCCCACACGGCACAAGCTAACAACCACATGTGTCAATGGCCAAAAATGCACTGCCAAAAAAAATTTATGCTGCAATTCTACTAGAAAAATTGTACAGAATTTTCATTAACCGCCCATTTAACATATTTTTTAGTCTCAACTGTCAGTTGGTATCCGTCAAAACATTTTTCTGGTTCCCAACTTTTACATGAAAAATGAGTATATAGTTATGATGTTGATATTTGTAATATTTATATATATCATATAATTATATATATATTTTTAAACTGTATTAAAATGTTGGGGGGAAGGGGTTTACAAAAGCAGCAATGCAGGGGTCATTACAGTCCCAAAAAACAAATATTGGAGAATCCACCGTTCTCCTAAAATTAGAAAATCGGCATGCTCTGCTGTTAGCATCATGAGGCGCATGGACCATACTGACAACCTGAAGTTGGGAAGAATAAAAATCCGATATCTGATAAAATATTTGTAAGGAGCCATGGGAAGTTTGACGTTTCCTAGACCAACTATGATGACGCAAATGGTAGTGAGATTTAAATCTACAGCCTTTTGGAACCCTTGTAGCATCGTCAAAACTTGTGATAGTACGGGCAGATTAAGTGTGGAAGTTGTTGCCTCCAATCCCACGGGTGGAATGATCGCTTGCACGGAGAACGTAATCTCCTCTTGCAACAAGTGGAGAGGCGCCCCCAAAAAAATTTTCAGATAAAAGTTTTGATTTTAGGAGTCACTTTCAATTGCCAAGACACCTTCCAACCTCACCAATTCTCCTCTCTGACTTGAATTCTCATTCTTAAACTTCGATAGGCACTACTTACCGACGTGCATCCACATGGGCTATGGATCCAAACTCACCAATTCTCCTCCTTGATCATCGAGCTAATGTGGGAGGTGAATGACTCAGACTCTTTCGATGAAGGATCCTTGAAACAAAGAAAGCAGCAAGGTTTCACACCAAGAACCATTCCGCATGAGATCTGCCACACTAGAAATAAGATGCATGTTATCAATATTGATGAATACTGGCCACTTGGAGAAAGGTGTGTATTATCTAACTAGGGGTCTTCCCAACAGGAGATAGAGGCAGCAGGGCCAATAATGATCCGGAAGCCAGTACTGAGTAATTTGATAAGGTTGAAGATAGAGCGGGCTATCCTAGAGACTCTTTTTGAGCGAGTCGGGGTCCTAGAAATTTAAGGCACCATGCTTAGAAGTGAAAATAGTCGTTCATGGCTTGTTCTCCCTATTTAAAGTCGGCACGAGACGTTTTGCACACATTGCTTAAGCCCAAGGCCACCATTATCTTTTAGTTTGGTAAGTGTATCCCAGCTAATGAGGTATAGGCTATAACGATTAGCACTATCATTTCAAAGGGAGTCCGTAGTTAAGTAGAAGATTCTATAAAAGATTTTGTGCAAGACTCATGAGTTTAGAACGATACGGATAGGCGACGAGAGTTAATAACCAAGTTGATAAGGACTTGCCAGCCTTGGAAAGAAAATTCTTATACCAACCTTGAAGTTTATCGGTGACTTTGTTCACTAAAGATTATTGGTATTGGTCCCTTAGTCTTCCGAGGAAAAGATAGGTGCCAAGGTATTTGAATGGCCAATTCCCCTCCCGAATGCCCAAAGCAAAGCAGATGGAGTGTTTAGCAGAACCTAGATAGTGTTTTGGGAAGTAAATGCATGATTTGTTATAGTTAACACTAAGATCAATGATAGTAGAGATGCTGTTTAAAAATTTCTGTATGTGAAAGCATGATTTGGGGTTAGCATGTCAAGTGGGTAATAGATTGTCGAAAAAAATTAAGTGAAATATTTTGATTCTTTTTAAGGTTAAAGGGTGTAATATTACCTTTCAGGACCTTAGGAGAGACGAGGGATGGAAAGATCTATTGAGCTATGATGAACATATAAGTGGAAGAGGAATTTCTTGCCGGACACCTCGATAACTTTTGAATCAATTATATTGCTTATTATTAATTGGGCATGAAAAGGTGGGGAAGGTAATATAGGTCATAATCCAGTTAATGAATTGATTAGGAAAGTTCATGTTTATCATGATATTCTTGATAGCAGATCAAGAAACAAAGTCAAAAGCTTTCTCTAAGTCCAACTTAAGCAAGGTTAGAGAGAATTTACTGTTGGAGTTATTCATAGGGTGGACAAGCTCATTGGCTATAAAAATATTATCATATATAGTTTTATTTTTAATGAATGTAAGGATCTTATAGAGGATATTGCATAAAGTAATAGGATGAAAGTCTTTGATATATGAGGCGTTAACCTTTTTAAGGATAAAAACGAGCCAAGTTTTACCTCAGTTGGGGGGTCACAATAATGGCATGAAAAGATTCAAACTCTAGAAAGAGTTTAGGTTTAAGAATTTCTTAAAACTTAGAGTAAATTTTGATAGTGAAACTATTGGACCAGAGCTTTTTCCCTAGCACATGTGATCGATGGTATTTTTTATCTTAGTGAGATAGAAAGGGCATAAAGCTCATTCCACTTCCTAGAATGAAATTTAGAAAGATTAGGGTAGTTGTTGTGTTGCTAGTTAGGGGTAGAATATTTATTTCATAATGAATGATACCAGTAAAAGAGGTTAAGGATATATGGGTATCAATTTAGTCCTCGTTGTTATTAGTTTTTATAAGATGAATCCAATTCTTCGTATGATGAGTATTGGATATTTGGTGAACGAATTTTTGAATTTATATCATCATTCAAAGCATACTTAGTGTTAACCTTGATCTACCAGCTGAGGTGGAGTTGTCACTATAAGACAGCAACTTTGTTTTAGTTACACTGGAGGGTAAAGATCTTAAGGTCTATGAGTAGCCTAATAGCATCTCTCAATTCAAAATGAGCATTGGTGCTAGACTTGACCCATTTGTTGATGGTAGTGTTCAGATTATTAAGGAGAGGGTGCATTATAATCTATACTAAGAGTTTAGCTCAGTCAATGCAAAGTCACAAGGTTGATAAACTCATTCATCTCAAACTATTATGGTTCAATTTTAATATTTAACTTGGCAAGTTTTTTAAGGAAGCAATCAATCCTGATAAAATTGTTGTAATGGAGGGAAGATTAAGAAAGTGATGTAAAATCAAAAGTGTTGTCCATAAAACATTAAAAATTTTTTTGTAAAGACAAGCTAAAATCTGATCTTTGTCATAGCGATTATTATAGTGAGTAAATTGATTATAAAAAAACTAGCATCGATGAGTCCTTTGTAAAAGATGAAATAAGTGAAATCCAAAATTGATGAGAAAGTAGTAAAAGGTCAACCACCTAGCTTATCTTTAAGTGACTAAATGATGTTTATATCACCACAAAAAACCTAAAGGATTAAAGATGTGTTAATATGAGAAAACAACAACCAAAGTGATTTGCACAAATGAGGAAGATTGCTAGCATAAGGCACAGTGGCCTATGTGGGATCTCCAAGATTAAATTTATTGCTTGCTTGTTGGTGAAGACCTCGGATGCTTTGAGGGAGAGAGAGTTCCATGTTACAATGATCCTGCCATATCTACCCTCAATAACAGATAATACCTCAGTCCATCATGTTCCAAATTTATGCAAGAAAGTAATAGATTGTTATTCCTATAAGTGTGTTTCAAGCAGTGTGATAACATCTAATTTAAGGATTCTAATATATTCATATAGGGCCTCATGACATTCTTACTTAGAGGCACCCTCATAATTCCAAGGATGGATAGATTCATTTGTTAACTATAGAAAAAGTGTTATGAGAGGGAAGATAACCCTCTAGAGTGAAAGAATCAACAAGCAACCATACTTTGTTCTTCTTGTTTTTGTGCTTAAAAGAAAGGGAAGGAGGAATGACACTTCCCATTTGAATCATTCTTCTTGATTGTGTTTCTCTCGTTGAGATTGTTGCTTATCATTCAGGAGTCGGTTCATCGATCATCGCATCATTCTCATCAAGAAGACCATCATCCACTACTCTTCTAAAGGCATTGGTCATGTGATCAACCAAGGCATCAAAGGACTAAGAAAGAGGTGAAGCAAACAATCAATTTGTCAGAAGTAGGTCTCTAGTGTTGGCTGATAATTGGAAAAGGAATAGTTCTAACCAATAGGCTCTTCCTCCATCTTTGTATTTTCAAGCATTAGTGCTACAAAATGATTGGAAGAGGAAAGAATTAGAAAAAGGGATAAAATGAGATTTTTCTATATCACCCATCCCGGAGGATGAAGCTTGCCTTTTGCCATCATCACCTAGGGAATAGGAGAATAACAATGGGCAATGACACCATACCACCTTCCAACCTCGATGCTTTCTTTCTCTCCTTAGCATTAATAGAAAAAGGGGATGGGGCTTTAGAGCTAATTGGCAACACCCAAATGTTGCCCAGATTTAACTTTATCGCCCGATCTTTATTAACTATATTATTCAAGGATGGCTTGGAACCTATAGAAGAGACATTAGTATTATATCCTTTGGTGGTGTGAATAGGAGATGATGTCGAACGGTCACTAAACCCATTAAATAAGGTTATCCCATAAAGAGTTTTCTCATGAAAGAGGGTGAGTCACTAAGGAGGATTTATTCTTAGAAGGAATTATTTGGGTGGATTAGGTAATAATGTTGTTAATAAACGAGGAAGGCTTTAAGGTTATATGATCAGTCAAATTGGGTGACTCGATTTGAGTTCAATAGTGGGGTCGGCCTCTAAAGCTCAAGGATTAGGTCTAGGCTTACAACTCAATGCCTTCTTCTGGACCTTACTCCGAGGTCTATAATTAAGGTTGTCTTCAACTTCCATCCATGGGACCAAAACCCTAACCTTCTCATTAGTCACCCCATCTTTGTTACTGCTAGTTTGAGTAGCATTGCATAACGATGTGCAATGACTAATCTTACTATAGTGTAAGCACATATTAGAGTTGCTTTTAGAAGTTATGGTCTGAAAGAATTAAGAAGTGCATTCTTCAATCTCCCTTGAGGAAAGAGTTTCTCTAAATCAAGGAGGATGCAAACCATAGTAAATTTTCTTCTAGACCTAGTGAAAGTCATATCATCTATTTTGATAAATTGATTGATACATGAGGCTATATGAGATAGAAGACTTAGGTTGAGGAGTTCCAATAGGATTATGAGAAATTAGACCCATATGGGGACCTTGTCTACACATGCTAACCTCCTCATTAGTCACCCCTTTCTCATTACTACTACTTTGAGTAGCATTATATAACGATGTGCGATGGGCCATCTTACCATCGTAGAAGCATATGTTATGATTGTTTTTATAAGCTACGATATGAAAGAATTGGGAAGTACCATCTTCAATCCACAAACCCTTGAGGAAAGAGTTTCTCTAAGTTTAGGAGGATACAAACCCTAACAAATTTTCCTCTAGACTTAGTTAAGGTCATATCGTCTATTTTGAGGAATTGATCGATACAATAGGCTATATGAGATAGGAGACCTAGATTGAGGAGTTCCAATGGGAGTTTGAGAAATTGGACCCAAATTGGGACCTTGTCTACACACTCAACGAGCGGTTGGAAGCATGACTTCTAGAGGATTAGAGTTAACAATTCTCCATGAATAAATCACAAACCACCCAATAGAACCTTTATGTTGCAAGCTCATAGTTTGAGGAGGACAAAGTGGAGGAAATCCAAAGGGGGAATCTTACCTAAAAACTTATCATATAGATTGATTTTTCAATCATTTTGAGCCCAACTCACCTTGATAGGATCTAGCTTCAAGCGTAGGAGAGGATTAGTATTGGATCTTAAGTAGCTTACCTCTAACTCCACATCTAGCTTCTAAGAACTAAAGTCGTGGACTTCCAAAAGTGACTCATCCACAAAGAAGGCGATGGGGCTTTGGCCAACAGAGCAATCAGGGGTGCTTCGTTGGTCAATGGGACTAGACTAGAGGCACCTAGTGATAAGTGGGTATTAGAATCTTGATTAAGGTGAGGGTTTGTTTGGGTGGGGGGAGAAGAGATGAGCAAATGATATTGGGTTTCTTGATAGTAAATAGCAGAAGGAAGAGACCAGTATCCAAATGTTTAGAGGGAACGAGGGAGAGGGGTTAATGTGGGGATCAAGCAAGAAGGTTTGCCAACAAGCAAACAACTCATCTTGAGAGCATGCATAATTGCTATTATAATTATATAAATTCACCTCTATAAAAATACACATCATGTTTTTAATCATACTTTAATATGATATAAATTTTGTTTCCTTAAAAAAAATGTTTGGCGACGAGAGATCATGATACTAAAAGAATAATATAGAGGATTTGCTAGTCATAGGTGCCCTGCAAGCCAATCAAATGATGGCACATATGACTTGACATATAGTATTTTTGCTTATTATTATTATTTGATATTTTATTATTTTATATTATTTATTTCTCGAATATATTGTGATGTCCATGGATCTATGCAATGAAAATCAGATTGTGATGAGATCACGATTATCCTAAATAATCTCGATCATAAGTTACTCGAGAGGGACATCGAGATAATCGAACAGACCGGTGAGTTGTATACTCATCCATATGATGGATGCAACTGGTCTCATAGCTACTCATGTGAGGACACTAAGGATATAGTATAGGTGCTTATTGGAGAATGAGTTCACTAATTGATCCTCTTACGGAATGCTGGATTGTTGATGATGTCTTATTGTCAAACATCGATTCTGTAGTCCTAATGGTGTACCTAGTCCTAAACTTGAAATACCAAAGATGTCTTGTATGAGTGCTCTACTCTTTGATACTAGACTTATATGTTTGGATGTTTCAGATCTAGCACAATCGGACATCGGGAATGGTAGCCAACCTTATGAGGACTATTGAGTGTCGATAATTGATCATCCGCTCTCAGTGTAATGAAAGGAATATCTCATGTGTTCTTACTCAGACAAATCCCTAGCTAGGGTCATTCGGATTGAGAGAGAAAGAGTTCTCCAGAAGAATATGATTAGAGCGAGACTCGATTAGAAACTGTATGGGTCTGACAGTACCATGTCCGGTATACGGTCTCTGGGATATTATATAGATGAGGGACTATAAGTACATAGTAACTAAGGATAGACAGATCCAATGGATTGGATTCCCCTATATCGTTTGAGAACTGCGGCATAGTGGCCTAGTACATTAGCAGTCGATGAATTGAGTGAATTATTATGGAGATAATAATTCACTTAGCCAAACGGAGTTATGATAGGTATGACTCATGGCCAGCTCGATATTGGGCCTAAAGGGTCACACACATATGGTAGGCATTGCGATAAGTAGAGGTTCAGATATGAGATATCCGCTGGATCCCCTATTTTATTAGATATTCAATAAGCTCTTGAATTATTGGATCATATGGATGAGATCCAATAAGAGCCCATGAGAGATTATTGGATAGAGATCCACTAATTTAATATACTTGGATAGCTTGATGGAGATCTAATACCTAATAGAGTAGGATCTATTAGGGTTAAGTTGACAAGGGACCTCTATAAATAGGAGGAAATCAGTGGTTCATAGGCTAGAGCTTTTTTGGTTTGTCTTTCCTATTCTCCTCCCCTTCTCCTCTTCAAAGCAGGCCTGGAGTTTTGAGGAGCATTATTACAGCCCTATTGTGTGGATCACTGCTAGAGAGGAGGGCGCTTGACTTTCTTCATCCTCTCCTAAAGATCTATAGGGATTCAGGGATATACGATCTCCCTAGGTAACATAATATTTTATATACGCAGTTTTAAGTTTCATGGATTTTTGTTCACTAATCTTTGCATGACAACGAACACATCTTTGAGAAATTAGAGATTTTGTTTTATGTTCTTCCGCTGCGCATGTGATGTCACCCTTAGATTTTCCAACAGTGGTATCAGAGCCAGGTTGTTCGTGCAAAAGATAGGTTTTCAATTGTGTGTGTTGTGTTTTGGAGAAGATTTTAACGTCAAAATCATTGACGCAATAGGCGAGAGAGGGCAGCAACTGTTATTGCTCTCGCAGGTTCGCCAAAGGCTGCTTACAGCCTTTAGCCACCTGCAGCAGGCTACTTGTGTGCAAGTCTCGACCACCTGTGCGTAAGGGCTACAAGCGATTGGTGGTCGTCCGCCTATAGGCAAGCCGCCTGCAGCGCAGGCCGTCTATGTGCGGGTGACCTGCGGGCATTGCGCCCGAGTGCAGCGATGCCGTGGGGCAACGACCCTTGAGGTTGCTATACCTGCGGGGCATCAACGCCTACGGGTGTTGCGCCCGTAGGGGCGACCACTTGCAGGGGCGGTGTCGCCCGCAGGAGAGCAACTCACGGGCAAGGACGCCACATCCCCCCTGTTAGGACTCTAGCTAGGAGATTCCTAATTGAGAGGGACATTCATATAAAACCTACCTAAGCCGACCCCTATTAAAGAGGTGAAGAGGCCGGCTAGGGTTAGGAGGTTGTTTCTTAGAGAAAAATAAGGAGTTGTAAAGGAATAGGAGTCTTGAGTAGGAGTCCTATTAGGAGTTGGTTAGAAGTATGAGTCTTGAGTAGGAGTCCTATTAGGAGTTAGGGTTTAGAAGCCCTATAAATAGTCATGTATTCTTCCTCTTTTCATAAGCAATAGATGAATCTTTTCTGCAGCCTTTGAGCAGCAACATGGAGGGAGGAACCCCTATAGAGTTCCAAGGAGGCCGATCCCCTAAAGAGATCAACCCCAAGTTTAGAATCTACAAGGGTTCTATCACCTGATATCAAAGCAATGTTCTTAGCATCTCGCTGCCCTTTCACAGCCATCCATCAACCCTCCACAACCGCCCAAAGCAATTCCCACAATTGCTTAAAAGATCGTTGCCAAATTCCGCCGTCATCTCCACCACCACAGATCATCCTTTGATCTCCCCGTGAATTGCAACAAGTTCTGGTTTTCTACCTAACTGCTGCTGCAATTTAATTATCCTTATTTGAAAATCCCAAAATAATTATTCCTATATTGCTGCATAAACTTTTCGTCTCTACGACGAAAGATACATTGCAGAATTCCAACCATATAGAACCGTCTATTTGATCTTGCTACTATGTTTTTTCTATCCAAATCTCTATAAAATTTTTATGACATCTTTGACATTTTATAACAGCAGATTTCCTTTGGTTTTGTCAAAAAATTCTCAATATAAATCATTGATATTTTATGTCTAATCTGCATTATAAAATTTCAACCGCATAGCACTATTTATTTGATCTTGATACTACGTTATTTCTATCCAAATCTCTACGAAATTTTTATGATAGCTTTGACACTTCCTAACAGTAGATTTCCCTTTAGTTTCATAAAAAAATTCTCAATATAAACTACTAATCTTTTACGTCCAATATGCTATACTTAAAAATCTATGCTGCAGAAAATTTCAGCCACATATTGTTGCCTTAACCTATCTATTTACAATCTTTTTTTAATGAAATTTCTTATACACTTCATAGATCATCTTACCTTCCATCTAAGATTGATCTATTAAGAAATTCATCTCTAAAAACGATTTTGTGTTGCTACAAATTTTCATCGTAACCCGCTGAAATTTTTCGACGAGAATTTTGTAATCGCAACTTGCACCAATTTCCTTGCTGTTATACTGCCGAAATTTTCTTGATTAAATTAGATATCCTTGCTATCATATAAAGTGTGATTTTGCTATTAATTCCCTCCTCAATTTTCTCAAGTTTTTGGTGGAAATTATGTCGAGAAACCATTGTTTCTTCGACGACAATTCTACTCTTACAAGACAGCACATACTTGCTGCAACTTCCACTGATTTCTATCAAACCTTTGCTACCATCTACCACAGATCCAAAACTTTTATCTACAGCCCTAAAACTCCACCAAACCACACCCTCAAACTGCATCCAAAATAGCCACAAAACAAGCTTAAACCATAGCCTACATCCACCAATCCACCAACCCTTTCGACCATTACCTCTCTCAACCAATATATGTCTTTAACCCGACAACAAAAGAGAGATCTTAACATATATATATATATATATATATATATATATATATATATATATATATATATATATATATATATATATATATATATATATATAAAAGTAATATAAAATGATAAATACTAAAATATAATAAGCAAAAAGACTATATGTTAAGTCACATATGTCTATCAAGTCACACATGTCATCACTCACGTGATTGGCTTGCTAGGCACATATGACTAGCAATCTCTCACTTACCTAAAGTCAATCACTTATGTGTCTGATCTCTATCAGACCCTTGTGATGCTCAAAGACAGTCTAAGATAATGGCTTTATCAATGGATCTACAATGTTATCTTTAGATGGAACTCTTTTCACTGCTACATCTCTTTGAGTCATAATTTCTCTAATAAGGTGGAACCTCTTCAGAACACTTCTGATGAGACCTAGGTTCCCTTATTTGAGCAATCACCCCATTGTTGTTGTAATATAAGAAAATTAGCTCCTCGCTACCCGGCACGACTCCTAGAACTATGATGAACTTCTTCATCTAGACTCCCTCCTTTGCTGCCTCTGCTACAGCAATATACTTCACCTCTATGGTCGAGTCAGTAGGAGTATCTTGCTTGGAACTCTTTTAGCATACTACTCCTCCATTCAATGTGTACATATATCCCGAATCGACTTGATATCGTCGACATCGGACTGAAAACTCGAGTCTGTGTATCCTTCAACCCAGAGGCTAATGTTAGGACTCTTTTTCTGAGCTTTTGAATAATGTTTATTGAGTCTGTTTAGTCCAGTTATTTATTGAGTCGGTTTGGTTCAGTTAAAATCAAGTAGAGGTTTATTTAATATTTATTTATTATTAGAGTTCAAGTCTTGAAGGACTTTGAGTGGAACTCTATAAATAGGGATGTAATTACTTCTTTTCAGTAATCTATGAAAAATACTATTCTGTTTTGGACAAACCCTAGGAGGTCGATCCTCTCGAAAGATCAAGGAGGGTCGATCCCCTCAAAGTGATCAAGGAGGGCTGATCCCCTCGAAGTGATCAAGGAGGGCCGATCCTCTCGAAGCTATCATTATCATCCTCTTTCTCTTCTTCTTTTTTACGATAAGACTTTAGGATCTTATCATTTGGTATCAGAGTTTATGATAAGACTTTAGGGTCTTATCATTTGGTATCAGAGTGCGATAAAACTTTAGGATCTTATCGTTTGGTTTCAGAGCGACGATTCTCGGCGTTATTAGTTCGTCATTTAAAAAAATCAGAGCGACGATTCTCGACGTTATTAGTTCGTCATTTAAAAAAAAAAAAATTTATTGTGAGTGCGAAGCCAGCAGCCACGCACGCTGTTCCTTCTCAACCAAGAAGGAACATTTGCTTCCCGGCGCCGACCACCCCTGCTTCCCTTCTCCTCCACCGCCGGCGCTGCTTCCTGGTCGGCGCCCACCGCCGCCGCTGCTCCCCGGTCAGCGCCCACCGCTGCCGCTGTGCCCCGGCCAGCAACCTTCTAACCTCGCCTCCTCGCTGCCCGCATCTCGCTCGAGCGAGAAGGGCCGCGGCCGCCGATTCCCAGCCAGCGGACCACCCATCGCCGCTTATACCGTCGGCGACGCTGCCCTAGCCGCACCGCCATCGCTGGCTTCCCTTGGTTGCAGCTTCGGCCGTGCGATCTGTCGGCGTCGCTGTTTCTGTGGTTCGATAGAAACAGAGCAGCCGCCGGTCCCTCTGCTGCCGCAGGCGTCGGTCGCCTCTACAGCCGCCGACTCCTCCTTCTCTACCGCTGCCGCTGCTTCTCGGCCGCACGATCACCGCCGCACCGCCGTTGCCAGCATCGCCAGCGGCTCCGGCTGTGGTGCGATAGAAACAGAGCACCCTGTTTCCCATCTCCAGCATCGTAACTTCCCGGCCAGCGACGACGCTCACTGCCTTTTTCTCCACCGCCGCCGCTGCTTCTCGATCGCTCTATAACCGCCGCCCGCCTCCCAACCGCAACCCTCGCCGTGCCCCCCGCTTGGGTCGCAGCCGTGGCCGCCGGTTTCCGCAGCCCTCGTTGCAACGGTTGCAGAAACAGAGCTTCCTCTGTTGCTGCAGTCCCCGTCGATCCCGGCCGCGACCCTCGCTGCCTCCTTCTCCACCGCCAACGCTGCGCTCCGGCCAGCGACACCGCTGCTACCAGTCACCGCAGCCTTCTCCTCAACCGCTCGTGATCCTTCCGGCCAACTCCTTCGGTGGTGCGACAAAAACAGAGTACGCAGCAACAAAAATAGTGGCACCCTCTGCTGTCGGCCGATTGTAACCACCGTCATCGCTCCCGGCCAACGACCAACCCCTCGTTCTGTAGCAGCCACCCTCCAACAACGAACGCAGCAAGTATGCTGCCTTGCCTCAACCCCGTTGCTTGGCGATCGCCCCTTGGGTTGCAGCAACTGCAACCACATCAATGTAGTCGCCTTTCAACCTCGGCGCTCTCACCTCACGCAGCGATAGAAACAGGGCAGCTACTCTTCCTCCAATGCAGCGATCGCAGCACTGCCCTTGGCGTCCACCTCCTCGGCAACTTCGCATCGACAGTATTGATGCCCTTGACCGACACCAAAAACAGGAGTTGAGATTACAGATTTGCAGTCTTACGCAATGGCCACTAATAACTCGGTGAAAGCACAAATGGAAGCATTGAAAATCAGAATTGAGAACCGACTGCAAGAAACACTTAATGATTTCAAAAAGAGCCTATTGGAGAGCCTTAGCAAATTTTAACAAAATGGGGACTCAAGTTCTACATTGCAAAGATCTAAAAATACAGGAAAAAGGCCCCAAGATTGTGACACAAATTACTCACACATGAAGATGGAATTTCCGAGATGGAAAGATGGAGATCCGACCAATTGGACCTCTAAGGCAGAAGATTTTTTTCATTTTCACAGAACCCCAGAAGAATCCAAGGTAAAGTGGCCTCAATCCAGCTTGAGGGAGATGCACTCTAGTGGTACGATTGGTATGAAACTTTCCACGGAGTTCCTTCATGGAAGCAGCTCAAAAGAGGGCTTCTTGTTCACTTTGGCCCATCCAAATATGAGAATGTTGATTGCCAGCTTGCCAAAATTCGTCAAACTTCTATAGTGTTAGAATATCAGAGTAGGTTCGAAAGATTGTCAAATCAAGCTAGAGATTGGTCGGATCGATAACTTCTGGATACATTTATTAAAGGGCTTATTCCAGAGATTCGGTGTGAAGTTAAAGCTCGTCAACCCCGCACTATGATAGCTGCGATCTCATTTGCAAATCTATATGAGAAAAAAATTAGCAAGGAAAGATCAGCAAGGGGTTTGTACTATGATGAAAAATGGAGTATGGAGCACCGATGTAAATAAGGGCAACTTCTGATGATTGAACCAATTGGAGAGGAGCCGAAAGCTAAGAATGTGGACTCCGATCATGAAGATATAAATTCTAATGAAGACGTTGAACCTACTATACATACAATGCATATATTAACCGACTACTCTAACCCGCAAACTATGGAAGTCACCGAAACTCTAGAGCATCAGCCTATTATGGTTTTGATTGATACTGGTAGCACTAACAATTTTATGGACAGTGAGATTGTTGACCGATTGGCCCACCACATTGAAGATTATGACAGATTCAAAGTAAAGATCGTTGATTAACGGATTTTCACTTATGATAGCAAAGGTTCCAAGATAAAATTGATTATACAGGGCCAGAAGTTTCATACAACGATTACTATACTGAAAGACCGACCTGTTGCTTACACTATCAAAAAGTGGAGACCATACTTACTTGATCAACGGGTTGTGATGCGTTGCAGATAGTCTATGGCTAAAGTGCTAAAAGAGAAGCTCCCCGAGATTGATGCTTCTCAGCCTTGAGGACAAGGCTGATTTGAAGAGGGAGGAACTGTTAGGACCCTTTTTCTGAGCTTTTAAATAATGTTTATTGAGTCTATTTAGTCCAGTTGTTTATTGAGTCGGTTTGGTTCAGTTAGAGTCAAGTAGAGGTTTATTTAATATTTATTTATTATTAGAGTTCAAGTCCTGATGGACTTTGGGTGGAACTCTATAAATAGGGATGTAACTGCTTCTTTTCAATAATCTATGAAAAATACTATTCTGTCTTTGGACAAACCCTAGGAGGTCGATCCCCTCGAAGTGATCAAGTGATCAAGGAGGGCCGATCCCCTCGAAGTGATCAAGGAGGGCAGATCCCCTCGAAGCGATCAAGGAGGCCGATCCCCTCGAAGTGATCATTATCATCCCCTTTCTCTTCTTTTTTTTTACGATAAGACTTTAGGGTCTTATCATTTGGTATCAGAGCCTACGATAAGACTTTAGGGTCTTATCAGCTACTACCTTCATATGCTAGTAAAAGATCCTTAGTCCTTCTCAAATACATAGGATACACTTTACTACTTTCCAGTGCTCCAAGCCTGGATCCGCCTGATACCTGCTCGTGACACTTTAAGCATGCAATATATCTGACCTGGTATATAGCATGACATACATGATAGAGCCTATTGCTGAGGCATAGGGTATCCTATTCGTGTTTGCCCTTTCTTTAGGAGTCTTTGGGGACATACTCTTAGAAAGTGATATCTCATGTCTCATCGGTATGAGACATCTCTTGAAATTTTTTATGTCAAACCTTTTGTTAATAGTATCCATATACCTAGATTAGGACAAGCCAAGCACCCTCTTAGATTTATCTTTATAGATCTGAATCCCTAGGATATATGATGCTTCCCCTAAGTCCTTCATGGAGAAGTGTCTAGATAACCAAGCATTTACTATGGATAGTATTCCTACATCATTCCTAATAATCAAGATGTCATCCACATAAAACACCAAGAAGGTGATAGTGCTCCCACTTATCTTCCTATACACACAAGGCTTATCTTCATTCTTAATGATGTCATAAGATCTGATTGCCTCATCAAATTTTATATTCAACTTCGGGAAGCTTGCTTTAGTCTATAAATAGATCTAAGCAACCTGCACACCCTATCTGGGTAGTCCTTGGATATGAATCCCTCGGGTTGTATCATATACACCTCCTCATCGAGGTTGCAATTAAAGAATATGATTTTCACATCCATTTATCAAATCTCATAATCATAGTATGCTGCAATAGCCAATAGAATTCAGATGAATTTTAGCATGACTACTAGTGAGAAGGTTTCGTTATAGTCAACACCTTACCTTTGACGATACCCCTTAGCCACAAGTCTTGCTTTATAGGTCTCTACCTCTTCATCTACTCCGATCTTTTTCTTAAAGATCCACTTGCAACCGATGGGTACAATACCCTCGGGCGCATTAACTAGGTTCTAAATCTTGTTGGAGTACATGAAATCCATCTCAAAATTCATGGCTTCTTGCCACTTCCTGGAGTCTATACTCATAATAGTCTCCTCATAGGTTTGAGGATCAATATCCTTAACATCCTCTCCTCTAATATGTCTCATATATCTCTTGGGAGGATGGGATACTATGTCGGACCTACATAAAGTTGGAACTTGTGTACTAGGTACCTGAATAGACTCAGGCTATAGAATGGTGCTTGAGTTAGGTTCTCCAACCTCGCTCAACTCTATCATGCTCCCACTATCTCCACCAAGAATGTGTTTCTTCTCAAGGAGCATCGCTCTCTTAGCTACAAAGACTTTTTGGTCCTCGAGATGATAGAAATAATACCCACGAGTTTCCTTGGGGTATCCCACAAACTTGCACTGCTTCATCCTTAATTCTAACTTATCGGTGTTGTGTCTTTTAACATGGGTAGGGCAGCCTCAAATCTTAACAACCTTAAGATCGGGCTTCTTCCCTTTCCATATCTCATATAGTGTAGACACTACTGACTTAGTTAGAACTCTGTTCAAAAGGTAAACTGCGGTCTCTAGGGCATATCCCCAGAATGAGATGGGTAGGTCAGCGAAACTCATCATGGACCGTACCATATCTAACAGCGTACGATTCCTCCTTTTAGACACACCATTGAGTTGAGGTATATAAGGAGGTGTCCATTAGGATAAAATCTTATGGTCCTTAAGGAACTGGGTAAACTCTATACTTAAGTACTCACCTCCTCGATCTAATCGAAGAGTCTTGATACTCTTTCCAGTCTACCACTCCGCTTCATTCTTATACTATTTGAATTTCTCAAATGCCTTGGACTTGTACTTCATTAAGTACCCATCCATCTCTTAAGAAATTATCAATAAAGGTAACGAAATAGGAACAACCACCAATGACATTAGTTAACATGGGTCCACATACATCACTATGTATGAGTTCCAATAGCTCAATGGTTCTCTCTCCAATTCCACTAAATGGAGAGTTGGTTAGTTTCCTATGAAGGCAAGGCTCGCAAGTTGCATATAACTCATAGTCGAATGGATCTAGATATTCATCATTTAGCAACTTTTGAATCCTTCCCTCATGGATGTGACCTAGCCTACAATGCCACAGGTATGCACTGTTCATCTCATCTCGTTTCCTCTTAGACACACATACATTCATGATATGTGGAGTAGTGTCTAGCATAAATAAATAATTATATAATATTCATCTCGTGATAACCTCATCATCTAATAATATTGAACAACTATTGTTCTCAAAAACTAATTTATATCCACTAACTATCAAACATGAAATGGAGATAATGCTTTGATAATAGAAGGAATAAAATAACATGTATCTAATGTAATAATAGCTCCACCAGGCAGATGTAAAGCGACCTCGCCAATAGCTACTGTAGTAACTTTTACTCCATTGCCCATCTTGAGATCCATCTCGCTTCTCACCAGTCTCCTAGGCCTTGTCATAACCTACAACGAATTGTAAATATGATAAGCACTACCGATATCCAATACCTATGTGTTATCATAAGAGTCTGACAAATGGATATTGATCATAAATGTACCTAAAGCTTCTCAAGCTTTTGTTTCGCCCTCTTTGCAAGGTACTCTTTATAGTTCCTCTTCTAGTGCCCATCTTTTCCACAATGGAAGCATTGACCTTTGTCCTTTGTCGGGTCTTTCTTAGTAACCTTTGCTTTACCTGGTTTGCCCTTGCCCTTCTCAAGGGACTTTTCTACTTTCCTTTTCTTTCTAGTCTCACTAGTGTAGAGAACTGACTTCTCTTTCTTGATAGTGCTCTCTTCCTCCCTCAATATATTGAGGAGCTCCAGGAGAGTCACCTCAAGCTTTTTCATATTAAAATTCATTATGAATTGTGAAAAGGAATCTGGTAGGGACTAAAGCATAATGTCTATACACAGGTTATCCTCTAGGACCATTCCTAGACCTATGAGTTTCTCTATCCACTCAATCATCTTTAGGACATGGTTCTGAACCGGTGTCCCCTTAGTCATCATAGCACGGAAGAGGCTCTTGGATATGTCAAATCGCTGAGCCCTTCCCTGTTCCTCAAATAGTTTACGGACATATAGGAGAATGCATCTGGCATCCATTATTTCATGATATCTCTTTAACTCAAGAGTCATTGAGTCCAACATGTAACACTAAGCAAGAGTAGAGTCATCAATGTACTTCACGTAGTGAGCAATCTCATCCTCACTTTCCCCTTCCTCGAGCGTAGGCATCACTGTATCAAGGACATACATAATTTTCTCCACCATGAGAATAATTCTCAAGTTATGAAGCCAATCTGTATAATTCGGACTAGTGAGGCGGTTAACATCAAGTATACCACGTAAGGGATTTGAAAGTGATATTTTCTGAAAATAAAGATGCAGCAAAAATAAATAACATGTAGATTTTACAAAAAATAAACAATCAAGATGTGGACTTCTATCTTAATCTGCTCTCACTATTTTACTGGCGAGTCACATGACACCCTCAGCACATGAAACAAAAGTCTCTGGTAGACTTCTAGTTGGGATCAGGATCCAATTAGCATCTTAATGTAACCTCGAGAGACTCAACCAATCACACTAAGCCCGAAAGGTAAGCAACTCTTGTCGATCACAACTCCTTATGATTCCCATCCTGTTCAGCCTCTGAATCACCATGGTCTCGAAGGACTCGACCAACCATGATGTTCGGTTAAGTCCACACTATCGTTACAAGATGAATCTGATTCGATGATATACCCTCAAGGGACTCGACCAAGCATTGTTGAATCTCGGATTTTGATGATGAAGTCAATTGTCATTTGTTGTCTAACCTATATGATTGAGATAAGTGTGCAGGATTAACTACGATGAAAGTAAGACATGCAGCAGGAGTTGCGCCGGAGTCATGACAATGATCATGTTGGGAGTTCGAGAGCTCGACGGAAGTTCGGACAGTCGTCGGAGGTTCTGCGGGAACAAATCCGAGAAGTCCCTAAGCTTGCCAAAGAAGCTCGTCGGAACTCGCCAAGTGTATCGTCGCAAGTCCAGGAGTTTACCGGAAGTCCGTAGGAGAATCACCGAGGGTTCATCGGATGATCGACGGAAGTTCGCCGGAAACTCACCGGAAGAAGCGATTGACGCACCGGAGCAAGCTGCAGAAATTGTCTTAGGATTTATCGTAGTTAGCACAATGATTAAGTTGGTAATGGGAGGTGATCCCATTAGCTTAATCTTGGGGCAATTGGGCCCCTGAAAAACTCAAATTGGGCCGAATGGATCTACCCATTCGAACCCTGATTGCTGTGGGAGGTGCAACTGCCCAAGCCAAGAGGTAGCACCGCCTGGGCTAAGTCTCCCAGGGAGACTGGGCGGTGCAACCGCCCCAGCCAGGAGGTGCAACCGCCTGGGCTCAGTCTCCAAGCGAGACTGGGCGGTGCAACCTCTCTTGACAGGAGGTAGCACCGCTTGAGCTCGGTCTTCGAGCTTTGGCAGGCGGTGCAACAGCCCCAGTCAAGAGGTGCAACCGCCTGATCTCGGTCTTCGAGCTCTGGCAGAGAGGTGCAACCGCCCCTGACAGAGGTGGCACCGCCCAGAGGCTAAGTCTTCGAGCTCTGCCAGGCGGTGCAACCGCCCCAGTCAGGAGGTGCAACCGCCTGATCCCGGAATTCCGGGAATTGACAGTTTTGAGCTCCAAATTTGAACTGGGTTGGGGCCTATAAATACCCCACCCATTCAGCACTGAAATGTAGTAACTTACACTCAAAATCTTGATATCTTTCTGTGATTCTTAGAGCTCAAAATTGTTGTAAAGGCCAAAAGTTCTCCTCCCTCTGTTCTTCAAAGTTTTGAGTTGTAAAGAGAGGAGAGAAAATTTCTGTAAGGGTTGTCTCCTAAGCCCGTCAAAAGGAGTGAAACTATAAAAGGGTGGTTGGCCTTCGCCTATTGAAGGAAGCCTCTAGTTGACGTTAGTGACCTCGTCGGTGGAGGAAGCCAAAAGTGGACTAGGTCAAGATTGACCGAACCACTCTAAATCTCGGTTTGCATTTACTTTGAGCATTTTATCTTTATTGTAAACCTCCTAAATAGCTACTGCCTTCTGCGCTTTTACGAATGAATTTCTAAGTTCAGAGCTTTCTGAATATGCGTTTAGACGTAAATCGACTTTTTCGTACGATCATTACATTTCAGTTTATGTTTACGTTTTGATTTCAATCATAACTGCAAACTCCCTTCTACGCATGTATAAAATATATCTCAAAGTTCAGTATCTTCAAAATTGTCATTTAGACATAAACTGGTTTTATCGTACGAACGTCGCATTTCAGTTTGCGCTTGCATTCTGATTTTCATCATAAACTACAAACTGCCTTTGTAGATTTACTTTAACGTCATCTCGCTTAATCTTAAGTAATCTTAGAATCGGCTTTTACATTGAAATCGTTTTTTATCAAACGAACGCAACTTTCGGTTTTAATCGCAAAAAATTTCCGCTGCACTAATTCACCCCCCCTCTTAGTGCTCTTGATCCTAACAATTGGTATCAGAGCGGGGTTAACTCTCAAACGAATTAAAACCCAAGAGAGATGGCTTACGTCGGAAACCAAGAGGGCCATTCTATTACACGTCCACCCATGTTCAATGGGACGGACTACCCCTATTGGAAGACCCGAATGAGGATCTTTCTTATTTCTATGGATTTTGAACTTTGGAATCTTGTCGAAAACGGTTTTTCGAAGGCTTCTCTTCCAATGATCGATTGGAATGATTTGGAGAAGAAGGCTTTCGCTCTTAATGCAAAGGCTATGAATGCCTTATTTTGTGCACTTGATAAAAACGAGTTTAATCGTGTTTCGATTTGTGAAACCGCATTTGATATTTGGCACACACTCGAAATGACTCATGAAGGCACAAGTAGAGTGAAAGAGTCAAAAATCAATCTTTTGTTACACTCTTTTGAACTTTTCCGGATGAAACCGAGTGAGACTATTGGCGACATGTTTACCCGTTTCACGAATGTCGTTAATGGTCTAAAAGGACTCGGAAAAAGTTTTTCGGATTTTGAGCTCGTAAATAAGATTCTAAGATCCCTTCCTAAAAGTTGGGATCCTAAAGTCACTGTTATTCAAGAGGCGAAAGATCTAAACAACTTCCCTCTTGAAGAACTAATCGGGTCATTAATGACCTACGAGATGACTTGTAAAGCTCATGAAGAGCAAGAAGACATCCTTCCAAAGAACAGGATGGATATGGCACTTAAAACTTCAGAAGACCACTTGAGAGAAAACTCAAGTAATGAGGACTGTGACGATGACTTGGCACTTCTAACAAGAAAATTTAAAAAGTTCATTAAAAGAAACAAGTTTAAGAATGACACAAAAAACAAACTTGAACCCAAGAATGACCAAGTTATTTGCTATGAGTGCAAAAAGCCGGGACACTACAAGAGTGATTGTCCCCAAGTCAAAAAGAGAACATCAAAGAAGAAGGCGCTCAAAGCAACATGGGATGATTCGAGCGCGTCCGAAGAAGAGGAGTCCAACACCGAGCAAGTTGCTCATTACGCCTTAATGGCCATCGAAGAGGAGGTAACAAATTTATTAGATGCAGATTTATCTTTCGATGAATTATTAAATGCCTTCCATGACTTATTTGATGAATGCAAAATTATCAATAGAAAATATAAATTGCTAAAAAAGGAGCATGATAGTCTTACTTATGATTTTGATAAGTTAAAAACTGAATATCATGATAGTTTAGATCCATGCATCAAATGCCATGATCTAGAAACTCTCCAAAAAGAAAACTTGCTACTTAAAGACACCTTGAAGAAATTTGAGGTTGGTAGAAAGTCATTGAACATGATCCTTGCAAACAAGGGTCACATTCCCAAAAGAAGTGGAATTGGATTTGTGAGAAGTTCTCACCAAAATCCAACCACCTTCATAAAAGGCACCATCCTACATGTTCGACACCAAAACAAATGCAACTTTTGTTGCAAATTTGGACACAAGACGCATTATTGTCCATTCAAGAAAATTAGTCCAAACAAATTGATTTGGGTTCCTAAAGGAACCATAATAAAGTCTATGCAACATGAAAGACAATATAGATCTATTTGTAAGCCACCTAAAAGCAAATGGGTACCTAAAAATCATCCCTTCCTGAAAAATCATTAAAAACATAAAAATTTTAGGCTAGTGCAAGAAATAATATTCTGCTCCTTGATTCTCGACATTCATAACCCAAGATCCAAAAAGGAACTTGCAATGCTCTCTAGCCTAAATTACAGATGGAGATTATAAATCACAAATGCGATTTAGATACAACCTTATTTGACTTTTCAGAATTAGAAACGTATGATTCCCAAATTCACATATCCCCTGGATTTTCGAACCCATCAATTTCATCCGTTCATAACCTTTGAATCCAACTCTGTATCATGAAGTGACTAAGTCTGTCATGAACTTGCAAGGCTTACCAACTTGAATAAACTATCACAAACATGTGTACGACATTGAGAGTATGCACGTTAAAAGATCTATCTTGATCGTGCAAGAGTCCTTGCCTTAAACTGAAAACTCTTATGTAATTACGTAAGTAAAGTTGATTGCTTTGGATGAAAATTCTCCTCAAAGACAAAAAAACTCTCAGATCAGATCACACTAATCAGAACAAGTGCTCACCGCCCGCAGGCGGTGGCACCGCCCCAGCTGGAGGTAGCACCTCAAGCTGTCACGTGTTGCAAGCGGTTGCACCGCTCCAGCCAGAGGTGCAACCGCCCGCAACTCTGCCCCTTTTTAACCCAAGCTAGGGCCGGCGGTGAAACCGACCCCAACTCACTCCCTTCCCTCCTCTACTCTTCCAAGCTTCCTCCATCCCCATTTCTCCCATCTTAGCATCCCAAATACCCCTTATTTCGAAGCAAAACATCAACAATCCTTCCCTATCTTGAAGATCTCACTAAGGTACTCTCAAAGAAGCCCTTAAACTCTTTTTTTTTTATTCATTTACTCTTGCTCATCACTATTCTTCTAAACAACAGTAGTTATGGGATCTAGAAGATCCTCAAGGGACAAAGGAAAGAGGAGATTAGCAGAAGATTTTGATCTCACCCTTTTCGATTCAAAATACCATGCTGAAAAATTTTCCTCTTTCGAACTTAGGAGTGTCAATAAGGGAAAATACATAGATTTAAGTGAACTAAGAGACTTAGAGACAATCCAATGGTTTGCAAACTTAGATCTACTTCCAATTTTGCAAATTAACGAACCCATCTATCCAAGACTTGTTAGATTATTTTACAACAACATACAAGTAGATGAAGAAGAAAGAATGTCCACCTATCTTTTAGGACAACACATCTCAATTACGGATAGATTCATTTGCGACATGATAGGCATTCCCATGAAAAGTAAAGGACTTTACTTTAGAGGATCATGGGATGATGAAACTGTTGGAACAACATATGTTGAAGCCTTAGGAACAATTTTTGCCAATCCCAACTTAGCATTTGTTCCTAAAAGTTGTGAACATCTACTGCCTCTAAACACTAAGGTACTTCATCGTATCCTAACTAGCATCATTCTCCCTAAACAATACCATCATGATGAAGTAAGCCAATTAGAATTAGGAACTATGTATTTGATCATGAAAGGACATGACATCTGTCTTGGTTATCTTATCCAACAAAACATGTTAGAACTATCTAAGAAAGACATAATGCTCCCATATGGTGGTATAATAACTAGAATAATGAAAGCCTACGATATTCTAATACCACTGGAAGAAGAAGTAATAAAAGTAGATAGATTTAGCATAATTAATAAAAATCTACTTCACCGATTAAGATGTTTTTATAGAAACGGTAACTGGGTTAGAATGCTAAGAAGAACTGATCCCCCTCAACCTGAACCAGAACCGGAAACACCAGTATTTAGGGGTACCCAATCTCCTCCGATCTGTCCCTTTGAGGAAACACATCCATTTGAGCAAACTCATACATCATCTGTCGAAGATATTGGGATTCGGATGGACCGATTCGAGCAAAGACAAGAACGGCTTGAACAACAACAAGATCAAATCCTATCTGAGCTGCAGCAAATTCATCGTCAATTTGACTCCTTGTTTAGGCACTTTAATTTTCCACCTCATGAATAAACTTGTATGAACATAATCATCTGTTGTTATTGTAAACTTCTTATGTTACTCACCATGATGTGCTTTGACTTGATATGGTTACCTGATATATTTTGAGCATATGTAGAGTTGTAAACATCTATCGTGGTAAATATATGCCTTGTGCCTTGTGGTGAATATAAACTAAATGGTTATCTCGGATTTTATATTGAAACTAAAAGTTTTGAGAACCTTGTGCTTTGATTTCCATGATAAATATAGTCTGAAAAAAATGATATACCAAAGCAGTTAAAAGAATACTTAGATATCTTAATGGTACCACAAATCTAGGATTATAGTACCCAGAATCAAAGAATTTTGAGTTAATTGCTTATGCTGATGCGGACTTTGCTGACTGTAAACTAGATAGAAAAAGCACATCAGGATCATGTCAATTTTTAGGACATGCCCTTGTTTCCTGGTCATCTAAGAAACAAAACTCGGTTGCACTATCAACAACCGAAGCTGAATATATTGCAGCAAGTGCATGCTGTGCACAAGTTATATGGATGAAAAACACCTTAGAAGATTACAAAGTTAATCTTAAAAATATTCCCATTAAATGTGATAACACAAGTGCAATATGCTTGACTAAGAATCCTATACAACACTCAAGAACAAAACACATTGATATTAGACATCACTTTATACGAGATCATGTTACTAATCATGACGTAACCATAGAGTTCGTTGACACTAAACATCAACTAGCTGACATTTTTACAAAACCTCTAAATGAAGAACAATTTGGTTTCATAAGAAGAGAATTAGGAATGTTGATGTGTCCAAATAGATAAACTAGTCAAAATTATTGTCCGAATGATCAAATCACTTGATTGCCATGTGTTGAAATGTTTTGATTTTTGAAAAACTGTAGCACAATCTTGTCCGAATGCATGAAAGAATTCATCTCATTTTCAGATTCGCTTAACAGTTGGAATGACAAAAATCAAATACACTCTTATGAAAAATATTTTTTCCGAAATGGATTTGATAAAATAACTTTCCTCCTTCATGCACAAAGAATTATAAGAAGTATTCAAAGCATTATACGTATCATGCCTTCCTTTATATACTTGATAACCTACTTATATTGTTCTTCTGGTATCACATCTACCATGCTTTTTGTTGATGACAAAGGGGGATAAATATATAAATTGATTTGATGCTATAAACACTGATGCTATGATTATGCCATGCTTGCATCATCAAGAGATATATGAACATATGCCATATATAGAAATGCAACACTTGCTAAAATATTTGAAATGTGTACATCATGTAATGATATCAAAATCTTACTTCACAGTTTTACATGTTGATATCTTACAATATGATGAATTGCTTCAATTACCATCATTCAAAATTGTTATGTAAGAATGAATGTCAAGCCTTGACATCATCTTCAGAGATGTCACTTGAATTCTTAGGTCTTGAATTCAAGAATGACTTATCTCAAGTATGGCATGTAGACAGGGGGAGTTAAGGTTAACTCCATTATCAATTGATTGTCATCATCAAAAAGAGGGAGATTGTTGAATCTCGGATTTTGATGATAAAGTCAATTATCATTTGTTGTCTAACCTATATGATTGAGATAAGTGTGCAGGATTAATTACGATGAAAGTAAGACATGCAGTAGGAGTTGCGCCGGAGTCATGACAATGATCACGTTGGGAGTTCGAGAGCTCGACGGAAGTTCGGACAGTCGTCGGAGGTTCTGCGGGAACAAATCCGAGAAGTCCATAAGCTTGCCAAAGAAGCTTGTCGGAACTCGCCAAGTATTTCATCGCAAGTCCAGGAGTTTGCCGGAAGTCCGCAGGAGAATCACCGAGGGTTCATCGGATGATCGACGGAAGTTCGCCGGAAACTCGCCGGAAGAAGCGATTGACGTACCGGAGCAAGCTGCGGAAATTGTCTTAGAATTTATCGTAGTTAGCACAATGATTAAGTTGGTAATGGGAGGTGATCCCATTAGCTTAATCTTGGGGCAATTGGGCCCCTAAAAAACTCAAATTGGGTCGAATGGATCTACCCATTCGGACCCTGATTGCTGTGGGAGGTGCAACCGCCCAAGCCAAGAGGTAGCACCGCCTGGGCTAAGTCTCCCAGGGAGACTGGGCGGTGCAACCGCCCCAGCCAGGAGGTGCAACCGCCTGGGCTCAATCTCCAAGCGAGACTGGGCGGTGCAACCTCTCCTAACAGGAGGTAGCACCGCTTGAGCTCGGTCTTCGAGCTCTGGCAGGCGGTGCAACCGCCCAAGTCAGGAGGTGCAACCGCCTGAGCTCGGTCTTCGAGCTCTGGCAGAGAGGTGCAACTGCCCCTGACAGAGGTGGCACCGCCCAGAGGCTCAGTCTTCGAGCTCTGCCAGGCAGTGCAACTGCCCCAGTCAGGAGGTGCAACCGCCTGATCCCGGAATTCCAGGAATTGACAGTTTTGAGCTCCAAATTTGAACTGGGTTGGGGCCTATAAATACCCTACCCATTCAGCACTGAAAGGTAGCAACTTACACTCAAAATCTTGATATCTTTCTGTGATTCTTAGAGCTCAAAATTGTTATAAAGGCCAAAAGTTCTCCTCCCTCTGTTCTTCAAAGTTTTGAGTTGTAAAGAGAGCAGAGAAAATTTCTGTAAGGGTTGTCTCCTAAGCCCATCAAAAGGAGTGAAACTGTAAAAGGGTGGTTGGCCTTCGCCTATTGAAGGAAGGCCTCTAGTTGACGTCGGTGACCTCGTCGGTGGAGGAAGCCAAAAGTGGAGTAGGTCAAGATTGACCGAACCACTCTAAATCTCAGTTTGCATTTACTTTAAGCATTTTATCTTTACTGCAAACCTCCTAAATAGCTATTTCCTTTTGCGCTTTTACGAACGAATTTCTAAGTTCAGAGCTTTCCGAATCTGCGTTTAGACGTAAATCGACTTTTTCGTACGATCATTAAATTTCAGTTTACGTTTACGTTTTGATTTCAATCGTAACTGCAAACTGCCTTCTGCGCATGTATAAAACATATCTCAAAGTTCAGTATCTTCAAAATTGTCATTTAGACGTAAACTGGTTTTATCGTACGAACGTCGCATTTCAGTTTGCGCTTGCATTCTGATTTTCATCATAAACTGCAAACTGCCTTTGTAGATTTACTTTAACGTCATCTCGCTTAATCTTAAGTAATCTTAGAATTGGCTTTTACATCAAAATCATTTTTTATCAAACGAACGCAGCTTTCAGTTTTAATGGCTAAAAAATTTTCGCTACACTAATTCACCCCCCCCTCTTAGTGCTCTTGATCCTAACAAGCATACCATGTCCTTAGGTCACCGGTGACATCTCTATATCATAGGCAAGATAATAAATAATGATATAAGTGAGCCTCGAGGGACTCGACCAACTCAACCTACATTGAGAATCGGTCTTTACCTATAACGATAGAAAGCCACGTGGGTCAATCTAATTATCTCACGTTTACCGACTTAATATTGTCAAGAGAGAGGTTTCTTTGATTTGGTCTCCTAATATGACATGTCACACATATACATATTTAATATATATCTACATCGCTTGTAAAAATATATATACATATCTAGTAGGTGTATAAGCAATCACACATCACATGAGCAATCACACCGGATGATCATGGACCATAACCTAATATGATCTGGCTCGAGTCAATGGGTCTAATCACTCACATCAAGATCTATGTATGTAGTGGTGCATCTTCATGCCTTGTGATCATCTATCTCGTCCTTGTCAGTTCCGTCGACATCTTGACACATCTCTATGTATCGTGATCGTCCGTCTCGTGGGTCCCGCTATCGCTTTCACGCTCCTACTATGCCTCCTCATGTGATTACAACTTAATTATAGGCACGTAGGTCCGACAATAAATGAGAAATAAAATGGAGACTCGTAGGCCTCAATAATAATAATCACAAGTACACACATCACATGGTCTATGATCATCCGTCCACACATCATACATCATATATATATATATATATATATATATATATATATATATATATATATATATATATATATATATATATATATATATATATATATATATATAGGATTACTAGATAATAATAAAAATAATAATCAATTAAACTTTTTAATTAAGTAATATTTTCTGAAATCAAGGACATATAGGGAATTTTTTAAATTCTAAGGGACATTTTCATAATTTGGGTAAAATGATAGAATTAGAATTTCTCAAATTCACAAGGGCAAAACTATCTTTTGCCCAAAACCTTAACCCTCCCCATCTCCTGTTGCTTGTTGCAGCCACCTCCACACTACGGGTGGTGGCCCTCTACGGCGGAGTGGGCGGGCGTGTAACCCTTGCCCATGGGCCCTGTGCCCGCGGGCGACGTCACTCTTGCGGTCGAGCGCCCTTGCGAGTACTGTAACCCTCGTGGGCGATTATGCTCGCAAGTGCAACGCCCGCAGGTGCCGTTGGCACCGCCCTTGCGCGTAGATGCAGTGCCCGCGTGCAGGTGGCCGCCATGCTTGCGAGCACCGCTGCAAGTAGTTGTGCCTACGCGCATAGTGCCCGCGCACAACTGGCTGCCATTGCAGCAGCCCGCCGGCCGTTGGTCGCTGGTCGAGACCCTACACGCAGATGGCAGCACTACAATATGCGAGGGCAACAAGGGTAGCAATTGTTGCTGCCTATTCTCACTTTTGCGTCAACGATTTTGACGTCAAAAGTTTCTCCAAAACATAACACACGCAGTTTGAAACCAATTTTCATATGAACATCCTGGCTCTAATACCACTGTTGGAAAATTATAGGGGCGACATCACATGCGCAATGGAAGAACAGAAAACAAAATCCCCAATTCCCAAAGATATATACGTCGTTGTACGAAGATTTTATGTGCAAAATCCGTGAAACAGAAAACCACGTGTAAGATGGATTGTGTTACCTAGGAAGATCGTATATCCCTAAATCCCCACAGATCTCTATGATAGGGTGAAAGAGGTCAAGCATCCTCCTCTTTAGTGGTGATCCACACAACAAGGCTGCGATGACGCTCCTTAAAACTCTAAGCCTGCTCTAAGGTGGAGAGGGGGAGGAGAATAGGAGAGGTAACCAAAAGACTCTAGCCTATGAACCACTAGTTCTTTCCTATTTATAGAGGTCCCCTATCAATTTAACCATAATAGATCCTCTCATATTGGGTATTGGATCTCCATCCAACTACCAAGCCTCTTAGATTAGTGGATCTCTATCCAATAATCTCTCATGGGCTCTTATTGGATCTCATCCATAGGATCCAATAATTCATGGACTTATCGGATATCCAATAAGATAAGGGCTCTAGCGGATATCTCATATCCGAACCTCTACTCATCGCAATGCCTACTATATGTGTGTGACCCTCTAGGCCTAATATCGAGCTGGCCATGAGTCATACCTATCAGAACTTCTTTTGGCTCGATAAATTATTATCTCCATAATAATTCACTTGACTCATCGATTGCAGACATACTAGGCCATTACGCCACAGTCCCTAGACGATACAGGGGAATCCAATCCATTGGACCTGTCTGTCCTCAATTACCGTGTAGCTATAGTCCCTCATCCATCTAATATCCTATAGACCGTATACCGAGCATGGTGTTGTTAGACCCGTATGGTTTCTTCTCGAGTCTCGCTTTTATCAGATTCTCTTAGAAAACTCTTTCTCTCTTAATCCGAATGACCCTAGCCAGGGATTTGTCTGAGAAAGAACACATGAGACATTCCTCTCATGATACCGAGAGTGGATGATCCTATGTCAACACTCAATAGCCCTTGTAAGGTTGACTACCACTCCCGATGATCAATTGTGCTAGATTTGAGACATTCAAATTATAAGTTCGATATCAAAGAGTGGAGCACTCATATAGGACATCCTTGATGTCTCAAGTCTAAGGACCAGATACACCACTAGGACTACGGAATTGCTGTCTAACAATAAGGCATCATCAACCATTCAGCATTTTGTAAACAGATCAATAAGTGAACTCATTCCCCAATGAGCACCTGTATTATATCCCTAGTGTCCCCACATGAGTAGCTATGAGACCAACTGCATCCATCATACAGATAGGTATACAACACACTAGTCTGTCCGGTTATCTCGATGTCCCTCTCAAGTGACCTATGATCAGGATTATTTAGGATCTGTGTTTAAAGGTGAATCAATCTCATTATAGTGATCTCATCACGATCTGATTCCCATTACACAGATCCAAGAACATCACAATATATATATATATATATATATATATATATATATATATATATATATATATATATATATATATATATATATATATATATATATATATATATATATATGCAAAAAGACTACGTGTCAAGTCACATGTGTCATCACTCGCATGATTGGCTTATTGGGCACCTATGACTAGCATCTCCTTCTCAGAGCGTGTGGATCACCGCTAGAGAGGAGGGCACTTGACTTCCTTCATCATCTTCTAAAGATTTGTAGGAATTCAGAGATATACGATCTCCTTAGATAATATAATTTTTTATATACGTAGTTTTAAATTTCACGAATTTTTGCGCATCAATATTCATACAACGACGAATATATATTTGGGAATTTGAAGATTTTATTTTCTATTCTTCTGCTATGTCGCCCTCCTAGATTTTCGAATAGGATTAATAATAAAACATAAACTTATAACAATATCACAAATAGGATTATATGGTTTCACACTCATTTCCTACTTGCATAGAGAAAAATTAAAATTTTCATTGAATAAGAATAATATAATATAATATTATCCTTAAATTAATTCAAAATCTTTATAGATCCTCTTATATAAATCTTTAAAAATATTTTCTCTTGATTTTTTAGATTTATTAAAAAAAATCTAACTTTAAAATATTTTCTTCTATATATTTCTATTCTAAAACCTTATATGAATTTCATTTAATAAATATCGTTCAAGTTATCTAGTCCATCAAGTAATTAGATTATTCCAACCCTAACAAAGATACAAAGTAATATTAATCTTTTTGTTTCTTTTTATATGAAAATATTAATGTGACGGACACCTCAGTACTTTATTACTGACAGACAAGAGGATGTGTATGACCATGACCATTTCCGATATTAATATATATCTATGAGTATAATGGTCCAAAAATCATATTATAAAAAGCTCTCTCCCTCACTGTGTTTCTCCAAATATAATATATTAATATCTTCTTTGAGCATAGCACTGTTGGCTTTCAGTGATTTTATCGAACATGCTCTTAAAATAATTTTGTAATGTTGACACTCAACGGATTTAATGTTCCGTTCACAAACATAAAATAAGACATGGATTGATTCAGAGTGCAGTATTTTCATCATACAATCAAATTTTGATTTAATAGAATAGATATAAACTATAAGTAGATACTTATTTCAATGATATATGCAAATTTAAATATTTGAAAAGAATTTATATTTTTATTAAAATCAGAGGACAAAGACTAAAATCACTTTTTTTTGGGAGGGGGAGATAAACGCAAATTTTCCACTTCGACTTAATGGCTGGTGTGTGATCTGTGTTGAAAGTGACCTGCTGTCACTAAAACTGGTCTTTGTATATACTATATATACAACCCACAGATGTAGTTATATTTTTGTCATTGTTAATACCGTGCGAATAATAATGTCTTGCATACTAAAGTTCCAAGCTTTTGGTGGACAACCACCTCGCCACAAAATGATACCCTCTCCAAAAGTAATTGATGTACACTGCTGTAGTTTAGGTTGTAGCTTTTGATGACCCTCAACTTAGGAGTCACGGTCTCCGGCCCATGGTGTGCGTGGGACCCATCACAAGAAGCTGGTACAATTTTGGTAGAGCACATTGCACGTACGAGAAACATAATCCAAATTAAAGATATCATATTCCGTTCTTTTAGTTCGCGATAGAACCCTAAAAGAAAACAAAATAAAGATATGTAACACAGTAATCAAACGCAATAAGGTTGGTAAAAAAAGGCGGTGTTTGGTTTTGACCAATCTCACCCGTCAGATTGGGGATAGGAGGAAACTGACGGACCAGAGCCAATCGATCAAGGTGACTACGACGAGGAGGGAGGCGTCGGCGGGGACGGCGAGGAGGATGCGTCCCAGGGAGTCATATCCATCGGGTAGCTGCCGAGCACGCGGAGGAAGGAGGTGTACTCCTGGACCTCGGCGAGGGCTTTCTGGGCGCGGGTCTCCGCCATGGACGCTTCGAAGTCGACGTAGAACATGTACTCGAAGTGCTTGGCGGTGCCCACGTTGGCGTCGTCCACCAGGCGCAGCGGCCGGTGGCGGTGCGGTCGGCTTTCGATCTTGGTCAGGCTGATGTCCCGGAAGGCGAAGGCGGAGAGCACCTTGAAGAGGACGGAGGTGCCCTCCCGGTCGTGGGCGAACACGATGCTGGTCTTGAAGGGCCGGTCGGTGCGCGGAATGATGGGCTCCCGCGCCAGCATCACGAACCGCGTCACGTTGCCGCTGTCGTCTTGGATGCCGTCCGCCAACACCTGCAGTTTGTACAGCTCCGCCGCCCGCGCCGACGCGATGGCCGCCGTGTCCCGGAGGCCGTTGTTGGCCACGTACTCGGCGGCGCCTGCCGTGTCGTCGAAGGCCTCCCGCGCCACGTTGAGTCCCATCCCGGTCAGCGTCAGCTCGCACTGGGAAAGCGCCTGAGGGTGGCTGATCACCCGGGTCAGCTGCTCCTTGCGAACGCCCGGGAGGGCGAGGAGGCAGTGGTGAACAGGGAGCTGAACCTCACCCACGATGTGGAGCCGGTGCCGCAGGAGGAGGTCGTAGTTGCGGTGGATGCTGCCGCCCAGGGAGTTCTCCACGGGGAGGACGGCGCGGTCCGCGATCCAGAGCTCCACCGCCTGGAAGGCCACCTCGAACTGGTCGCAAGGGATGGCTTCGCAGTTAGGGTAGGCCTTTCCGGCCGCCGCTTCGCTGTAGGCCCCCGGCACGCCCTGGTACGCCACGCGGACGCTGGACCCGTGCTTCGGGGAGGGCGAGAGGTCGGAGATGGAGAGGGGCCGCGGGAGGTTGGCCACCGGCACCAAGTCCAGCGTCGCCGAGTTTTGCTTCAGGCCGTTGACGGGAGTAGGACTCGCCAGATGGTAGTGGTTACCATCGTTGCTGCTTCTGGGTTCATTAGATGCCGCGCCGGCGTTGTCTCCTCCGGAGGATGAAGAAGAAGAGGAGTTAGACGCCGCCTTGCTGGCGAGGATGGCGCAATTGGTCTGCCAGTCGGAGCGGCTGGAGCCGAGGGCGCCGGGGAAGGGGGCGGCAGAGGTGGATTCTGGCACGTAGATCGATCGGATGGCCGAGCGGAGAACGGCGGAGGGGAGCCGCCGGAAGGCTGGTCCTCGCTTGGGGTGCGCCGTAGGAGGCGGGACATGGTTGTCCGGCGGCGGGAAAATGGGGCTGAGCACATGCCTTGGCGCAGAGGAAAGCATGACCGCCGCCATCGTTGACATATACATATATCAGACAGAATTATACTTTAAGATGTAAGAGAGAGAAAAATGAAATAAGAAGAAGAGTAGATGGCAGAGAAGCTTGAGAAGAGGAACCCTTTCAAGCTGGAAGAAAGCAGGAATGGCAGAGATAGAGGCTTTATTGTGCCTCTGGTTTGTGGTAGATGGGCAGGAGACGGTGGGTAGGTAGGGACGGAGAGAGAGAAGAGTCGGACGCTGATGATGAGGAAAAAAGATAGTTGAAAACAACAGATGTTGGATTTGGTCAGGTCTCACACCTAACATACCACTGCACAAATGTATGCGACCAAGCACTCTTAGACTGTTCATTATTACTTCTTCGATCTCCTCCGAATTTTATGCGACACTCAGCGTTGAATGTGTTCAATCAAATGCATTTCCTATCTAAATTTCATGAGAAGAATAAAGTAGAATTGTACGTGCAAGCGGTCCCACCACAGTCATGGCCAAGGCCAAGTCAGCGGTTGGTGAACCTGACGAATCGTGAGTGTCCCGCTGTGGTGCAGTCTGCCTGCACAGCGTCCATCCTCAAACCAGCAAATGACACGTTTTGTGATGGGATTCCCACCTTTGGTGGGCCCGACTGCCGACACTTCCATGCCAGGTCAACCCATCATGTGTACTCAACACACTTCCCACTTGCAAGCCATGGAAATGAATGTAGGCCCCACCCACGTATGTGAACCTCACTCACCATTCTTTTTATTTTTTTTATCAATTTCGACTTCATCACTTTAAAGGGAAAAAAGGACGTGTACTCAGCAAATTACCCACTTGCATGCCGTGGAAATGAATGTAGGCCCCACGTATGTGAACCTCACTCACCATGTTTATGAGATTTTCTTTTTTTATCAATTTCTACTTCATCACTTTAAAGGAAAAAAAGGACTTATTTTTGAAAAAGTTCTGCTATTTTTTTTTAGCTTTCCACAAGGTCATCATTTTCATATTTCTGATAGAATACATTTCATTTATTATAATTTTTGAAATATCTCCTACCAAGATAATTAGAATAATACAAACTGATCCAATTTTTTATATATTAAATTTAGATTTTTAGTTATAGTATTTTTGAATAGAGACTTATAATATTTTTTGATATCTTCACGAGAACATTAAAAATCTATTCAAAAATATTATAATGGAGACAAATAAATTCAAAACCCAATTCTCATTTATAACAATAAAACTTCAAGCAGTACCTTTGTTGGTTTAGGATTCAGCAATCAAATAAGAAAACTTCTATATCAATTACATTATTTTTTAAATAAATTTATAATATTTTGGCACTTTCATTAAAACATTATATACCTACCTAGATGTAAATGAACTTAAAATATAAATAATCCAGCTCATATGCAAAAAATAAATTCCAAATAGATATGGTTATTGGTTTAGGAACAAGAATAATCAAACAGATATATTTCTATATCAATTACAGTATTTTAAAACACGTTTACACCACCACAACACATTCCAACTGTAGAATTGGACCCATTCATTATATGAATCGATCCATAGAGTTGATCCAATAGGTGTTATTCAAATGTCTTAAATTATAACACTCTTTGATAAATATGAATGAGATGAGTATTTCCCCGAGAATTCACTAAAAAAATATTTTTGATCTAAGATAATTACTTTTGAACTTTTTCTAAATGACACCCCATAATTAGTTTTTATATAAGATTATTCTTTTTAATCAATTTGATGAAAAACATCCCTTTTGTTGGTGTCAACAACTTTAGGCCATGGCCTCGGGGTCAATACGGCTGAGTTCAGGTCCAAATGAGCAGGGATCTCTCGGGATTACCCTTGAGAGTGCTGAGGTAGTCGAGTGCGCTGATCCGGTCTCGACGGGGCAGACGTTTCCTCCAGGAGGGAACTCCTCGCTTGGTCACGCGGTGGAGTGGCACTCCGTCTTCGTCCCTGCATACAGGTCGGGTCGGGAGAACTCGATCCGACGGTCAAGTCAGTCGATAATCTTATGAGGCTTTTTTTCCCTCCTAACGCGAGAGTTTTTATAGGGAAGGTCACCGTTGTTAATGTGCCCGCTTGTAGGGAGCAGGACTGTACCTGGGAAGGCGTTTGACTCGGGCGTTGGGGTTGCGTGAAGGACCGGGCTCTTGTAGAATGGCGACGTGCCTCGGTCGACGTTCTGGTCTGCCTCGGCCCAGCGTTGTCAGGTCAGATTGAGGCAGATGACCCATGTGTCTCCTCGGTTCTCGTGACACAGGAGACGTCACCCAAGAGCAGGCGATGTCAGTTTGCATCCCATCATTATTATTACCCTCATCATTCTCCCCCCGAATGAAGACATGCGTCGGTCATTGCTAGGGGGTCCGGGGCGTGGCTTCTGTTTTCAGTGGTCGTTTCCGCCGGTTCGCCCTTGGGTCAGTGCCAAGGAGGTTTCCAGAGGATCGCGATGGTCGGTTGTTGGCCCGTTCATCCTATACGACGTGTCACCGAGGGGTATGACTTGGGCAGGGCGAAAGACTCGGACGAGCGGATGGTGCCAAGGTGTAGGAATCATGTGGTTTGGGGTCGAGATATGCGGCTCAGGCGGGCAGGCCACGCAGAGATGGACTCGGGCAGATGCAGCCAAGGGACACAGCTCAAGCGGGCGGGCCGCTCAGAGGTGGACTCGGGCAAAATGCAGCCGAGGGACACGGCTCAGGCGGGCAGGCCGCACAGAGGTGGACTCAGGTAGAATGCAACCGAGGGACACGGCTCGGGCGGGCTGGCCGGGCAGAGGTGGACTCAGGTAGACTGCAACCGAGGGACACGGCTCAGGCGGGCAGGCCGAGCAGAGGTGGACTCGGGCAGACTGCAGCCGAGGGACATGGCTCAGGTGGGCAGGCTGCGCAGAGGTAGACTCTGGCAGACTACAGCCAAGTGACATAGCAGCCAAAGGGGCTCGCAGCATGAATATCAAGGCACGACCTCCTCGATTTCGACTCCCGGAAGCCGACGACTCGACGCGAGGGATCGACGCCTGCCCTCCCGCGCAGACGAAGACATACTTGGCCACCCACGTCGCATGTCAGATTGCTGCTCCAAGCATGCCCTCGGCTACCGTGTCAAGTCTCATTTATGGCGGGGTGACGTTTGGCCTGCCTGATGCGACGTTCACTTAGGGAAGGGTAGCGATGGGCTATCGCCCACTCCCCCGGATGCCAAGGGTCACTGCTAGCAGGATCTTTGCTATAAATAACGTGTCGTTGGGTTCCAGCATGCCTCCTGCTAGTCATATGATCGATTGTTTCTCCGGAACTCATCGCTTCCGCTCGAGTCGACTCTCCTACCTTATCTTCCAAAGGTTAGTAAGGATGGCCACCTCCTCCTCCTCCTCCTCCTCTTCTTCATCCTCCTCTCCTTCCTACCCAAGCAACGTCGGGGAAAAAACACTGCCGCCGAGCCCCAACTCGTCGTCCGACGAGAAGGTGGCCCAGGCCCTTGAAGCTCTGATGTGGCCACATGACCTTGACTCCACAGTGAGTGAGTCGTCGCTCGGCAACCTCCGAGAGCACTTCAGCATCCCCGAGGGTTATGTCCTACTTGCCCCCAAGCCAAGGCAATGAGCGTATGATCTGATCCCCAAGGGTAATGCCTTAACCCTGGATGCCCTCGAGGCGGGGTTACGCTTTCCTTTGCACCCCATTATTAGCTCCTGTATCTCCTGGTGGCGCATTTCTCTGTCACAGATGGCGCCGAACTCCTGGCGCTATCTAGTGGCATTCTTGGGGGAGTGTCATTATGCTAATATTACCCCGACTCGGTCTCTCTTTTTGTCTTGTTTTTGCCTTTCCAAGGGGCTTGGGGGTTACTATCTGTCAGCCCGGTCGGGCTTCCAAGTTAGCGGAGCCCCCTCCAACAACAAAGGATGGAAGGGGCATTTCTTTTATATTTGCTGCGAGAGGGTTGGAGTTTTGGGCTCCGGTGGTCGGCACGCATGATCAATAATACCACCCCGGTTTTGAGCGATGATGAGCGCAGGGATCTCTGGAGGCTCAAGGAGATTCTTCCTGCCTCTCGAGCCATCCGGAACATGACTGAGCTGTGGTTGGTCAAGGCGGGTCTTAGCCCGACGCCTCGAGGTATGCTCGCAGTGGGTAGACTAGGGTCTTTACGAGTCATTCGGAGTACTGACCAACGTCCATGTTTTCACGCAGAGATGGTGAATCTTAGATCCGTGCACGGGGAACGGGCTTCGTCGGTTTCGACATTGCGCCCACCGACCGAGCCGATGATCGGCTCAAAGGATGCGCTGGTGGAGATCGAGGCTGGTCAGCCTCGGAAGAAAGTGAAGACCAGTGTTATGAAGGGGCCCAACGCGATAGCGGCCCAGACAGGGGCAGCCACTGCTGAATCGGCCGATCGTGCGGGGAGGAGCCGCGGATGGGGTGAGGCCGGCCCTAGTAGGGAGGGGATGGGGAAGGCGCCTTGGCAGCCTTCCGTTCGTGATCTCTGTCGCCTTCCTGTAGGTACGAAGGACAAGCCTTACTAGGCTTGCGCAATGGCTGACCTCCCGGAGGGCGCTGCCTCCGACCTGTTGGTGGCCCGCTAGGGGGCCTTGTTCCATGGGGAGCGGGTATGGGTCGACGGGGATTCTGTGACTCTGTTTATTCGTGGAGGGCTTCATCCCAACATGGCTCGGGAGTTGTACACCTCGTCCTCCAAAGTCCTACTCGGCAAGTCTGCCAAGTCGCTGCTGTGGGTAAGCATCTCGCCACCAGCCCTTCGTTAGTACCCGGCAATATCATTCTGACTTCTTTCCATGTAGGGCCAGCACTACACCATGGCGTTGATGGATCGTGTGCGTGACACTGGCCGAGTCATCAGCAACTTGAGCGACCACAACGCCGAGCTGCGTAAGCAGGTCGAGGAGATCCGCGCGGGAGCGGCTCCTAAGGCGGTGGTCGCAGCCGAGTAGAGAGCGTTAGATCTGGAGGTAGAAGCGACGTGCCTCAAGTCTGAGCTCAAGGCCGCTGAGGAGTAGAACAAAGAGCTCCAGGTGCATTTAAAAGCGGCTCGCGCTGAGGTTCGCCTGGCGAAGGGGGAGACGCTCGCGCTCAACCAGAAGCTAGATGAGGCGTGCGCCAATGCACGCGCAGCTTCAGAGGCCTTGCCCGACGAGATTCGCCAACGACCGGAGAAGGATAAGAAGCTGATCGAGGACTACAAAAAATCCTTGGGCTTCAAGCTCGAGCTGACCCGGACAGGGTAGGTTACCTATGAGTACAAGTACCGGGTCGCCCTAGCTCGCTTTCGAGCATGCTACCCTGACCTCGAGGTCGCGGAAGATCCCTTCGCTTCCTTTCCTGAGGACTTGGGCATCGACATGCTCGAGGAAGTTCCTTTTGACGATAGCATGGAGTTCCCCGAGAAGTAGGGGAGACCTATTGTAATTTTTTCTAGTGGGGTAGGTCGGGCGTTGGCGGAGGCTGTAAAGTGTTTGTCTGGTCTTGTAACCAGATCTTTGCTTTAAATGAAAAAAATTTCGTTTAGGCTTCTTCCTTGTCTTTCTCGATCTTACTTATACGAAAAACCTCTTAAGGTTCTGCATGTTCCATGTCCTCGGCAGGGGGTGGCCTTGCATCGTCGCGAGCCGGTAGGTGTCGATTCTGACGACGTCGCGTGCTCGGGTCGGGTCGGGTCGCTGACTTCCTCGGCAAGGGGTGGCCTTGCATCATCATGAGCCGGTAGGTGTCGATTCTGACGACGTCGCGTGCTCGGTTCCACGTCCTCGGCAGGGGGTGGCCTTGGAGTGAGCTTGCCGCGTGCTCGGGTCGGGTCGCTGACTTCAGCTTTTCGCAAGACCAGATCTCCCAACTTAATCGGTCGGGGATGAACCTTTCGGTTATAGATTCTCGCGACAGCTCTCTTGTAGGAGAGGGCCTTTAAGTGTGCATCAGCACGTTGCTCCTTGAGCATGTTGAGACCGGCTCGAAGTCCTTCGATCGTTGTCCTTTCCTCGTAATTTTCCGTTCGAGGGATAGGGAAAACCACTTTGGGTGGTAGGACGACCTCAGTTCCAAATGTGAGACTGTAGGGGGATTCTCCAGTTGCGGTTTTAGGGGTGGTCCACAAGGACCACAAGATGCTAGGGAGCTCGTCCACCCAAACCAAGCAGACCGCGGTCACTCTTTTTCTGAGCCCGTCCAGGATGGATCAGTTGGTTACCTCCGTCAGTCTGTTCGTCTGGGGGTGGGCCACCGAGCTGAACCTCAGCTGAATCTGGTGGCTCGCGCAAAACTCCCGGAAATGCGCGCTGGCGAACTAGGCCCCATTATCCATGATAATAGTCCTCGGCAAGCCGAACCGAGTCACTATATTCTTCCAAACGAATTTCTCCACTTGACGCTCTGTGATTGTTGCTAGTGGCTTGGCTTCGACCCATTTAGTAAAGTAATCCACTCCCACGACGATGTATCTCCACTGCCCCGAGGCCGGTGGGAAAGGTCCGAGGAGGTCCAATCCCCACTACACAAATGGCCATGCACAGTCAATGGGGGCGAGCGAAACCGCGGGCTATCGGGGCGTCCGAGCATGCCTTTGGCATGAGCCACATCGTTGTACGCAAGCTTTCACATCTCGGCACATGGTGGGCCAATAGTACCCTTGGCGGAGGATCTTGTACGCCAAGGTTCGCCCACCGATGTGTTCCCCACAAATCCCTTCGTGGACCTCGGCCATAACCGACCGAGCTTCTTCGGGTTCCAGGCACCGTACGAGAGGATATGAGAAAGACCTCTTGTAGAACTATCCATTCATCTCGGAGTACCATGCATGCGTATGGCGCAGATGCCGAGCCGCGGCCTCGTCGGTGGGAAGGATCCCGTCCCGCTTGTAGTGCAGCATTTCCTGTACCCACGTAGTCTGCGGGTCGACCGGGGACACAGCCGTGATCGTGATCGCTCAGAAAGGGAGTTCCTCGACCTCGGGCTAGGCTTCGAGATCCGACCTTGATGCCAGTTTAGCCAATGCATCTCTACCAAGTACTTTGACATGGTTAGGTCCCGGGCCTCATATCCGCTGTTGAGGTGCTCGGCCACTAGCTGCGAGTCGGTGAGGACGTGTATGGCGTCTACCTGCATCTCAATGGCTAATCGAAGTCCTGCTAGGACTGCCTCATACTCTGCCTTGTTATTTGTGGCTTGAAAGCCAGAGCAAAGGGAGCGTTCGAACGATCGTCCGTCAGGGGCTTCCAGCACTAGCCCCGCGCCCGCGCCCTTCGAGCTGGCCGATCCGTCCACACGCAGGACCCATCCTTCACTGTGTTAGGACTCTAGCTAGGAGAGTCCTAATTGAGAGGGACATTCATGTAAAACCTACCTAAGCCGACTCCTATTAAAGAGGTGAAGAAGCCGACTAGGGTTAGGAGGTTGTTTCTTAGAGAAGAATTAGGAGTTGTAAGGGAATATGAGTCTTAAGTAGGAGTCCTATTAGGAGTTGGTTAGAAGTAGGAGTCTTGAATAGGAATCCTATTAGGAGTTAGGGTTTAAAAGCCCTATAAATAGCCATGTATTTCTCCTCTTTTGATAAGTAATAGATGAATATTTTCTGCAGCCTTTGAGCAGCAACTTGGAGGGAGGAACCCCTATAGAGTTCCAAGGAGGCCGATCCCCTAAAGAGATCAACCCCAAGTTTAGAATCTGCAAAGGTTCTAACACCTGGTATCAGAGCAGCATTCTTGGCGTCTCGCTGCCCTTCTACAGCCATCTATCAACCCTCCACAACCGCCCAAAGCAATTCCTACAATTACTTAAGAGATCGTTGCCAAATTCCGCCGTCATCTCCACCACCACGGATCATCCTTTGATCTCCTCATAAATTGCAACAGGTTCTGGTTTCCTACCTTACTGCTACTGCAATTTAGTTATCCCTATTCAAAAATCTAAAAAAAAATTTGTTCCTATATTGCTGCAAATTTTCATCGTAAGTTGCTGAAATTTTTTCGACGAGAATTCTACTATCGCAACTTACACCAATTTTCTTGCTGTTACTGCCAAAGTTTTCTTGATTAAATTGGACATCCTTGCTGTCATATAAACTGAGATATTGCTATCAATTCCCTTCTCAAATTTCTCAAATTTTTTATGGAGATTTCATCGAGAAACCGCTGTTTCTTCAATGATAGTTCTGCTCTTACATTACAACACAATTCTGCAGCAAACTTCCACTGATTTCTATCAAAACTTTGCTGCCATCTACCATAGATCTATAACTTTCATCCACAGCCCTAAAACTCCATAAAACCACACCCTCAAACTGCACCCAAAACAGCCACAAAACAAGCCTAAACCGCAGCCTACATCTACCAATCCACCAACCCTTTCGACCATTACTTCTCTCAACCTATATATGTCTTTAACCCGTCAACAAAAGAGAGATCTTAACATCACAGATTTGGAGGCATATATTATGGCATTTGAGGAGGCAATCAATGATAAATTCGAAGCCTTCGAGGCACGAATAGAGGATAAGATTCAGACTCTCTTTACCGAATTCAGTTTGGGCCGACCACCAAGCCCAAAAAAGTCACATCAAGGAGAGAGCTCTAACCAATCGCATCAAGCCCAAAGAGATGACTTCTAAGAGAGGGGAGGTGCTATGACCAATGACCAACCCCAACTATTCACGCATGAGAGTGGACTTCCCTAGATGGGAAGAAGGAGACCCAATTGGTTGGATCTCGCGCGCAGAGCGATATTTTCGGTACCATAAAACTACGGATGCATCCATGGTGGAAATTACAGCTATACATCTTGAAGGGGATGTCATACAGTGGTTTGACTGGTTTGAACATACTTATGGAGTCCTTTCATGGCCACAATTCAAAGAAGGACTGCTGATCCGCTTCGGACCAACCGATTACGAGAACATTGACGGACAACTAGCAAAGATCCAACAAACCTCCACCATTCAGGAGTACTAAACCAGGTTTAAAAGGTTATCTAATCAAACTCGTGATTGGTCTAAAAAATAGCTATTGGGGACCTTCATTGAGGGCTTGAAGTCGGAGATCCGGGGAGAAGTTAAAGCGCGACAACCATACACGCTTATGGCAGCCATCTCTTTCGCATGACTTCAAGAGGAGCGATTGAACCATGAACTCCAGAGGACTATGATCACTCCTTGACCTACAATACTGAAGCCCTCAGCCCCCTCTACTATCAACCGAGTCCCTAGACCAAAAAAGGTTGACAAGAGAAGAACTTTGAGAGCGATTTGCGAAGGGGTTACGTTGGCATTACGACGAGCCGTGGAGCCGCGAGCATCGCTGTAAAAAAGGCATACTTCTTATGATTGAACCAGTAGAAGAAGAGGTCATTGAACATCCAGAAGAGAACCTTGAATATGAAGAAGAAGATATGGAAGAAGAGCCGCAGCCGACCGACATTACGGTACACACACTAGCCGGCTACTCAAATCCGCAAACGATGAAAGTTGGAGGCCTTCTCAAACAACAGCCGATCACTGTTCTCATCGACATGGGCAGCACTAATAACTTCCTGAATAGTAAGGTTGCTGCTCAGATGGCATTGCATATTGAAGGTTGCAGCAAGTTTGATGTAAAGGTTGCCGACGGCAGAATCCTAAAGTGCGACCAAAGATGCTTGCAGGTGAAACTATTACTGCAAGACCAAGAAATTATCACCGATTTCTTCCTCCTACCAATTGATGACTATGAGGCCGTGCTTGGCATAGAATGGCTGACTATACTAGGTGATGTCTCTTGGAACTTTTTTAAATTAATTATGAAATTTTACTGTAAGGGCAAACAGAGCATCCTATGCGGGAAGCGCGGAAGCAACGTAACTATCGTTTCGACCCAACGAATGGAGAAAGTTTTACACAAGATAAATGGTGGCTTTTTGATGCATCTCCAACTGCAACCAAAAGAGAAGAAAATAGAAATTGAAGATCAAAATCTTGCCCAATTGCTTATCGAATTTGCCGACATATTTGCTGAACCGTGCGATCTTCCTCCTTCTCGGCAACATGACCATCGAATTCCAATCCTTCCGGGCAAGCCACCAGCGAACACTTGACCGTACCAATATCCTCACCTCTAGAAAGATGAAATTGAAAAGATTGTAAAGGAGATGCTTGAAACAGGGGTGATTCGGCCAAGTTGCAGCCCCTATTCCTCACCGGTGCTACTTGTACGCAAGAAGGATGGAACTTGGCGGATGTGCATCGACTACCGAGCTTTAAATGGCATCACCGTCAAGGACAAGTACCCAATACCAGTGGTGGATGAACTTCTTGATGAATTGAAAGGAGCTCGAGTCTTCACGAAGTTGGACCTCCGATCCGGTTACCACCAAATTCGGGTATGTGATGATGACATTCCAAAAACTGCATTTCGCACACATGATGGCCATTATGAATTCTTGGTAATGCCTTTTGGACTTACTAATGCTCCTTCAACCTTTCAAAGTCTCATGAACGATATTTTTTGGAGCTTTCTTCGTAAATTTGTGCTGGTATTTTTCGATGATATTCTTGTTTACAGCCCTTCTCTTAAGACTCACTTTCAGCATTTACGGATTGTTTTGACGATCCTTCGGGAGAATACTCTTTTTGTTAAGCAACCAAAGTGCAGCTTTCTCCAGCAAAAAGTAGAGTACCTTGGGCATATAATATCAGAAGAAGGAGTGGCGGTAGACCCAACAAAAATTGAGGCAATGCAAGGCTGGCCGAAACCTACAAACGTGAAATTACAACGTGGGTTCCTTGGACTAACGAGCTACTACCGAAAATTTGTTAAGGACTATGGGAAGATCAGTGCACCACTCACTTCTCTACTAAAAAAAGATGCTTTCCAATGGTCGGACAAAGCATCTGCTACCTTCGACAAACTTAAAGCAGCCATGACAACGACGCTAGTGCTTGCGCTACTAGATTTCAACAGACCCTTCATCATTGAGGCCAATGCATCTGGAGTCAAAATTGGAGCCATTCTCATGCAAAATGGTCGACCACTCGCATACACTAGCAAGGCATTATCTCCCTCCCATCAAAACATGTCAGTATATGATAAGGAGATGCTCGCCATTGTACACGCAGTAACGAGGTGGAGACCCTACCTGATCGGCCAGCGATTTCAAATTAAAACTGACCATAAAAGCCTTAAGTACATTTTGGAGCAAAAGATATCATCCCCTGAGTAGCAAAAATGGGTAACCAAACTTCTTGGATTTGATTATAAAATTATTTACAAAAAGGAGAAAGAAAACGTTGTTGCAGATGCACTCTCACGGCTACTTGAGCAAGCTAAAGTTTCAACCATCTCCCTTCCTACCACCGGTCTCCTCGAGGACATTAGGGAAGAATGAAAGAAGGATCCAGAGATTAGCAACATCATAAAAAAATTGGAGGAAGATCCAAGTGCAATAGCCCACTACACTTGGGATTCGAGGGATCTACGCTACAAAGGTCACATTGTGCTTATACCTGACTACCCTTGCATCACAATCATCCTGCATGAAATGCACTCCATACCTTCAGCAGGGCACTCTGGATTCCTAAGAACCTACAAAAGAGTGAAGCAAATTTTTTATTGGAGAGGGATGAAAAAAATTATTGCTGAATATGTGGCACAATGTGATGTATGTCAATAGCACAAGGGTGAAACTGTGGCAAATCCAAGGAAGCTACAACCACTACCCATACCGGACTCAGTGTGGACTGACATCTCCATGGACTTCATTGAAGGGCTGCCACCTTCTAAAGGTAAAAGCATGATTCTCGTGGTGGTTGATCTACTTATGAAATATGCTCATTTTTGTGCTATGAGAAATCCCTACACTGCTGCTAGCAAGGTTCGCAATACCGTACCGTACCGATATTTCGACCTGGGCTCGGTACCAGTACGGTACGGTATACCGAGCGGTACACTCAGGTGTGCCGAGTACTGTATCATTGTGCTATAGTACACTGCTATAGTGCTACAGTGCACTCGGACTGGTAATGGGCGATCCACGTACCGGCAACCTGTCGGACCAGTACGTACCGCCCGTATCGGGTGGTACAGTTCGGTACTACAGACCCTGGCTGCTAGTATTTCCCTGATTTTCATATAAAATATTATTAAACTGCATGGGATGCCAAGGTCCATCGTAAGTGATCGTGACAGGATCTTTACTAGTAAATTTTGGACCGAGTTATTTCAATTACAAGGCACTAAACTCAAGATGAGCACAGTATATCATCCACAAACTGACGGCCAAACAGAGGTGGTAGATAGGTGCTTAGAGACGTACCTCCGGTGTTTCGCTAGCGACCGACCAAAAGAGTGGGCGAAATGGCTTCCCAAGGCCGAATGGTGGTATAATACTACATATCATTCATCTACAAAATGTACCCCTTATGAAGCATTGTATGGTCGACTAACCCTTGTGATTCCAAAGTATGTAATTGGCTCGGCCAAGGTAGATCAAGTCGACCAAGAATTGATTGATAGGGACAAACTCTTACAATTGTTAAAAGATAATCTCTCTACTGCTCAAGCCAAAATGAAGCAGCAAGCTGACACACGACGAAGTGAAAGAGAATTTTTAGTGAGAGATTGGGTTTATCTTCGCCTACAACCATACAAGCAACTCTCCATCAACACTCGAGCGTCCATGAAGCTATCCCTATGTTTTTATGGGTCCTATCAGATCACAGAGCGTATTGGAGCCGTGGCGTACAGACTTAAATTACCTGAGGATGCCAAAATTTACCCTGTCTTCCACGTATCATGCCTGAAGCCCAAGTTGGGAGAACACGAGTCACCCCAGATCCAATTGCCCAACACAACTGATGATGGAGTTATTCAAGCCCAACCACAAGCCATCCTCGATCGCAGGATCGTGATGCGTTGTCGACATCTCTCTACTGAAGTACTAGTGCATTGGAATAATCTACCACTTGAAGACGCTACATGGGAACCATACGAGGAGCTGAAGACCCGGTTCCCTAAGTTCATGGAATCTCAGCCTTGAGGACAAGGATGATTTGAAGAGGGCGGGTCTGTTAGGACTCTAGCTAGGAGAGTCCTAATTGAGAGGGACATTCATGTAAAACCTACCTAAGCCGACTCCTATTAAAGAGGTGAAGAGGCCGGCTAGTGTTAGGAGGTTGTTTCTTAGAGAAGAATTAGGAGTTGTAAGGGAATATGAGTCTTAAGTAGGAGTCTTATTAGGAGTTGGTTAGAAGTAGGAGTCTTGAGTAGGAATCCTATTAGGAGTTAGGGTTTAGAAGATCTATATATAGCATGTATTCCTCCTCTTTTGATAAACAATAGATGAATCTTTTCTGCAGCCTTTGAGCAACAACTTGGAGGGAGGAACCCCTATAGAGTTCCAAGGAGGCTGATACCCTAAAGAGATCAACCCCAAGTTTAGAATCTGCAAGGGTTCTAACACACTGACCCGCTCAGAGTCCTCGTTCTCGGGCCGAGTTAGTTCCGAGATGAAGTCAGCTACCGATTGGGCCTTGATGGTGGTTCTTGGTACATATTGTAAATCGAACTCGCCGAGCTCCACTGACCATTTGAGGAGGCGACCTGTAACGTCGAATTTAGATAAAACCTATCGGAGCGGTTGATCGGTAATTACCACAATTGGATGGGCTTGGAAGTAGGGGCGCAGCTTTCGAGCCGTTAGCATGAGCGCCAGTGCCAATCTTTCAATCGGCTTGTACCATTCCTTGGGCCCATTTAGGACGTGGCTGACATAGTAGACTGGTAGCTGTTCCCTGGAGGCTTCTTTAGTGAGGATGGAGCTGACCGCGTGTTGGGATGCGGCTAGGTAGATACTGAGTTTCTCCCCGAAAGAGACTGAGGCAAGGCAGGGGAGGCTGACTAGGTGTTGTTTTACGCGTACGAGGGCTTCCTCGCACTCGGCCATCCATTGGAAGTTCTTCGGGTTTTTTAGGGCCTGGAAGAAGGGGAGGCATTGATCGCCCGATCGGGAGAGAAATTGAGCTAGGGTGGCGAGCCTATCGTTTAACTGCTGCAACTCCTTGATTATCCGAGGGGCCTGCATACTGATAATCGCCTGAACCTTTTCCGGGTTGGCATCGATTCCCCTCTCGTGTATGATGAATCCGAGGAATCTTCCCGAGCTGATGTCGAAAGCACATTTTATTGGGTTGAGTCGCATGTCGTATCTTCGCAACGTGGCAAATGTCTCAGCCAAGTCTACTAGGTGGGCAGCTGTCGTACGGCTTTTCACGATCATATCATCAACGTAGACCTCCATATTTCGTCCGATCTGCCGGGCAAACATCTTGTTTATGATTCTCTGATACGTGGCACCAGCATTCTTCAGCTCGAACAACATGACCCTGTAAAAGTATACCCCCTGGTCGGTGAGGAAGGCCGTGTGCTCTTGGTCCGCGGGCGCCATCCTGATCTGGTTGTAGCCGGAGAAGGCATCTATAAATGAGAGGCGGGCATGCCCAACGGTTACGTCGACCAACTGGTCAATCCTCAGGAGGGGGTAGCAGTCTTTCCGGTCTGGCCGACCCTCCATTAGGAGTAAGCTATCAGTAGACCCTATTGGCTCGAGATTTCGGGTCAGTTTCTTCGTTTCCCGGGGATCCCCCAGTGGTTGTTCGGTCCTTGCTCTTTTGTGTAACGAGACCGCCATCAAGTAGCATCGTCTAGATTCGCGGGGACTTCCCCAGACTTCCCCGACCCCGATGTGAGTCGGAAACTTCACTATTTGGTAGTAAGTGGAGATAATGGCCCTGATCTTGTTAAGGGTCGGTCAACACTTGTTGTAGCAGTGGTTGGATCGTAGGCGGGTGCGCTAGATGAGAAATGAGCGGGATAATGGTTTGCACCATCCCAGTCAGAGCTCGGACTTGATGAGTGAGGTCATGAAAGGCTTCGGGCGATACGGGCGACGGGTCGGTCCGAGCGCCTCCCTTTCTCATCGCGACAAGCCTGAGTCGTTAAATAACCGCCAATAGCGCTATGATGTCACGGCCGAGTGCTCAGCCCGAGTTTCATCATGCGGGGTGCTGATAGTCATTAAATAACCGCCAATAGCGCTGATCCGGTCTCGACGGGGCAGACGTTTCCTCCAAGAGGGAACTCCTCGCCTGGGCATGCGGTGGAGTAGCACTCCGTCTTTGTCCCTGCATACAGGTCGGGTCGGGAGAGCTCGATCCGACCCCTCCGATGGTCAAATTAGTCGATAATCTTATGAGACTTTTTTCTCCCTCCTTTTCCCTCCTAACACGAGGGTTTTTATAGGGAAGGTCACTGTTGTTGATGTGCCCGCTTGTAGGGAGAAGGATCGTACCTGCGAAGGCGTCTAACTCCGACGTTGGGGTTACGTGAAGGACCAGGCTCTTGCATAATGACGACGTGTCTCGGTCGACGTTCTGGTCTACCTCGGCCCAATGTTATTAGGTTAGATCGAGGCATATGACCCATGTGTCTCCTCGGTTCACGTGACACAGGAGATATCACCCAGAAGCATGCGATGTCAATTTGCGTCTCATCATTATTATTACCCTCATCACCTTTTTACCCTCTGCCAACAGTCGTCGAATGTTGTAATTGTATATATCGTTATTGCATCCGTCACCCCCTTGCTCCCACCGTGAGCAACGTCATCCATCACCTCCAGCCCCGCCACCCCCTCCTTCCCTCACCTCCTCCTCCTCCTCAGCGCTGGAGCTGCCCTTGAGGATGGCGACAACCTTCAGGACAAAACAGACAACGATATGGGGCTTTTGCTTGGCAGTGGTGGCGACGAGCTTGGGGGTGGAGGGGCTATCCAATGATTGGAATGGGCACATGGAGAAGGCTGAGGAGAGGATGGGGAGGGGAGGATGCAAATGGCAAGACTGGAACTACCATAGTTGCAATGAGTAGAGTATTGCTTACGTGGAGGAGGCTATGGGTGCGATAGCAAAAAAGATTTTTATTAAATTAAGAAAATGAGGTATCATTTAATAAAAATTTTCAATCGTGAGGACTGTTTTACAAAATGAGATCGTTATGGCACACTCTTACTTTGCATCTTATTTAATAAAAGTTCAGTGCATTTATTGATGTGATTGACTGATGGACTGTATTGGCCAATTCAATAGGCTGACATGCAGAGATGACAGCAAATATATTTCTTACTCGAACTCATTTTAAACGAGTTTAATATGGTTATATATCTCAAAAAATAGTATTAAGGTCATTTAAAATAAATCATTATATATAATTTTATTTTCAGAAGCTCACGAAGCTGGTTTGCCCGAGTGGTTAAGGGGGAAGACTTAAGATCTTCTGCACATAAGTGCGCATGGGTTCGAACCCCATAGCCAGCATCAATTTTTTGATACTTTCCAAACCGATTCGGAAACATATTATTTTTTTTACGATTTGCCATTATTTGTTATGCTTTGTAGATCCATCCTTCAGACATCATGCTTATATGATCTCCTTCGTTAAATTTTATATATATTTGCCTTAGATAATATTTATTTATTTATTTTGCTAGATTTCATCCTCGTTGCTATAGCAAGGAAAAATGTTTCTCCTTTTTTTTTTTCTTCCCACTCCATTGGACTAACATTTCAAAGGTCTTATTTTCTTTCAATGGGAAATCGTAGTAATAAGATATGCAGTGATTGATTAAAACCTCACAAGGTTAATCCTTCTTTTTATAACTAAAAAAAGCTTGACATGATTCTCACACTTGTCTTACACCAGAAATACTCTGGACTCACTTACTAGACCTTTACAAAACCCCGACATTTGGTAGGGGTGTTTACAGAAACCCATAGCTGAAGCCATATGTAAGAAAATGTATGATACAGTGAGAGGACGGTTCAAAATCAATATATGGATGATAATATAACTGATCAGAATCAAGTTGTCATTAACTCATTTTGAAGGAGAACTAGACTTTTTTTTTTTTTTTCTTCCTATCTTTTTATAGGGCTACTTAGTTTGATGAATTATGAATATGAAAAATAAGAAAGAAATCGTAATCTCTCAATGTTACACACCCACGGTATAACCACATATAGTATCTTATATTTCATACGTTATTTAGTTCCTAGATATTCTGTTTATATATCGACGAGAGAAAAGAGTCTAGAATAAGTAATTAGGAGAATTCCTCCCCATCAAGGATATCTCTTGAGGAATCATATCTTAAAATGAACTTTTTCTCTATTGACTATAACTTTCATCAGAATCGAATCAGTTTATAATATATCTTTTCAATTAAATAGGACCACATAATCTAACATTCTCTCACTGGACTCATTAATTAATAAATATAAAAAAATTAAAATCAAAATAAGTAAAATAAAATTTGTTTGAAAATAATTTTACTTAATTGGATTCTGAAAATTTTAAAAATTATTTTATACATGATCATGAATTTTTAAAAATAAGCCAATAAGTCCAATAAATATAATAATACTATATTAAGTTCAATTATTAATACGAGTCATTGCGGTTGTATATCATCAATATCATACACTCTTTTATATACCATAATATTATTGGTCTTTCCTAATATAGTCCATAATAACTATTGTAATTTATCTTGTCAAGATAGTCCTGTTATTACATTCAATTATAATATGTATAAATATAAACAAGATAGTAAAAATAAATAACTTTAATTAAGCAAGAAAAAATATCAATAATAGCATTCACCTAAACATGCATAACCATATCTTTTATGGTTTATTCACAAGTTATATTCTAAGAACATGTTCTTTGAATATTTTAGATTATAAAACTTTAGTAAATTGATCAACAATCATCATGGTGGTGCTTAGATTCTTAATTGACACTTGTTATTTCTGGACTCTTTCTCTAACCATCAAGTACTTTATCTCAATATACTTTGAACCACTATAGTACTTATCATTCTCAGAGAAGAAAACTATTACGATGTTATCATAAAATATCTTCAACGGCCTAACAATTAAGTCGACCATACCAAATCCTTCGCAGCCATAAAACTTAATTTATGATCTCAAAGCATGCTACAAATTCAGCTTCCAATATTGATGATGCAATAAGTGATTGCTTTGTACTTTTTAAAGAAATTATTCCTCCAACCAACATGAACATAAATACTAAAATAGATTTCCTATTGTCGAGAAAATTTACAAAATCAACATATGAATATCCCATCATTTCAAGTTAATTTGAGCTCTTGTATGTGAGCATGTAATCTTTTGTCCCATACAAATATTTCATTACTTTCTTTGCAACTTTCCAATGTTCTATTCTTGGGTTGTTTTGATATCTACCCAACATTACAATTGTAAAACTGATATCTGGTCTTAAATAGGTTTGAATATATAATAGACTTTCAATTATGCATGCATAAGGAATATCATTCATTTAACTCTTTTTTAAGTCATTTTTTGGACACTTTCTTTGATTTAATTTTTTTATCTATAAGTAACAGGTGTATCATTGGCTAAATAAAACTATATATTAAATATCTCCAAGACTCGGTCAATATATATTTTCTGAGACAAACCTAGCAATTCTTGAGATCTATCCCTAAATAACTCAATTCCAATAATATAGACTGCCTTATTCATATCAACCATTTTAAAGTTCTTATTGAGAAATATCTTGGTTTCATACAAGCAAAATATCATCCACATATAAGACCAATATAATAAACTTACTCTCACTAACTTTTAGATATATACACTAATCAATAGTATTTTCCTTCGATCTAAAAGATGTAATGGTGTCATGCAACTTTATACACCATTGTTTAAAAGCTTGTTTAATATCATAAATGGATTTCCTAAGTTTTGAAGCCTAACTTTCCTTTCCTTTTTTTATAAATCCTTCGTGTTGGTCCATATAGATTTTCTAATCTAGATCCTCATTCAAAAATATTATTTTTACATTCATCTGATGTAACTCAAGATCATAATGAGCTACTAATGTCATAACAATCCACAATGAGTTTTTTTTAGAAATTAAAAAAAATATCTCATTGTATTCGATGTATTCTTTTTGAGAAAAATCTTTAGTCATAAGTCTAATTGTATATCATTCAATATTTCCCATTGAATTACATTTTATCTTCAAGACCAATTTACAATTGACTCTTTTACAGTTATTGGGCAATTCAACGAGTTCCCAAACACCATTCTGGTTCATCGATTTTAACTCATCTTTCATGGCATCAAATGACTTTTTAGAATCGTTATTTTCCATGGCTTGTGAAAAAGATAAGGGGTCTCTTTTCATTCCTATGTCATAATCTGATTCTTGTATATATACTACATAATCATCACAAATGATATATCTCTTTTTCCTTTGAGATCATTTTAAAATTGTCAATTGTAATTATTCTACAAGATCATTAGTAGTGACATCAACATCATATGAGAGTTCATTAATATCATTTTGTTATTCATTCTCATCAATTCTTTCAATTATTTGAGGAATAACAATCTCTCAAATAGGATGTGATAAAGAAGAATTAACTTGTATCTCCTCACTATCAAAATTAACCCTTCAAATTTTTTCACTCTCATTGATTTTGTCATTTTCTAGGAATCTTGTATTATTAGATTCTACTATCCTCATACTATGATTAGGGTAATAAAATATGTATTCATTGGATTTTTCTGAATAACTAATAAAATATTTAAAAATAGTTTTTGGATCCAAATTCATTTAATGTAAACTGAATACTCTTATCTCTATATAACACCCCCAAATATATAAATGTCTCAAACTCAATTTCCTACCAATCCATAAATCAAATGAAGTTGATGAAACTAACTTACTATTAATCCTATTCAAGATATGCATAGTTGTTCTAAGAGCTTCACCTCACGTTGACTCAAGTATAAAGGAATAGTTCATCATACTCCTAATCATGTCCATAAGAGTACGATTTTGCCTTTCAGTAACGTAATTCTACTATGGCACACCTGGTAAGGCATATTGAGCACAAATACCTTATTTTTTTAAGAATATAACAAAATGACTAATATTCTAATCGAATTCATTAGATCTGTCATAAAATTCACCACCTCTATCGGATCTGATAATTTTAACTTTTCTATCTAATTGTCTCTCAATTTCATTTATGTACACTTCAAAAGTGTCAACGAACTTAGACTTTTCATGTATTAGATACACATAGTCATATCTAGACAAGTCATCTATAAATATAATATAATATATTTCTTCACTGAAATAGGAAATATGGAGTGGTCCGTAGATATCAGTATAAATAATCTCAATGAGTTCTTTACTTCTTGTGATATTTTTCTTTATATACTTAGTTTGTTTTCCCTTAATGCAATCTATGTAAATATCAAAATCAAAAAAGTCTAAATCTTTCAAAATATTATCTTTCACTAATCTTTCAATTCTTTCTTTAGAGATATGTCTTAATCATCTATACCATAATATAAAAGATCTTTCATTCTTGAAACTAGTTTCAATCTAACATTTGCTTGAAGGGTAAATAGTGTATGTGCAAACTCAAGATTCAAATTAATTCTATACAAACCATCATACATAATTCCAAAACTAATTTTTATTGAATCATAAAATATGCTGAGTTTACGATTACCAAAAGAAAGATTATTCTAATTCATCAATTGTAGATAGAGAAACCAAATTTTTAGAAATAGTAAGAACATAACATGTGTTAACAAGATCAATCAGATGACTCATCTCTAGGCATAGGCGATAAGTTCTCACTGATATCACTTTCACTTTGAGATAATTTTTCATAATGATAAATCTTTCATGTTCTTTTGGTTTCCAGGTTAAAAGAAATTATTGTATATTATTGGTAATATGAGTTGAAGCACCAGAATCAATCCACCAAATATTAGAAGGAACTTTTATAATATTTGATTTGAAATATATAAAAGTCAAGTTTATAACTTTCTTTTTAAATCAAGTTTTACATTTAATGCAGTCCTTTTTTATAAGTCCTTTTTTGCCACAAAAGAAACACTTTATTGTAAAAACTTTCTTTTAATTAGTCTGTTTAACATTTCTAAACCTAGTAAATTTCTTTGATGGATGACAATTCAACTTTCTTTTCTTATTATCAGCTCCTTGTGTAGTAGTCATAACAATATGATAACTTTCCTATATTAATCTTAATTCTTTCTAAACACACATACTAATCAACTTATTCAAGTCTCACTTATTCTTATTTATATTATAGTGAATCTTGAATAGGCCAAACTGAGGAGAAGAAGAATAAAAAATGAACTGCATGAGGAAAGACTCATCAACATTTATGCCTAATGTTTTAAGTGCTAGTCATAGATGCCCTACAAGCCAATCACGTGAGTGATGGCACGTGTGACTTAACACATAGTCTTTTTTGCTTATTATTATTATTTAATATTTTATCATTTTATATTGCTCGTTGCTTGAATATATTATGATGCCTATGGATTTGTACAATGGGAATCAAATCGTGATGAGATCATGATAATGAGACAAATTCACCTCTAAACACAGATCCTAAATAATCCAAGTCATTGGTTACTCGAGAGGGATATCGAGATAACCGAATAGACTAGTATGTTGTATACCTGTCCATATGATGGATGCAACTGGTCTCATTGTTGCTCGTGTAAGGACACTAGAAATACAATACATGTGCTCATTGGAGAATGAGTTCACTGATTGATCCGCTTACGAAATGCTAGATGGTTGATTATGTCTTATTATCAAACAACGATTCTATGGTCCTAGTAGTGTATATGGTCTTTAGACTTGAGACACCAAGGATGCCCTATCTGAGTACTCCAATTTTTTAAATCGGACTTATAGGTCTGGAGGTTCCAGATCTAGCATAGCCGGTCATCGGGAGTGGTAGTCAACCTTACAAGAACTATTGAGTGTCGATAGATGATCATCCACTCTCAGTGTCATAAGAGGAATATCCCATATGTTTTTGCTTAGACAAATCTCTGGCTAAGGTCATTCAGATTGAGAGAGAAAGAGTTTTTCAGGAGAATCCGATTAGAGCGAGAATCAAGTAGAAACTGTATGGGGGTCTAACAGCACCATACCTGGCATATGGTCTCTGAGATATTATATAAATGATGAACTATAGGTATATGGTAACTGAGGACAAATAAGTCCAATGGATTGGATTTCCCTATATCGTCTAGGGACTACGACGTAATGGCCTAGTACGTCCGCAGTCGATAAGTCGAGTGAATTATTAAGGAGATAATAATTCACTGAGCCAAAGGAGTTCTAACGGGTATGACTCACAGCCAGCTTGATATTGGGGCTAGAGAGTCACACACATATAGTAGGTGTTGCGATGAGTAGAGGTTCGAATATGAGATATCTATTAGAGCCCCTATCTTATTAGATATCTAATAAGCCCCTGAATTATTAGATCCTATGGATGAGATCTAATAAGAGCCAATGAGAGATTATTGGATAAAGATATACTAATCTAAGAGGCTTGGGTAGTTGGATGGAGATCTAATACCCAATAGGGAAAGATCCATTAGGGTTAAGTTGACAGGGGACCTCTATAAATAGGAGAGAACCAATAGTTTGTTAGGATCGAGAGCACTAAGAGGGGGGGGGGGGGGGGGGGGGGTGAATTAGTGCATCGGAAATCTTTCAGCGATTAAAAACGAAAGCTGGGTTCGTTTGATAAAAACTATTTTGATGCAAAAGCCGATTCTAAGAATACTTATGATTAAGTGCAGTTTACGTCTAAACACAGTTTGCGTCTAAGCGTAGTTTATATAGTTTGCGTCTAAATGCAGTTTGCGTCTAAATGCAGATTGCGTCTAAGCGCAGTTTGCGTCTAAGCGCAGTTTGCGTCTAAGATCAGATTGCGTCTAAGCGCAGTGCAGTTTGCGTCTAAACGCAGTTTTATGTCTAAACGTAATTTTACGTTTAAAAGTAGTTTACGTCTAAAACACAGTTTTACGTCTAAACACAGTTTGCACAGTTTACGTCTAAACGCAGTTTTAAAGGGATCTGAACTTAGAAACTTCGTTCGTAAAAGCGCAGAAGACAGTTTTGCAGAATCAAAACGTAAACGTAAACTGTAATGTATGAAAACACCGATTTACGTCTGAATACAGATTCGGAAAGATCAGCACTTAGAAACTTGTTCGTAAAAGCGCAGAAGACAGTTTTGCAGAATCAAAACGTAAACGTAAACTGTAATGTATGAAAACATCGATTTACGTCTGAATGCAGATTCGGAAAGATCAGCACTTTGAAACTTGTTCGTAAAGGCGCAGAGAGCAGTAGCTATGTAGGAGGTTTGCAGTAATGATAAAGTGCTCAAAATAAACGCAAACCAGAGATTTAGAGTGGTTCGGTCAGTCTTGACCTACTCCACTTTTGGCTTCCTCTACCGACGAGGTCACCGACGTCAACTAGAGGCCTTCCTTCAATAGGCGAAGGCCAACTGCCCTTTTACAGATTCACACCTTTTGATGGGCTCAGGAGACAACCCTTACAGGACCTTTCTCTCCTCTCTTTACAACTCAAGACTTGAAGAACAGAAAGAGGAGAACTTTAGGACTTTACACAAATTTGAGCTCTTAGAATCACATAAAAGATCAAGAATTCGGTGTAGGTCTGTATATTTTCAGTGCTGAATGGGTGGGGTACTTATAGGCCCCAACCCAATTCAAATTTGGAGCTCAAAACGATCAAATCCCGGAATTCCGGGATCAGGCGGTTGCACCTCCTGACTGGAGCGGTTGCACTGCCTGGCAGAGCTCGAAGACTGAGCCCAGGCGGTTGCACCTCTTTGTCAGGGGCGGTTGCACCGCCTGAGTCTGGCTCAGAGACTGAGCCCCAAGCGGTGCCACCTCTTGACTGAGGCGGTTGCACCTCTTTGCCAGAGCTCGAAGACCGAGCTCAGGCGGTGCCACCTCTCTGTTAGGGAGGTTGCACCGCCCAGTCTAGCTCGAAGACTGAGCTCAGGCGGTGCCACCTCCTGGCTGGGGCGGTTGCACCGCCCAGCTTCGCTGGGAGATCCTCTCCTGGGCGGTGCCACCTCCAACCCTGGTGGTGCCACCTCTTTCACTATTTCAGCTCACTTGGTTTGGCTCCAAACTTGGTCTAAACCAGTCCGAACTTGGGCCTAATTGGCCCCTACTTGGGTTATAGGATTAACACCTAATCCTAACCCTAATTAACATGCTAACTATGATTTTAAAGATATTTTCTAAGCTATTACAAAGTCCGCAAGTCAAGACTTCTTCTGGCGAGCTTTCGGCAAACTTCCGGCGGTCTTCCGATGAACTCTCGGAAACCATTCTGCGGACTCCCGGCAAGCTCCTAGACTTCACGATTTGATCTTAGCGAGTTCCAACGAGCTTCTTCGGCAAGCTCCGATCTTTCTCGGTGAGCTCCGTGAACTTCCAACGAACCTTCCGGCGAGCTTCCGAAAATCCTTCGGTAAGCTCCCAACTCATTCTTGGCTAGTTCCAGTAGCATTCCCGATGAACCTTCGGACTTCCGTCGAACTCTCAAACTTGCAACAAATCCTTCGCGCTTGACTCCGACACTTTGTTTCGCTTTATGTCTTCATCGTTATCATAGTTAATCCTGCACAATTAAAGCAAAACTTCGATTGAGACAATTAATCCTAAGCAATTAACCAAGTTGTTCGGCATGTCATTGGTCCCTCGACGCTTCGTCTGATTCTTCGGCGCATCGTCCTCTCCTGCGGCCTATTGCCCAATCGGCCATTTGACTCTGCAACTCCGATATCCTTGGCACAATAACCGCTCTTCTTGGCCCGATGCCCGAGTCCACTGCCCGGAGCCTTCTGTCGATACGTCGACCGATCTACCGGCCCGACGTCCAATCTTCTGACATGTTCCTCCGGCACAACATGATTTTCCTGCTTTAATTGTCTCATCCTGATCGAAGCATCCTGCGTCACTCAAAACGTAGATTAAATCATAAACATATATCAAGTAGTTTAATCATCAAAATATGAGATTCAACAATCTCCCCCTTTTTGATGATGACAACCACTTGATGACGGAGTTAAACTTAACTCCCGGAGTTTAAACAAACTCCCCCTATCAATATGCCATATTGATAGAACCTTGAATTCAAACTGAATTCAAGTCATTGCAATATTCATCATGAATACTTGCAACACGTCAACATGAACATATGCTTAAACTTATGCATCACATGTCATGTCATCAACATACTTTCATCAACATACTTCTCCCCCTTTGTCATCAACAAAAAGGAGAAGTATCACAATCAAGTGTTTGTGATATTGGTTCAACTCATTGCATGAAAAACATAATATCAAGTTTTGTCATCATGCAATTTTGCTAGAAAATATAGCAAGTGTTGAATCATGCTTAGAATATTCAAGCTATCAAGTTTTAGATATGCAAGTTTTATAGCATACAAGATAGCACTTGGTATGAAAATTAGAGATGTTCAAGATAGCAAGTTCTACATCATGCAAGCTAGCAAATTAGAGATGTTCAAGAAGGCAACTCTTGCTTCTTAAAATATGAAAATTTTGTCCACTTTGCTAGATGCACAAGTTAGCATGTTTTGCTTCTTGAGATAGGCAAGATAGCACCTTTGTTCTTTTTGTTTCTTAAGATGTTCAAGATAGCAATTTCTTCTCTTTTGAGAAGTGAAAATTTGCTTTCTTCTTGAATTGTGCATGCAAGTTATCTCCTCCTTAGTCATTGTCAAAAAGAAGGAAAAACCCTTTCTGTCAATTTCTAAATCATGACAAAGGTGAGTAATCATTTTTATTTCAAAATTCCATAATTGAGATAAACCTTGAATTCAAATCAAGGCAATTTTAATCAAGGTTCATATCATATGCAATACATTACGTAGAAAGCATAAGTATTGCATGCATCATTTTAGCAACAAATCGTAGCATTTCATCACATGGCAAGATATCATCAAGTAGAATTACGATGCAAGTTCTTGATATCTTAACATGATGAAAATTCAAATATGGCACTTATAGTATCAATTTATATATTTCTCCCCCTTTATCATCAACAAAAGGAGAAGTAGCTCTAGCTATTTTAAAATATATGCAAGTTTTTATAACATGAAGCTATATTTTCATCACAACATATAAGCACAAAAGCATAGCAAGATTCTTAGGTTCAATCATGACAATTCAACACTTGCTTCATGTGCAAGATTGCACTTGCTTTTCTTTGCATGTTCTAACTAGCAAAAGCTTTCTCCCCTTTGTTTTTGTCGAAAAGAAGGGAGAAATCAATGGCCAAAAATTTTTAATTATTATACAGGCCATATTACAAAATCTTGTCATGATATCAAGAAAGTTCAAGAAGGACATGATCCATTCAACAAATCCTTTTAATAGGGCAAAGTAATTATATAACCAAGAATCATGATTAAAATATTTCAATATCATAGATCAAGTCATGATTCGTGATTCATCATAAAGCAAATTAATTTTCAGTCATCACATAAGGCATTTAAAGAATTTTTGAAACATAGAAGAATGATTAATTTAAGCATGTAATGTTTCAATCAAAATCAAGTCATGAATACCAATACTTTCATATTGTGAGTATCAATTTATGAATACCAAAAGATATTATTTGTGATTTCAATTTTGCAAGATCATGATTATGATTTAGACATAACTTATTCAAATCAAATCGTCAACTTGAAACTCATAATCAAGTCATTAAAATTAATTTCGAAATTCACAAAATATCATGAAATCAAAAGACAAGTTGCATTTCATTTGAAGAACTCCTTTTTGATAAATGTAGGGAGCATAATGAACGATCTTGATTTATAAAGAGCTTCATGTTATAATTATCAAGATCATGATTTTAATAATTATTCTCTTTAGCAAAGAATCACAAAAGCACTTTATTTTTGCATAAAAAATCTCATTGTATTATGATTTATAAATTCTTTTTCTGCATATGAATCATAGGAGATATGTATGTGAAACAAATCTTTGCAAGTAAAGACACTATCATTCATATTTCAAGATGGAATTTATAAGCAGGAATCATTTCATCAAATCCATTTTAGAAAAATATTTTTCATAAGTGTATGAGAAAATCCGATTGTTAGGATACCAATTGTTAAGTGAATCCGAAAATGAAATTAGTACTTTCATGCATTCGGATAAGATTTTGCTATAGATTTTCAAGTTCAATTATGAAGATAAAACATGCTCATGATCATAAAAATTTATGTATCCAAAAAATATAATTTCCAACATGTTATAGTGTCAAATCATCATGGCAATTAAGTGTTTTGAACATTGAATCAAGAATGTCCGAAAAATAATCTTAACACGTTCATGCATTCGAGCATATTTTTGCCATAGTTTTTCAAATATACTCATGAGAATAACACATGCTTATCATCGGCTTAAAATCTCATGCATAAAATTGTTAATCAAAATATTTAATTTCATCATTATGCATTTCTTCAAATCAAACATGATCTTTAATCAAAATCGAGAAATAACAATGGAAATCAACGTAATACACATTATTACTTCTTAACCATGATTTCATATTTTCAATCAAGATCATTTTATTTGTTTATCATAAAATATGCAATATTATCATTTTTGAAATTACTTAGTATGATCATAATTTTTTTTTTTTAACATGTAATTTTTAAGAAAATTAATTCTAAACTAAAAGAGAAAAATACATCATGAAAGCATCAAGTAATTTCAAAATAAATTAGGGGGATTTCGATTACCTCATCATTGTAGGCTGTTAAGGCGTAGTTTGCCGCCTTGCTTTTGTTGACTTTCTCTTCTTCGGAGGAGCTCGATTCATCCCAATTTTTGTTCTTCTTCTTACGTTTAAAGCAAGTAGTTCGATTTTTTTTGCTTTTTAATTTTCGTTTCATTTGTAGTTTAAGTTCACCATCACTTGAGCTTATGCTCGAGTGGTCTTCAAATGTTCTATGTCCTAAATCCTTCCTGTTCTTTGGAAGGTTGTTTTGTTCATCATTGTCCTCATCACTTGAGTCATCGCTCAAGTGGCATTCATTTGTCCAGAGTTCCAAATCCTTCCTGTTCTTTGGAAGGTGATTGTGTTCAACATGTTCATCATATGCATTGTGCACCATTTCATATGTCATCAATGAACCAATTAGTTCTTCAAGTGGTAAGTTGTTTAGGTTTTTAGCTTCTTGTATTGCAGTTACTTTTGAATCCCACTTCTTAGAAAGAGAACGCAAAGTCTTGTTTACGAGTTCAAAGTCCGAAAAACATTTTCTAAGAGCTCTTAAACTATTGACGACATCCGTGAAACGGGTGTACATGTCGCCTATAGTCTCGCTTGGTTGCATTCGAAAAAGCTCGAAATCATGCAATAAAAAGTTAACTTTTGAGTCTTTGACACTACTAGTTCCCTCGTGCGTGATTTCAAGTGTTCACCAAATGTCAAAAGCTGTTTCGCACGTAGAAATCCGATTGAACTCATTTTTGTCCAAAGCACAAAATAAGGCATTCATAGCCTTTGCGTTTAAAGAGAAATACTTCTTCTCCAAATCCGACCATTCGTTCGTCGGTTTAGAGGGAAGTTGAAAACTGTTTTCAATGATATTCCATAAATCCAGATTTAGAGAAATCAAGAAAACTCTCATTCGAGTTTTCCAATAAGTATAGTCCAATCCGTTAAAGAACGGTGGACGAAAGATCGAAAAGCCCTCTTGAAGAGCCATTTCTCTCGGGTGTAAATCCGAAATGAGAAATACCCCGCTCTGATACCAATTGTTAGGATCGAGAGCACTAAGAGGGGGGGGGGGTGAATTAGTGCAGCGGAAATCTTTCAGCGATTAAAAATGAAAGCTGCGTTCGTTTAATAAAAACTATTTTGATGCAAAAGTCGATTCTAAGAATACTTATGATTAAGTGCAGTTTACGTCTAAACACAGTTTGCGTCTAAGCGCAGTTTACGCAGTTTGCGTCTAAATGCAGTTTGCGTCTAAATGTAGATTGCGTCTAAGCGCAGTTTGCGTCTAAGCGCAGTTTGCGTCTAAGATCAGATTGCGTCTAAGCGCAGTGCAGTTTGCGTCTAAACGCAGTTTTACGTCTAAACGTAGTTTTACATTTAAAAGTAGTTTACGTCTAAAACACAGTTTTACGTCTAAACACAGTTTGCACAGTTTACGTCTAAACGCAGTTTTAAAGGGATCTGAACTTAGAAACTTCGTTCGTAAAAGCGCAGAAGACAGTTTTGCAGAATCAAAACGTAAACGTAAACTGTAATGTATGAAAACACCGATTTACGTCTGAATACAGATTCGGAAAGATCAGCACTTAGAAACTTGTTCGTAAAAGCGCAGAAGACAGTTTTGCAGAATCAAAACGTAAACGTAAACTGTAATGTATGAAAACATCGATTTACGTCTGAATGCAGATTCGGAAAGATCAGCACTTTGAAACTTGTTCGTAAAGGCGCAGAGAGCAGTAGCTATGTAGGAGGTTTGCAGTAATGATAAAGTGCTCAAAATAAACGCAAACCAGAGATTTAGAGTGGTTCGGTCAGTCTTGACCTACTCCACTTTTGGCTTCCTCCACCGACGAGGTCACCGACGTCAACTAAAGGCCTTCCTTCAATAGGCGAAGGCCAACTGCCCTTTTACATATTCACTCCTTTTGATGGGCTCAGGAGACAACCCTTACAGGACCTTTCTCTCCTCTCTTTACAACTCAAGACTTGAAGAACAGAAAGAGGAGAACTTTAGGACTTTACACAAATTTGAGCTCTTAGAATCATAGAAAAGATCAAGAATTTGGTGTACGTCTGTATCTTTTCAGTGCTGAATGGGTGGGGTATTTATAGGCCCCAACCCAATTCAAATTTGGAGCTCAAAACGATCAAATCCCGGAATTCCTGGATCAGGCGGTTGCACCTCCTGACTGGAGCGGTTGCACCACCTGGCAGAGCTCGAAGACTGAGCCCAGGCGGTTGCACCTCTCTATCAGGGGCGGTTGCACCGCCTGAGTCTGGCTCGGAGACTGAGCCCCAGGCGGTGCCACCTCTTGACTGAGGCGGTTGCACCTCTCTGCCAGAGCTCAAAGACCGAGCTCAGGCGGTGCCACCTCTCTGTTAGGGAGGTTGCACCGCCCAGTCTAGCTCGAAGACTGAGCTCAAGCGGTGCCACCTCCTGGCTGGGGCGGTTGCACCGCCCAGCTTCGCTGGGAGATCCTCTCCTGGGCGGTGCCACCTCCAACCCTGGTGGTGCCACCTCTTTCACTATTTCAGCTCACTTGGTTTGGCTCCAAACTTGGTCCAAACCAGTCCGAACTTGGGCCTAATTGGCCCCTACTTGGGTTATAGGATTAACACCTAATCCTAACCCTAATTAATGTGCTAACTATGATTTTAAAGACATTTTCTAAGCTATTACAAAGTCCGCAAGTCAAGACTTCTTCTGGCGAGCTTTCGGCAAACTTCCGGCGGTCTTCCGATGAACTCTCGGAAACCATTCTGCGGACTCCCGGCAAGCTCCTAGACTTCACGATTTGATCTTAGCGAGTTCCAATGAGCTTCTTCGGCAAGCTCCGATCTTTCTCGGCGAGCTCCGCGAACTTCCAACGAACCTTCCGGCGAGCTTCCGAAAATCCTTTGGCAAGCTCCCAACTCATTCTCGGCTAGTTCCAGTAGCATTCCCGATGAACCTTCGGACTTCCGTCGAACTCTCGAACTTGCAACAAATCCTTCGCGCTTGACTCTGACACTTTGTTTCGCTTTATGTCTTCATCGTTATCATAGTTAATCTTGCACAATTAAAGCAAAACTTCGATCGAGACAATTAATCCTAAGCAATTAACCAAGTTGTCCGGCATGTCATTGGTCCCTCGACGCTTCATCTGATTCTTCAGCGCATCGTCCTCTCCTGCGGCCTATTGCCTAATCGGCCAGTTGACTCCGCAACTCCGATATCCTTGGCACAATAACCGCTCTTCTTGGCCTGATGCCCGAGTCCATTGCCAGGAGCCTTCTGTCGATACGTCGACCGATCTACCGGCCCGACGTCCAATCTTCTAACATGTTCCTCCGGCACAACATGATTTTCCTGCTTTAATTGTCTCATCCTGATCGAAGCATCCTGCATCACTCAAAACGCAGATTAAATCATAAACATATATCAAGTAGTTTCATCATCAAAATACGAGATTCAACATAGTTCATAAGCTAGAGCTTCTTTGGGTTGACATCTCCTATCTTTCTCCCCTTATCCTCCTCAAATTGTAGGCTTGGAGATTTGAAGAGCATCGTCGTAGCCCTACTGTGTGGATCACCGCTAGAGAGGAGGACGCTTGACCTCCTTCATCCTCTCCTATAGATCTGTAGGGATTCAAGGATATACGATCTCCCTATGTAACATAATCTTTCATATACGTAGTTTTATGTTTCATGAATTTTGCGCACCAATCTTCGCACGATAACGAACACATCAATGAAAAATTTAGGGATTTTATTTTTATATTGTTCCGCTGCGCATGTGATGTCGCCCCCTAAGATTTATCTAACATTAAGTTTTACAACTTTATTAGCTATGTTGAGGATATGATCCTAAATCTCTAGAGTGTCATTATATTAAGGTATGTCAGTTCTTTCATTAATATATCGGTCATTAACTTATCAACAAATTTAAATCTATCTTCAATAACCTTTAAATATTTCTATACGCTAGTTATAGATGGTAATGAAGTCTTTATATTATTTATAATCGTTATTTTTATGAATATTAAACTTGGCCTATTAGATCTTTCCCAAACATTCATTTTATTATCCTATTCCATAATACTTTCATAAGTCAAGTCTGTGGGACCTTTCAACAAGCAATGTCAAGTTAAGATCTAATATATCCAATGTAAATTGTATATACTCTAACTATTCTGAATAATTTGATCTACAAAGTACAGGGACATTAGAACCATGAGAATGTATGGAAGAAAGTAGCATTGCAAAAATATAAATAACATTAATACTTTGAGTTTTCAAGATATGATAAAATATTGATATCACCTATATTTCACCTTTGGGTGAAATATTAACATATCCAGTATTTATTCTATTGGGAAATCTTGGGGGCGACATCAGATGCGTAGCGAAAGAACAAGAAAACAAAATCCCCAATTCCCAAAGAGATGTTCATCGTCGTGCGAAGATTGGTGCACAAAATCCGTGAAACTGAAAAACTGCGTATTGAGTATATTGTGTTACCTAGAGAGATCGTATATCCCTGTTTCCTTGCAGATCTTTAGGAGAGGGTGAAGGAGGTCAAGTATCCTCCTATCTAACGGTGATCCACACAGCAGGGCTGCGACAACGCTCCTCAAAACTCAAAGCTTGCTCTGAGGTGGAGAGGGGAAGGAGAATAGGAGATGTAAGCAAAGGCTCTAGCCTATAAGGCTCTGAATCCCTCCTATTTATAGAGATCCCCTGTCAAACCCTTATGGATTCTCCCCTAGTAGGTATTGGATCTGCATCCAATAACCCAAGCCTTTTAGATTAGTGGATCTCTATCCAATAATCTCTCATGGGCTCTTATTGGATCTCGACCATGGGATCCAATAATTCAAGGGCTTATTGGATATCCAATAAGACAAGGGCTCCGTCGGATATCTAGGCCCTCTAGGTGACCCTACCATATGTGTGTGACCCTCTAGGCCCAATATCGAGCTGGCCGTGAGTCATACCTATTAGAACTCCTTCTAACTCAGTGAATTATTATCTTTGTAATAATTCACTCGACTCATCAACTACGGACGTACTAGGCCACTACACCGTAGTCCCCAGACGATACAGGGGAATCCAATCCATTGGACCTGTCTGTCCTCAATTACCGTGTACCTATAGTCCCTCATCCATCTAATATCCCAGAGACCGTATATCGAGCATTGTGCTATCAGACCCATACGGTTTCTACTCGAGTCTCGCTCTAATCGGATTCTCCTGGAGAACTCTTTTTCTCTCAACCGGAATGACCTTGGATAGGGATTTGTCTGAGCAAGAACACATGGGATATTCCTTTCATGACGCTGAGAGTGAATGATCCTCTATCGACACTCAATAGCCCTCGTAAGGTCGACTACCACTCCCAATGACCAGTTGTACTAGATCTGGGACAGCCAAACCTATAAGTCTGGTATCAAAGAGTGGAGCACTCATACAGGACATCCTTGGTGTCTCAAGTCTAAGGACCAGATATACCACTAGGACTACCGAATCTCTGTCTGACAATAAAGCATCATCAACCATCCAGCATTCCGTAAGCGGATCAATCAGTGAACTCATTCTCCAATGAGCACTTGTACTGTATCCCTAGTGTCCCTACACGAGCAGCTATGAGACCAGCTGCATCCATCATATGGACGGGTATACAGCACACCAGTCTATCTAGTTATCACGATGTCCCTCTCGAGTAACCTATAACCGAGATTTGTTGAATCTTGGATTTTGATGATAAAATCAATTGATGGGTTAATTGATCTAATCCATATTATTGAGTTAAGTGTGCAAGATTAACTATGATAACTAGAAAACACAAAGCAAGAATACCGGAGTCAAGTTCGATGGATGTTTAAGAGATCGAAGAATCGTCGGAGATGTTGCCGGAACCAACCGAGAAGAAATCGGGAACCTGTCGGAATTTTCGGAAGTTCGCCGAAGAAATCGTCGGAGGTTCACGGAGATCACCGAGAAGGCTCGGCTACTCGTTAAAGTCATCATAAGATCGGGAGCTTGCTGGGAGTCCGTCGGAAGAAGTTCGTCGGAAAGCTCGTCGGAACAAGACTCGACGTTCGCGGTTGAAAACTTTCTTAGGATGTTTTTTGTTATGTAGTTCACATGTAATTAGGATTAGGATTAAGAGATAATCCTATATCCTGGTTAGGGGCCAACTGGGCCCAAAATTAGACTTGGTTTGGGCTAAATTTAAAGCCCAACCAATGAACCGGAGAGTCTGGCGGTGGCACCGCCAGTCCACTATTAGTGTCAGACACTGACAGGCGGTGGCACCGCCAACATCGGGAACCAAAGCGAATTCAAATTTTGGAGCCCAAATTTGAATCCTCTTGAGGCCTATAAATACCCCTCAAATCTCAGCTGAGATTACAACTTTTTGAGAAGCAATTGATTGAGAGAAAGGTCTTAGAAAAGTCCTAGCTAGTCTTGTTTTCAATTTGCTAGTGTTCACCTCCTTCTTTCTTGCTGAAAATATGTAAGAGAGTGAACCGCTTGTAAAAAGTTGTAAGAGGGGTATTTACCCTTCCCCTTCAAGAGATTTGCTAATGGAAGGTGGGAACCTTATCGAAGAGGGGCCTCGCAAGTGGATGTAGGTCATTTGACCGAACCACTTTAAAATCGGCGTGATCTCTGGTTTGCATTTCATTATTGCTATTTACATTACTGCAAACCTTCTTACGTGCTTTATTTCCTCATTACTTTTGCTGCACAACTTTACGAATACGCTTTCAAGTTAAGCACTTCCGAGTTCGATTTTTATCGTACGAAAGATTTGTCAAAACCGACGTTTTAATCCGCTGCACTAATTCACCCCCCCTCTTAGTGCCGCTCCAATCCTAACAATTGGTATCAGAGCTAGGCTCACTCTCATATTTGGTTTGATACTCAAGAGAGATGGCTTACTCCGGCATACATGAGGGTTATTCCATCACACGTCCACCCATGTTTAATGGGTCGGATTACACTTATTGGAAGACTCGTATGAGGATCTTCCTCATTTCCATAGATTTCGAGCTTTGGACTATTGTTGAAAACGGATTTCAAAAATCTTCTCTTTCGATGAGCGAATGGAATGAATCGGAGAAGAAGGTTTTTGCTTTAAATGCAAAGGCTATGAATGCCTTGTTTTGTGCACTAGACAAAAATGAATTTAATCGTGTTTCAATTTGTGATTCGGCTTTTGATATTTGAAGAACTCTTGAGGTCACTCATAAAGGCACTAGCCGAGTGAAAGTGTCCAAAATCAACATCCTTATGCATTCTTACTAACTTTTCCAAATGAAACCAAGTGAGTCCATCGGAGACATGTACACCCGGTTCACGGATGTCATCAATGGACTCAAAGCTCTTGGTAAAGATTTTACTAACTTTAAACTAGTAACTAAAATCTTAAGATCCCTCCCTAAAAGTTGGGATCCAAAAGTTACGGCCATTCAAGAGGCCAAAGAACTTAAAACATTCCCTCTTGAAGAACTTATTGGGTCTCTAATGACCTACGAAATGACATGTCAAGCTCATGACGAGCTCGAGAACCCCCTTCCAAAGAATAGGAAAGATATGGCACTCACATCACAAGAAGACCACTTGAAAGGAACATCAAGTGATGAGGACAGTGACAATGACATTGCACTTTTGACTCAAAAATTTAAAAAATATTTAAGAAAGAACAAATTTAAAAATAATATAAAAAATAAATTCAAATATAAGAAGAACCAAGTAATTTGCTATGAGTGCAAAAAACCGAGACACTATAAGAACGATTGTCCTCAAGCCAAAAAGAGAACATCAAAGAAGAAGGCGCTCAAGGCAACGTGGGATGATTCAAGCGCGTCCGAAGAAGAGGAGTCCAACACCGAGCAAGTTGCTCATTACGCCCTAATGGCCATCGGAGAAGAGGTAACGGATTTAATTGATGCAGATTTACCTTATCATGAATTATTAAATGCTTTCCATGAGTTATTTGATGAATGTAAGACAATTAGTAGAAAATACAAATTGCTAAAAAAGGAGCATGATAGTCTCACTTGTGATATCGATAAATTAAAAACTAAACATCATGATAGTTTAGCTCCATGTATAAAATGCCATGATCTAGAATCTCTCCAAAAGGAGAACTTGCTACTTAAGGACACCTTGAAGAAATTCGAGGTTGGTAGCAAATCTTTGAACATGATCCTTATAAATAAGGGTCACGTTCCTAAAAGAAGTGGAATCGGATTTGTAAGAAGTCCTCACCAAAATCCAACCACCTTCATTAAAGGCCCCGTCTTACATGTTCAGCACCAAAGCAATTGCAACTTTTGTTGCAAATATGGATATAAAACTTATAAATGTTCATTCAAGAAAATTAGTCCGAACAAACTAATTTGGGTTCCTAAAGGAACCATGATTAATTCTATGCAATATGATGAACAAGTTAAATTAGTTTTTAAGGCACCCAAAAGAAAATGGTTACCTAAAAATAATCCCTTCTTGTAGAAACATACACCATCACAAGCTAGGAGCAAGAGATGGTATCTAGATAGTGGATGCTCAAGACATATGACTGGAGATCCATCTCATTTCTCTATGCTCACTAGCAAAGAAGAAGGGTACGTCACCTTCGGAGACAACAACCAAGGCAAAATCATTGGCAAGGGAACCATAGGTAACAAATTAAAATTTTCTATTGATGATGTCTTACTAGTTGATGGATTGAAACATAATCTCTTGAGTGTTAGTCAATTATGCGATAAAGGTTACATCGTTAGATTTGAATCAAATGTGTGTATTATTGAAAAATCAAACCATAACATAACTATGATTGCATTAAAATAAAATAATGTCTACACCATCAACCTTGATGAACTAAGTAATCAAATGTGCTTCTCCGCTTTAAATGATGATGCTTGGCTTTGGCATAGGAGACTAGGCCATGCAAGCATGAAACTAATATCTAAGATCTCATCTAGAGAATTAGTGCGAGGAATTCCAAATATAAAGTTTATTAAGGACAAAGTATGCGATGCATGTCAACTAGGTAAACAAATAAAAACTAGTTTTAAACCAAAAACTCAAATTAGCACCACTAGACCATTGCAATTAATTCATTTGGACTTATTTGGACCAATTGACACGACAAGTCTAGGAGGAAGCAAATATGCGTTTGTAATTGTGGATGACTATACTAGATACACTTGGACCTATTTCTTAGCTCACAAAAGTGATTGTTTCAAGTGTTTCTCTAAATTTTGTAAACTCACTCAAAACGAAAAAGGTTTCATGATTTCATCAATTCGAAGTGATCACGGTGGCGAATTTCAAAACCGTGACTTTCAAAATTTTTGTGAAGTTAATGGATACAATCACAACTTCTCCACTCCGAGGAATCCCCAACAAAATGAAGTAGTTGAAAGAAAAAATAGAAACCTACAAGAAATGGCAAGAACGATGTTAAATGAACATAGTCTACCCAAGTATTTTTGGGCCGAAGCCGTAAATACGGCTTGCTACATCATGAATAGGGTCCTAATAAGACCATCCCTATCATAAACTCCCTATGAATTATGGAATAACAAAAAACCAAATATTTCCTATTTTAAAGTTTTCGGTTGTAAATGCTTTATTTTGAATGAAAGGGATGCCTTAGGAAAATTTGATGCTAAATCCGATGAAGGTATCTTTCTTGGTTACTCTTCCATTTCTAAGGCTTTTCAGGTTTTTAACAAAAGAACCTTAGTAATAGGAGAGTCTATTCATGTAGTTTTTAATGAAATTTCTAATTTAAAGAAAAATGATTTTGATGATGATCTTGGTTTTGATAATTTGAATTTAAATGAACCCCCTCCTCAAAATAGCAACTTGGATGCACCTTCTTCCGAAATTTCCTTACCCAAGGAATGGAAGTATATAGATGCTCATCCAAAGGAGCTAATTATAGGAGATACATCAAAAGGGGTTCAAACTCGTTCCTCTTTCAAGAATTTTTGTGCTAACGCTGCCTTCCTTTCTCAAATCGAACCTAAATGCATTGATGATTCCATAAAAGATGATTTTTGGGTTATTGCAATGCAAGAGCAATTGAATCAATTTGAGAGGAATAAGGTATGAAAGCTTGTTCCTAGACCTAGTGACCATTTAGTCATTGGTACTAAATAGGTCTTTAGAAACAAGCAAGACGAAAATGGTATCGTGGTTAGAAACAATGCTAGATTAGTGGCCAAAGGTTTCAACCAAGAAGAAGGTATCGATTACGAAGAAACCTTTGCTCCCGTGGCTCGATTAGAAGCCATAAGGATGCTCATTGCCTATGCTAGTAGTAATAATTTTAAACTGTTTCAAATGGATGTCAAAAGTGTTTTCTTGAATGGTTTTATTTCCGAAGAAGTATATGTCGAACAACCTCCCGGATTTGAAAATTCGCTTCTTCCTAATCATGTATTCAAATTGACTAAGGCTCTCTATTGCTTGAAACAAGCTCCTAGAGCTTGGTATGAAAGGCTTAGTTCCTTTCTTATTTTAAATAATTTTACCAAAGGCAAGGTTGATACTACATTGTTTATTAAACATTTTGAAAATAATTTTTTTATTGTGTAAATTTATATTGACGATATTATTTTTGGCTCCTCGGATGAATCACTATGTGAATCATTTGCCAAATGTATGAGTCATGAATTTGAAATGAGTTTAATGGGTGAATTAACTTTCTTTTTAGGATTATAAATCAAACAACTTAGTGATGGCATATTTCTTAACCAATCTAAATATACATTAGAATTGTTAAAATGATTTAACATGGATAATTCAAAAGCATTAAGCACCCCTATGAGTACTTCGACTAAGTTAGATATGGATGAAAATAGTGAAAATTTCGATAAAAAAACATATAGGGGAATGATAGGTAGTCTACTCTACCTCACCGCGACTAGACCAAATATTATGTTTAGTGTAGGACTTTGCACTATATTTCAATCAAATCCTAAATTATCTCATCTTAAGAGTGTTAAAGGAATATTTAGGTATCTTAAAGGAACTCCAAATTTAGGATTGTGGTATCCAAAATCTGAAAATTTTGATTTAATAGCTTATGTAGATGCCGATTTTGGCGGATGCAGGATAGATAGAAAAAGTACATCCGGAACATGCCAATTTTTAGGACATGCACTTGTTTCTTGGACTTCCAAGAAACAAAATTCAATTGCACTATCTACGGCGAAAGCCGAATACATTGCTGCAAGTGCATGCTGTGCACAAGTTGTTTGGATGAAAAATACATTAGAAGACTATGGAATTCATTTCAAAAATGTTCCCATAAAATGTGATAATACTAGTGCCATATGCCTCACCAAAAATCCAATTCAGCACTCAAAAACTAACCACATCGACGTTAGGCATCATTTCATACGAGATCATGTCCTTAACAATAATGTTGTTCTAGAATTCATTGACACAAAGCATCAATTAGCAGATATATTTACAAAAGCTTTGAATGAAGACCAATTTGAATTCATTAGAAGGGAATTAGGTATGTTAAATTGTCCCTAAGAATAAACTTGTTTGAATGGATTTTCCGTAAAGTTTTTCATCCTCTCTCCGTTCCTCGGTGAATTTGATCCTTCTCTTTTGATTCTAAATGAAACGTTAAATTACCTTATCCTATCTTGAGTCAAACATCGCTCCCATCTGATCAAGAATGATTTTATGACATTTTGTGAATCTCAAAATTGATTTTGATGGCTTGATTATGAGTTTCAAGTTGACGATTTGAATTTGAATGAGTCTGTATTCGATTTATGATCTTGACTTATTGGAGTTACTACTTGAAATTTTTTAATCACAATCTCTTCTTTGTACACCTACAATTTTTGTTATTTATAGAAAGAAGAGATTTAATAAAATGGATGAATGCTGAATTTTCCTTTAAAATGAACTCTGCATAGATATTTTAGCACACTTAATTTTGAATGATGAATTTTTGTATGATCAATGCTGAATTCCTGATGTTATAATCACAAATTATGTGCTTCAAGTCTCATTCCCTTTTTGTTGATGACAAAGGGAGAGAAGTGATGACTAAGTGATGATTTATACCATTTCGATAGCATGACTTAATGAAAATGTCTTATGCGCATCGATAACATGACTAATATGAATTACAACAGCTTGTGTGATATGAATGCAAAATCTTTAAGAATATCGCAAGACTGATTGATCATATTGAAAGCATGCCTTACATTTATATCATGAAATTCATGTTGAAAATCTTTATCTCCTGTCGTAGTAAAAATTGTCTCTTATCATTCGACTTGAAATTAATTTTCATCGAAGTTTCGTATTTACTATTGCTTAATGAGAATAACGATAAGTTCTACGGTTAGAACTTATCGGTTTATGCTTGAATTCAATGGATGGAATTCAAGTGTTTTCATCTTCTCATAATATGGCATATAGATAGGGGGAGTTATGTTTAACTCTGTCATCAATTGATTGTCATCATAAAAAAGGGGGAGATTGTTGAATCTCGGATTTTCATGATAAAATCAATTGATGGGTTAATTGATCTAATCCATATTATTGAGTTAAGTGTGCAAGATTAACTAGGATAACCAGAAAACACAAAGCAAGAATACCGGAGTCAAGTTCGATGGACGTTTAAGAGACCGAAGAATCGTCGGAGATGCTGCCGGAACCAACCGAGAAGAAATTGGGAACTTGTCGAAATTTTTAGAAGTTCACCGAAGAAATCGTCAGAGGTTCATGGAGATCACCGAGAAGGCTCGGCTACTCGTTAAAGTCATCACAAGATCGGGAGCTTACTGGGAGTCCGTCGGAAGAAGTTCGTCGGAAAGCTCGCCGGAACAAGACTCGACGTTCGCGGTTGAAAACTTGCTTAGGATGTTTTTTGTTATGTAGTTCACATGTAATTAGGATTAGGATTAAAAGATAATCCTATATCCTGGTTAGGGGCCAACTAGGCCCAAAATTAGACTTGGTTTGGGCTAAATTTAAAGCCCAACCAATGAATCGGAGAGTCTGGCGGTGGCACCGCCCAGCACCCGAGAGCCAGGCGGTGGCACCGCCAGTCCACTATCAGTGTCAGACACTGACAGGCAGTGGCACCGCCACTGACAGGCAGTGGCACCGACAGCATCTGGAACCAAAGAGAATTCAAATTTTAGAGCCCAAATTTGAATCCTCTTGAGGCTTATAAATACCCTTCAAATCTCAACTGAGATTACAACTTTTTGAGAAGCAATTGATCGAGAGAAAGGTCTCTTAGAAAAGTCCTAGCTAGTCTTGTTTTCAATTTGCTAGTGTTCACCTCCTTCTTTCTTGCTGAAAATCTGTAAAAGAGTGAACCGCTTGTAAAAAGTTGTAAGAGGGGTATTTACCCTTCCCCTTCAAGAGATTTGCTAGTGGAAGGTGGGAGCCTCATCGAAGAGGGGCCTCGCAAGTGGATGTAGGTCATTTGACCGAACCACTTTAAAATCGGCATGATCTCTGGTTTGCATTTCATTATTGCTATTTACATTACTGCAAACCTTCTTACGTGCTTTATTTCCTCATTACCTTTGCTGCACAACTTTACGAATATGCTTTCAAGTTAAGCACTTCCGAGTTCGATTTTTATCGTACGAAAGATTTGTCAAAACCGACGTTTTAATCCGCTGCACTAATTCACCCCCCCCTCTTAGTGCCGCTCCGATCCTAATAGGATTATTTAGGATATGTGTTTAAAGGTGAATCGATCTCATTTTCGTGATCTCATCACGATCCGATTCTCATTGCACAAATCCAAGGACATCACAATATATATGTGCATATATGCAATAGTTATAAAGTGATATATGCCAAAATATAATAAACAAAAAGATTCTATATCAAGTCACACGTGTCATCACTCACGTGATTGGCTTGCTGGGTACCTATGACTAGCAATCTCCCACTTGACCTAAAGCCAATCACCTATGTGTCTGATCCCCATCAGACCCCTGTGATGCTCAAAGACAATCTGAGATAATGGCTTTGTTAGTGGATCTACAATGTTATCTTCGGATGAAACTCTTTTCACTGCTACATCTCCTCGGGTTACGATCTCTCTGATAAGATGGAACCTCCTCAGAACATGCTTAGATTTCTGATGAGACCTAGGTTCCTTCACTTGAGCAATCGCCCCGTTGTTGTTGCAATATAAGGAGATCAGCTCCTCGCTACCCAGCACGACTCCCAAATCTGTGATGAACTTCTTCACCCAGACTCCCTCCTTTTTTGCATTTGATGCAGCAATGTACTATGCCTCTGTGGTCGAGTCAGCAGTAGTATCTTGCTTGGAACTCTTCCAGCACACTGCTTCTCCATTCAAGGTGTACACATACCATGAATTCGACTTGCTATCATGACATCAGACTGAAAACTTGAGTCCATGTAGCATTCAACCTTAAGGCTATTATCTCCATATACTAGTAAAAGATCCTTAGTCCTTCTCAAGTACTTAAGGATACACTTTACTGCTTTATAGTGCTCCAAGCCTAGATCCGCCTGATACCTGCTTGTGACACTCAGAGCAAGCGCTATATCAAGCCTAGTACATAGCATGGCATACATGATAGACCCTATTGCTGAGGCATGAGGTATCATATCCATGTTCGCCCTTTCTTTTGGAGACTTTGGGGACATACTCGTAGAAATCGATATCACATGTTTCATCTGTATGAGACCTCTCTTGGAATTTTTCATGCCAAACCTTTTAACAATGGTTTCTATGTACCTGGATTGGGACAAGCCAAGCATCCTCTTGGATCTATCTCTATAGATTCTAATCCCCAAGATATAGGATACTTCCCCTAAGTCCTTCATGGAGAAGTGTCTAGATAACCAAGCCTTTACTGTGGTTAGCATTCCTACGTCATTCCCAATGATCAGAATGTCATCCACATATAACACCAAAAAGGTGATAGCACTCCTACTTACCTTCCTGTACACACAAGGCTCATCTTCGTTCTTAACGATGTCATAAGATCTGATTGCCTCATCAAATCTTATGTTCCAACTTCGGGAAGCTTTTTTTAGTCCATAAATGGATCTAAGTAACCTACACACCTTATCTGGGCAGTTTTTGGACAAGAATCCCTTAGGTTGCATCATATACACCTCCTCCTCAAGGTTCTCATTGAGGAATGCGTTTTTCACATCCATCTGCCAGATCTCATAATCATAGTGTGCTGCAATAGCCAATAGAATTCAGATAGATTTCAGCATTGCTACGGGTGAGAAGGTTTCATCGTAGTCAACACCATGCCTTTAACGATACCCCTTAGCCACTAGCCTTGCTTTATAGGTTTCTACCTTTTTATCTACTCCGATCTTTTTTCTAAAGATCCACTTGCAACCGATGGGTACAATACCTTCAGGTGCATCAACTAGGTTCCAAACCTTGTTGGAGTACATAGAATCCATCTTAGAATTCATGGCTTCTTGCCACTTTCCGGAGTCTATACTCATAATAGCCTCCTCGTAGGCCTGAGGATCAATATCCTCAACATCCTCTTCTCTAATATGTCCCACATATCTCTCAAGAGGATGGGATACTCTATCAGACCTACATAAACTTAAAACTTGTGTATTAGGTACCTGAACAGACTCGGGCTATAGAGTAGTGCTTTAGCTTGGTTCTCCAACCTCGCTAAACTCTATCATTCTCCCACTATCTCCACCAAGAATATGTTTCTTCTCAAGGAACACTGCTCTCTTAGCTACAAAGACCTTTTGGTCCTCGAGATGATAGAAATAATACCCATAAGTTTCCTTAGGGTATCCCACAAATTTGCATCGCTCTGTCCTTGATTCTAACTTATCGGGGTTGTGTCTTTTAACATGGGTAGGGCAGCCCCAAATCTTAACAACCTTAAGATCAGGCTTCTTCCCTTTCCATACCTCATATGGTGTAGACACTACCGACTTAGTTGGAACTCTGTTCAGAAGGTAAGCTGCGGTTTCTAGGGCATATCCCCAGAATAAGATGGGTAGGTCAGCAAAACTCATCATGGACCGTACCATATCTAATAGCGTACAATTTCTCCTTTCAGAGACACCATTGAGCTAAGGTGTATAAGGAGGTGTCCATTGGGATAATATCCCATGGTTCTTGAGGAACTGAGTAAACTCTGTACTTAAGTACTCACCTCTCGATCTGATCGAAGAGTTTTGATACTCTTTCCAGTCTAGTTCTCCACCTCATTCTTATACTCTCTGAAATTCTCAAAGGCCTCGGACATGTACTTCATTAAGTACACATATCCATACATTGAGAAATCATCAGTAAAGGTAATGAAGTAGAAGTATCCACCAATGGCATGAGTTGACATGGGTTCACATACATCACTATGTATGAGTTCCAATAGCTCAGTGGCTCTCTCTCTAGTTCCACTAAATGGAGAGTTGGTCAGTTTTTCACGAAGGCAAGGCTCGCAAGTTGCATATGACACATAGTCGAATGGATCTAGATATCCATCATTGTTCATCTCATCTCGTTTCCTCTTGGACACATTTGCATTCATGAATGTACCTAAAGCTTCATCAAGCTTTTGTTTCGCCCTTTCTGCAAGGTACTCTTTGCAGTTCCTCTTCCAGTGCCCATCTTTACTACAGTGGAAGTACTAGCCTTTGTCCTTTGTTGGGTCTTTCTTAGCAACCTTTGCTTTACTTGGTATGTCCTTGCCCTTTCCCTTCTTAAGGGACCTTTCTGCTTTCCTTTTCTTTCTGGTCTCACCAGTGTAGAGAACTGGCTTCTCTTTCTTAATAGCACTCTCTACCTCCCTCAACATATTGAGGAGCTCTGGGAGAGTCACCTAAAACTTGTTCATATTAAAATTTATTATGAACTGTGAAAAGGAATCTGGTAGGGACTGAAGCACAATGTCCACACACAAGTTATCCTCTAGGACTATTCCTAGACTTGTGAGTTTCTCTATCCACTCAATCATCTTTAGGACATGGTTCTAAATCAGTATCCCCTCAGTCATCCTAGCGCGGAAGAGGCTCTTGGATATCTCATATCACTGAGTCCTTCCCTGTTCCTCAAACAATTTACGAAGATGTGGGAGAATGGATCTGGCATCCATCTTTTCATGTTGTCTCTATAACTCAGGAGTCATAGAGCCCAACATATAGCACTGAGCAAGAGTGGAGTCATCAATGTACTTCACGTAGCGAGCGATCTCATCCTCGCTTGCCCCTTCTTCGGGCGTAGGAATCACTATATCAAGGACATACACGATTTTCTCCGCCGTGAGAACAATTCTAAAGTTACGAAGCCAATCCGTATAATTTGGACCAGTGAAGCGGTTGACATCAAGTATGCCATGTAAGGGATTTGAAAGCAACATTTTCTGAAAATAAAGATGCAGCAGAAATGAATAACATGTAGATTTTGCAAGAAATAAACTATCAAGATATGGACTTCTATCTTAATATACTCCCACTATTTTACTAACGAGTCACGCGACACCCTCAGCACGTGAAATAGAAGTCTCCGACAGACTTCTAGTGGGGATCAAGATCCAATCAGCGTCTTAGTGTAACCTCGAGGGACTCGACCAATCACACTAAGCCTAAAAGGTAGGCAACTCTTGCCGATCACAACTCCTTATGATTCTCGTCCTGTTCGGCCTCCGAATCACCATGGTCTCAAGGGACTCGACCAACCATGATGCTCGGTTAAGTCAACACCTTCGTTATAAGATAAGTCTGATTTGATGATATACCCTCAAGGGACTCGACCAAGAATACCATGTCCTCAGGTCACCGGTGACGTCTCTATGTTGTAAGTAAGATAGCGAATCGTGATATAGGTGAGTCTCGAGAGATTTGACCAACTTAACCTACACCGGGAATCGGTTCCTACTTATAACGATGGAAGGCCACGTGGATCAATCTAATTGCCTCACGTTTACCGACTAAATATTATCGAGAGAGATGTTTCTATGATTTGGTCTCCTAATATGACATGTCACACATATACATATTTAATATATATCTATATCTCATGCAAATATATATACATGTCTAGTATGTGTATAAGCAATCACACCAGATGATCATGGACCACAACCTAATGTGATTAGGCCTGAGCCAGTAGGCCTAATCACTCACATCAAGATCTATGTATGCAACAGTGCATCTCTATGCCCTGTGATCGTCCATCTCGTCCTCGTCGGTTCCGTCGATATCTCAATGCATCTTCATGCATCGCGATCGTCCGTCTCGTGGGTCCCGCTATCGCATCCACGCTCCCACTGCGCCTCCTCATGTGATTACAACTTAATCATAAGCACGCAAGCCCGAAAATAAACAAGAAATATAATGGAGGCTCGCAGACCCCAATAATAATAATCACAAGTACACACATCACACGGTCCATGATCATCTGTCCACACATCATACATCACATGTATAAATAATCATCATCATATAGGACTACTAGATAATGATAAAAATAATAATCAACTAAACCTTTTAATTAATTAGTATTTTATGAAATCAAGGACATATAGGGAATTTCTGAATTCATAGGGGTATTTTCATAATTTGGACAAAAGATAGAAACTAGAATTTCTTAAATTCACAAGGGCAAAACTATCTTTTTGCCCAAAAACCCTAAGCCTCTCTCCCTCTTCGCTGCTGCTGTTGCTGTCGTCACCACCCTACCGGCGGCGGCAAGTGCAACGGGGCCGGGGCACCGCCCCTACAGGTGGGCGCCCCCGTGGGTAGCGTTGCCCCCGCGGGCGGGCACCCCTGTGGATGCCGCCCCTTTCACGAGCGATTCTGCCCTTGAGGCAGCGCCCGCAGGAGGTGCTACCTCACCGAGGATTTTGCCTGCGGGAGCAGCGGCCATAGGCGCTGCTGCCCTGCGACGCGTCACCCCGCGTGAGCAGCGGTCGTAGGCGCCGCTACCCTACGGTACCTGTGCCCGCTGGCTACCAGCCCCGTCGGTCGTAAGCCTGATGCAGACACAGCGCTTACGCATGCGCCGATGCTATGCTGCTTGGCTGCGACCGCTGCAGGTGGCTATAGGCACGCAGATTGAGGATAGTAACTATTGCTACCCTTCCTTGTTTTTGTGTCAACGATTTTGACATCAAAATTCTTCCTAAACACAACACATACAGTTCAAAACCAATCATTCGCATGAACAACCTGGCTTTGATACCACTGTTGGGAAATCTTGGGGGCGACATCAGATGCACAGCGGAAGAACAAGAAAACAAAATCCCCGATTCCCAAAGAGATGTTCGTCGTCGTGCGAAGATTGGTGTGCAAAATCCGCGAAACTGAAAAACTGCGTATAGAGTATATTGTGTTACCTAAGGAGATCGTATATCCCTGTTTCCTTGCAGATCTTTAGGAGAGGGTGAAGGAGGCCAAGTGTCCTCCTCTCTAGCAGTGATCCACATAGCAGGGCTACGACGATGCTCCTCAAAACTCAAAGCCTGCTCTGAGGTGGAGAGGGGAAGGAGAATAGGAGAGGCAAGAAAAGGCTCTAGCCTATGAGGCTCTGAATCCCTCCTATTTATAGAGGTCCCATGCCAAACCCTAATGGATCCTCCCCTAGTAGGTATTGGATCTGCATCCAATAACCCAAGCCTTTTAGATTATGGATCTCTATCCAATAATCTCTTATGGGCTCTTATTGGATCTCGTCCATGAGATCTAATAATTCAAGGGCTTATTGGATATCTAATAAGACAAGGGCTCCATCGGATATCTCATATCTGAACCTCTACTCATCGTAATGCCTACTATATGTGTGTGACCCTCTAGGCCCAATATCGAGTTGGCCGTGAGTCATACCTGTCAGAACTCCTTCTAACTCCGTGAATTATTATCTTTGTAATAATTCACTCGACTCATCGACTACGGACGTACTAAGCCACTACGCCGTAGTCCCCAAACGATACAAGGGAATCCAATCCATTGGACTTGTCTGTCCTCAATTACCGTGTACTTATAGTCCCTCATCCATCTAATATCCTAGAGACCGCATATCGAGCATGGTGCTGTCAGACCCATACGGTTTCTACTCGAGTCTCGCTCTAATCGGATTCTCCCGGAGAACTCTTTTTCTCTCAACCCGAATGACCCTGGCCAGGGATTTGTTGAGCAAGAACACATGGGATATTCCTCTCATGATGCTGAGAGTGGATAATCCTCTATCGACACTCAATAGCCCTCATAAGGTCGACTACCACTCCCAATGACTAGCTGTACTAGATCTGGGACAGCCAAACATATAAGTCTGATATCAAAGAGTGGAGCACTCATACATGACATCCTTTGTGTCTCAAGTCTAAGGACCAGATATACCACTAGGACTACGGAATCGCTGTCTGACAATAAGACATCATCAACCATCCAGCATTCCGTAAGCGAATCAATCAGTGAACTCATTTTCTAATGAGCACCTGTACTATATCCCTAGTGTCCCTACACGAGCAACTATGAGACCAACTGCATCCATCATATAGACGGGTATACAACACACTAGTCTGTCCGGTTATTATGATGTCCCTCTCGAGTAACCTATGACCGGGATTATTTAGGATATGTGTTTAAAGGTGAATCGATCTCATTTTTGTGATCTCATCACGATCCGATTCCCATTGCACAAATCCAAGGACATCACAATATATATGTATATATATGCAATAGTTATAAAGTGATATATGTCAAAATATAATAACCAAAAAGATTCTGTATCAAGTCACACGTGCCATCACTCACGTGATTGACTTGCTGAACACCTATAACTAGCATATTCAAGATTATCTATAGAGGACTAATGTCATCCTTATATAATAGTATTGTTACCTTTGGGTATACAACTCTAAACTGTAAAAATATCCAAAATAATATCATCCTACCCTATCATATAATTATTTGAAGTAGATTATTATCTAAATTTCTTAATTATGTGTGTCATTATGAATATTATTTCCTTAATATTATTTAAGATTAATTCCTTAATATAATTTTATAAGTTATTGGTCTAGGCCACTTTGGTGGCTACAAGACTAATATAATAATATAAAATATAGTTTAATATATCTTATAAGTAATAAGACCTTTATTATAATTTATATCACATAAGCCTACCTACCCAAGCCACTTTAGTAGCTATCGGTCAAATAAAACTTAGGTAGATGAGTTACAAATAATATTCATCAAATTTTTTTAATCTAATTTATGTCAAAATAGTTCAATAATAAAATAATAACCATAATAATTATTGAATATTAATTAGTAAAAGAAAAAACTCATATGATAACTGTAATCATGATGAAATATAAATCATGCTTTTGTTGAATCTCGATTTTAATGATGAAATTAATTAATGAAGTTATTATCTAATGTTCGTTTGAGTGATGTAGGGCTAACCTCGATCAAGGAAAGACAATTCAATTAAAAGCAGGAAGAATCAGATGTTGGGCCGGAGTAGAACATGTCAGAAAATTGGACGTTGGACCAGAGGAATGGTCGATATGTCGGAAGGACTTCGTGTCATGAGTTCGGACATCAGGCCGAAGGATCAGATAATGCACTAAAGAGATTGGAAGTTGCAAGAGGTCAACATGCCGATTGGATAATACACCAAAGGAGAGAACGATGCGTCGAAGGGTTGGACGAAGGTCGGATAAACCAATGACATATCAGACAAAGGATTCATGTTTTATAATCATTTTTCTATATCGAAGTAGTTTAGAGGGCTAATTGAGTTAGTTTTTGGTATAATCATGCTAACTCAATTAGAGGCCAATTTGGCTTAAATTAGGACTGATTTGGGCTCGTTGGGAGGCTCATTTAGTGACCCAAAAGTTGGGTCTGGCTGTGGAACCGCCTATGAGCTAGAAAAGTCAAAAGCCCAGTCTCTAAGGTTGTCAAGTGATGGTACCGCTAGACTGGATAGTGGTACCACCTACTGTCAGTGTGTCAGGTGATGGTACCACCTAGTGTCAGACTGACAAGCAATGGTACCGCCCAATGTTGGCAATGGTACCGCTAGTACCTTGAAAACCCAAGAATTTAAATTTTGACTCTAATTTTTGAAGTCATTTGGGGTCTATAAATATCCCACAAATTCCTGCATGGTAAATAAAAAAAAGATTAGAAAGGGGGAAAGAATCCTTGTGAAAAAAAATTATGTAATCTCCCTTTAATTAGTGAGTCTCTTCCTCCTAAAGTTAAAAGTTTTATAAAAGAGGTGTGAGGTCTAAAATAGAGGTGTAAAGATTTTCTCCTGAGCTTATCAAAAGGAGAAATAGTTGTAAGAGGATAGTTGATTTTCGTCCATTAAAAGAAGATCGTTAGTGAATGCTGATGGCCTCAACAGAAGAGGAATTGGGAGTGGACATAGGTCGCAATGATTGAACCACTATGAACTCACTTTGCATTTCTATTCTGCTCTTCATTGCTATTACTTTCTGAGTTAATTACTTAGTTTACTTACTCTAAGTCAAGCACACTTTCGTTATTAATTTTCATCAAATAAAATGAACCTAAAAAGAAGAGGTTGTCAAAAGAAAAAGAAAGCGCTCAATGTGACTTGGGACAAATCGAATGAATATAAAGATGATGAACAAATAAATAAAGATGAGTTGACAAACTTATTATAAATTATTAAATGTTTTTCATGATTTATATTATAAAATGTTAAAAAAAGGTTCATGCTTTTCTCTCTAGTAAATTTGAAAATTTAAAAAATAAGCATGATAATTGCATCTTAACACCTTGCACTAAATATGAAGAATTAGACTTAGTTAAGAATGAAAATGTACTACTAAAACAAATGTTAAAAAGTTTTAAAATTAGTAGTAAATCATTAAACATGATTCTTGCCAATAAGGGTCATATTCGTAGAAATGAAGAAATCAACTTTGAAAGTAACTATACTCAACAAAAGCCAACTACTTTTGTTAAAGGATCCACATTGCATATACCCCTAAGGTTAAGTGTAATTTTTATGGTACATATGGTCATTTTACTTATAAATAATTATTTAAGAAGTATGACTCCCATAAATTGATTTGAGTTCCTAAAGGAATCATGAATAACTTAATGTAAAAAATTAAGATAGATAGATCCAACTATAAGGGATTCAAATCTAAATGGGTACCGAGAACAAACTCATCCTTCTTATAAACATCTCTAAAATCGAGAACTATGAGTAAAAGATATTATTTTGATTGTGGATACTCATGACTTATGACCAGAGATCCAACATACTTTTCAAAGTTCACTAGCCGAAATAATAAATAAAAAATCATTGGCATAGGAAATATTTATAACAAATTTAATCTTTTGATTAAAGATGTTTTGTTATTTAACCTATTACACTATTGATCTTAACGATTTCTTTTGTGATAAAACTTGATTTTTGTTTTTAAATGATGATTCATGGATTTGACATAAAAGAATTTAGCATGCTTGTATGAAATCAATCGTGTAAATTAAAATAAAAAAATAAAGGAAAAATATATTTTTCTTGAAAATTTCTCAATCTCTATCTAGTTTTCAAAAAGAGATTGTTGAATCTATTTGTATCGTTTTTTTTATAAATCTCTTAAACTATGAAAATGATTTTTATGATTTGATGATTTGAATTTGATTGAGAATTTTCCAACTTAATCATGAACCTTCTCTTGATCTCTTAACTTAAGATATCTTTTATGGGAATTTTCCAACTTAACATTTACTAAAGAGGAAACTTATGCAAACAAACCATGATCTTGATATTTATAACGTGAGATTTATTTTATGAGAATTAAGATCTTTTCTTTGTTCTCCTTTTTTTTTATAAATCATGGTATCTCTTAATTTTTTGGAATTATAACTTGTGATTTTTTTATAAATCAAGATCGTTTACTGTGATTATTTCGTTTCGCTATTGGACTTAACCAAATAAACCATGATATGTCACTTAACTTACTTGATGTTTACAACTTGAGTTTTATTATGTACAATTCCTTTATGTTTATGATTATATATCTTTTGTCATGATTTAAAAATTGATGTAAAGGAAAAAGAATTATAACATTATATTCTTCTCTTCTTTTTTATAATAACAAAAGGTGAGAAAGTATTGCTAGCTTGCACATCGTAAAGAAAAGCAAAATTACTAGACTTGCATATCTAAGAGAAGCAAAGAATTACTAGCTTGTATATCTCAACAGAAAAGCAAAAATTGCTAGTTTGCACGTCTCAAAAGAAGCAAAATTGCTAAACTTACCCATCTCTAAAACTTGCTAGTTTACATATTCTAAAGTGATATAAAACTTACATGTTTCAAAGAACTTGATAGTTACACTTTTTGCCTTTTTATTGATGAGAAAAGGGGAGAAATGATGATGATTTGAATCATGCATGGTATGATGTATCTTGATATGTTTTGAAATTATGATGAGTTGAAATTATGCATGCAATACTCAAGTACATGCATTGATGTGAAAGTCTTGGTTTCAAAGGTTATCGTTCTTTTTGAATGAAAGTTTGTTTTCTTTTAATATGATATATTGATAGGAAGAGTTTGATTTAAACTCCATCGTCAATTAGTTGTTATCATCAAACAGGGGAGATTGTTCAATTTTAGATTTTGATGATGAAATTAATTGATGAAGTTATAATCTAATATGTATTTGAGTGACACAGAACTAACCTCGATCAAGGAAAGATAATTCGATTAAAAGTAAGAAGAATCAGACGTTGGACCAGAGTAGAACATTTCAGAAGATTGGACATCGGGCTGGAGGAATGGTCGACGTGTCAAAAGGACTTCGTGCCATGAGTTCGGGCATCAGGCCGAAGGATCGAACAGCGGCTGTCGGAGTACCACCCACATCCGCTGTTGTTGCTGTGGTGCGTATGCTGCCCGGTGTAGCCGCTTGTTGAAACATGTTTGCTATAGCGATTGCATGCAATGCTGCTGCTGTAATCGATGCGGCTACTATCGGCAACGGTGCTGCACAGCCACTGTCGTTGCCTTGCGATCACGAAAGACCACTATACAAAGAATCTCACATCGCCTGCAAATAGGTGACACGACAAACCAGGTAGGAAGATAGATTGAGAATATACATAGATCATTCAAGTATCGTAAATTAAAAAATAACAATAGATCATATTTATGATGTGTACCTTTCGATATCATCTGGAAAGAACGTTATCAAATCTGCAAGGGCATCATCTTCATATTCGAAGAATCATTGTCGATTTGCAAGGAGAACTAGACTCTTCTTCTCCTCTCTTCCTATTTTTTCATAGGACCACTTAGATTAATGAATTAGAGATAGGAGTGATGAGAGAGAAATCGTAATCTCTCATTGTTGCATACCTACTGTGTAATCACATTTTGTGTCCTATATTTCATACATCGTTCCGTTCTTAGAGATCCTGTATATATATAGGCAAGAGCAGGAGGTCTAAGATAAGTAAGTAGAAGAATTCTTCACATCAAAGATATCTCCTAAGGAATTCTAGTTGAGACTTTGTCAACCTCTTTAGAGGGTGGGCTAGGTTGGCGGAAGGGCTCAGGTTCGACTCTATCGAGCAGCCATGGCGTGTGCGACCCCATACTTCTCGAAAAGCATGTTAGGACCTTAGATGATTTCTGCACAGCCAAGGTGGTAATGTCGATATGGGGATGCCAGGGATGCCAATGCTAAGGAAAGGAAAGGAAAGGGCATTCGGAGTCCGAGGTATCCACTGAGGTGTCTACACATCCCTATTTGATTGACGCTGCAAATTCTTCCCCTTCTTAAATCTAAAACCAAACGATGAGATATTACGTGAGTAAAGCACCATCAAAAGTCTCTTTTTACTCTTTCATAAATACAGAACTTAAAATACCAAGAGAAATTAGTTGATTCATGGTGGTCCCAACCAACATTCACGTAATGTTTTTTCGCAAGAACAATATAATCATGGCCTTGACATTTAAGAATATCAGCTTCATACTTAGAAGTTCATAAATGTCAATTGTAGCGGTAACAATCGTTTCCTATTCATGATTATATAGAATATGTGGTTTTGGTTATTAACAATTTAACCATCGAAGAATTGAAAAAAAAAAGTGTACAATTTAAGTGAAAAAAAAAAATTCGAACAGTGAAGCATTTCTGCACCGGCAATCTATCTAAGATATCTGTGTATCTATCTATCTATCTATCTATCTATCTATCTATCTGTCAGTAGATGCCTGTTTTGAGCTAAAGAACCGTTTTGTTCTCATCCCAAATCCAAGCTTTCTGGAGAAGATGCTCCATGCACTCTTTGACCTCTCTAGCTTCTGAATCTCTTCTCTTATGCTTGAGCATTCCTTCTCGAGATCAGAAACCCTGGATCTCATCTCTTCGAAGCTCAGACTCTGTACATCTTCTTGAGCGATCTCCGCTTGGTTAAGCCCACTACTGCTCTTAGGTAGCATGCGAGCATGAGAGTTTTCCACATTGTCAGAGGAAAAAAACCAGCCGGTGATGGTGGTTCTCAGACGAAGTTGCTCGAAGAAGAGCACCTGAACGATTACTCGAAGTGGTAGCCTCTCGTTCTGTGCAGCGTGTGTGCAAGCCTCCAGTGAGAGCTTCTGGCAGTTCATAAGCCGACAAAGCTGCTCCCGGTCGGAGTCTGTGAGCCATGGGTGAGACTGAAATGGACCAAGTGTAAGATTATGAACATGAAACAAATCAAATGTAATATTAGCAATAATGAGAAATATTGGAAGTTCAACGGGTGATAGGTAATCAACTATATTTGTAACAGGGAAAAATCAAAATTGTACTGATCTAACGATCAGGATATCAAGCACTTACAGTAAACTTACATGACGAGCATTAAACCATAAACATGGAGGCTACAAGTTGATAATCAAAATCTGATTGTTTTTCTTTTTATGAAAAGAATACTGATAGAACATATTAGCATCAGCTTAACCTGTTGTTTATTCCTCTAGTGACTGGGAGAGGATATTATATTTGCATAGTTTTCCTTTTTTATTTCTCCTTTACTTTGGAGAGATAGCAGATTTGATATAAATTGCAATGACTTTAATATATCTAGAACAAATTGTTACTAGACGGGATTGAGAGAGACCAGAGTTGCAAGCCGTAGCAAGATTAGATCATATTAGATTAGATGTTAGGATAGTCTGATTGTTAGAGAAATCCAAGATGACCAATTTCTACCATCTATACATGTTTTCCTAGCACAATCAGTTATATTTTTATGTACAAATAATTTCTATGATCACCCTAGCTATCCATATGCAGATGCAGTTTATTTTGCTTTCAAACAGTTTCAGATAGATAATCTGAGGTTCCTAGGAAAAGTTACTGCCTAAGACATTTCCAACAAAACATAAAAAATATACACTTATCATATGCCACATAGTAGGAGTTATGGAAGGTAACCTCTTGTTTGATGAAAGGATCATTCAAAGGACAAGAACTTGAAATCAAATGTGACGGGTAAAATTCTGCCACAGAGTCCATGATTAATTTTTTCAAAGACACAACAACCACAGGTGAATAATCTACATAAGCTACAAACCAAAAATTTAACTAGCTTTTTTGTGCAGATGTGCATGTCGATGCAAAACTGAATCTTCAGCAAGCGCAACTGGTAGAGAGTACTGCAAAATAATGTAAAATTAAATATTACCTTCAAATATATATCAATAGCATGATAGATTCCATCAGTTGATTGTCTGGCATAGTCAGGGATGAGTGCTGCCAAAGACTGGAACTTAGGGAGCTTCAAGTTAACATCAGAAGCTACTTCTGCAAGGTACCCATCCATGAGTTTTGCTACCATGGTCACTGGTGTCAGTGTAACAGCGTTAGCCATCGACTCCCCCTCATCCACAATGCCAGGTGATGTTATATCTTCTGGTTGATTAAAAGAAACAAAGCGATCAAGGATTCGTTGCATGCAGTCTATGTCATATAGAGTTTCAATTGAGTAGCCCAAATTTGGTATTAGGATATCCTCCAGTTCAGCATCCTCTAGTTGCTCTGCCACCCTCCTTTCTAAATTTTCCCTGCAGGAAGGACTGGCATGTATGATCATGGCCATTTGGAGCAAACCGAGCAGAAACTTTGATGAAGCGACACCCCTTTCCATGGGCAGAAGTTCTACTATCTCTTCAAGTAGAACCCTCTGATCACTTTCTGATTGGATTGCAGTGGAGTTGGTACAGGTAAAGCAATCAGCACTGTCTTGGAAGCCTGACTGCCTACTCAACCCTGGCAGACTCATCTTTGCATAGTGCATCAGAGATCCAGCAATGTTGTCTGGCTTCATGCCTTTTGACTTCATAGCCAGTATTAGCCTTCTATAGGTCGGCAGGTCAAGGAAAGCAACATCTTTATACCACCAATCAGCACCTGGGGATCTAGACTTTCCACCTGGACCAATTCCATTCCACAGAATGGTGCCTCCAAGGTTCTTTGTGTTGGCTTGTCCAATCATGGGCCAACCAAACAGGGTTGGATCAACAGATGCTTTGGCTGCCAGTGAATTGATACATCTTGTAACAATATGGAGCTCTTCTGCATAAGGAAGAATGTCCTTGCATGTTTGAAGAGCCTTCATCGAGTCATTCCAGTCTCCCAGAACTTCTTCGAGAAAATTTTCAGTTTGCATGATAAGATTTCCTTCTCCATGATCTTCGGTCATCTGGAGGTACTCAGAAGCACAACGGATAGCAACCACATTCAGAGCATTCAGCTCTATCTTCACATCATAACAGAACTTTGCAACCAGCTCAAAAGCCTTGGCACCGCCAGGGATGTCATGAAGCTCAAGAATGCAATCCTTTCCATCATTGTTGTGGAATTCACTAATCATTTTTTGCAGTATCCCACTCCTAGTAATCAATGGGAACTGAAAAACAATATGATAAACATCAGACTTGTTGATTTCAAATTTGAGGTGTTAGTGAAAGTTCAGTGCAAAAATTAAGCAAAATAAATGTCTTTGCAAAACTACCCTCAAGCCACCTCAGCCTCTCCAGCTCATATCATCTTCACTGCCTCTCTTTGTCTCTCCCTCATCTCTCTAACATTTCTTCACTTCGAACTATTTGTTTCTTTCTACCTGTCACTTCTTACTGTCCATCATAATCGCAGTTTTTTGACCAAGAATACATCTTGTTTAGAGAGCAAAGGTTTTTTCATGTAGCAATGGTACAAATAAATAAAACACCTAAGAACCTTGTGGACATACCATATCTCACCTCAAATACTTCAATAATAACTCAAAGTTGCATTGCTAGATGATCAGTAATCCTTTACGGCCAAATGAATGATCACACAACAACCGTGAAGGTGTCCATCATAATCACAGTTGAAGCCTCATTCAAGACAGCCAAATAAGGGCCTTCAACTCCCTATCCTCTTTCCCTCCCCCTTCCAGTTCTTTCTCCCTTTCTTGCCTTTTCTCTACTCTGCCTTTATTTTTTCTCTCTCCCTCCCACTTACATTGTGTGGTCACAATAGCAGCTGTCATTAAAAATCTTTATATCTAGAAGATTCATAAAATAAAATAATCATTGATAAGTTATGCTGAACTCAAATTGTGAGGATCGATATGCCAAGCTTCTTGTTGAGTAGCATGTATGTGGAGTTGACAAACAATGCTGTCATAGCATAACATTCACCTCAAACTAGATTCAGTGATGGGTAATGAACGAATATTGAAAACTTACAAGAAAATACAGAGAAAAACTGTGCTTGCAGATTTATCACTTCAAGTCAGGGTTCTCTAGGCAAATATTGACAAGTGCCACAAAAGTTGACATTTCACTGCTGAATATTTGCCTCTAAAATTTCAAAACAAGATAATTCAGTAAATACAATTTAGTAGTGGTGACAGTATATCAAATAGGAACTTCAAAAAGTTGGCTAATTCTGAAAACAGCAATGGTACTTGTTGACAGGAGTGAACTTAACAGCAAGTTTTATCATGAAGGAAAAGAAAACTGTTCGAGGAGAAACACAGCATAAATCAAAGCTGTTTTAATCTTTCAAATTTCAATTTGTTGTTGATATCATCTGGAAAGCAACAATTTGTGAGACAGTGATATAAGGATATCTCACAGGAGTGTGAAACCTCATTGAATATTGCAGTTCAAACTCAAAATCCTTGAGAGAAGATGGAAACCATGGTAGTAGGTGAATTACTCATAGATCACTTATCTGTGATCAGAGAACCAAACTGAAAAGGTCATCAAAACTAATATACAAGCAATTAGATGTACTTCTCAAAGTTTACAATTACCTCTCAAGGGTAAGGCTGAATAAATTGACCCTAGTACCAAGCAGCATGTATCAGTCCGATGGTGAACTGGGTTGCACACTGCCTCGAAGTGGTCCGCTGGTGGGACAGGGTTGTCCTCCTTTTTGACACAAAAGATGCCTCCTATCCCCTTTTTTACTCACAAGAGGTCTCTTGGGGTCTCCTTTGATCTGTAAATTAGGCAAATCCGAAGCTTAATCTTTACATAGTGACAGCTTGGTTCACCTACTTTAGGGCTTGATCTAGAAGAACGTAGCCTTAATCCTTGTGGATTGCAGCATGATCCGCTGCCATTTCACCTTGATCCTTGCATATGGAGGCTTGATCAACAAGGATCAAGCTTTGGATTTTGCAAATTTAGTTTAGATATGTTCTGATTCAGCCCATATCCAAATGAATCAAGGCCAGATCTATATGGATTAGGCTAGATCCCTTTGAATCTAGGCTAGATCCATTGATTTGGGTGTAGCTTAGATCTTAATGGATCTAGCCAAAATTTGTTTTGATAGCTTACATCTTAAAGGATCTAATCTGGATCTTTGTGGATCTATTGTAGATCCATCCTAGATTTTTGTGGATCAAACCTTATTTGTCACAAATTAGTTCTTTAACTGTTATAGATATCTGATAAGTCAACATTTGGTCGTCATTAGTGCGACTCCGTAGGCTCGCGAGGAATTGTCCGCTTTAAGCGTGCCCATATAGTTTTGCCCTTTCGAGGGTTATGAGTCCCAAAAGGTGCCTCTAAGGGTAAGGATGACCCGATGGACTTATAAACTCTTGGTTCCTCTACTCTGCAACTAATGTGAGACTAAATATCCTTATCAGTACTCCCCCGTAGAGGAGCTAAGAGCTCATGCCCTCCTTCTAGCACTAATCCAATAAGTCAACATTTGGTCGTCATTGGTGCGACCCCGTAGACTCACGAGGAATCGTCCGCTTTAGGCGTGCCTATATGGTTTTGCCCTTTCGGGGCTCGTGAGCCTCAAAAGGCACATCTGAGGATAAGGGTGCTCATGAGTCCCAAAAAGGTAAAACTATGCGGGTACACCCAAAGCAGATAATTCCTCGCAAGCCTATAGGGTCGCATCAATGACGACCAAATGTTGACATATTCGATTGATGCTAGAAGGAGGGTCATAAGCCCTTGACTCCCCTATAGGAGATCAATGATAAGGACATTTAGCCCCACGTTGGTTGAGGAGTAAAAGAATCAAGAGCTTATAAGCTCGTCAGGTCACCCTTACCCTCAGAGGTGCTTTTTGGAGCTCACGAGTCTCAAAAGGATAAAACCATACGGACATGCCTAAAGCGGATAATTCCTTATGAGCCAACGGGGTCGCACCAATGACAATCTAATGTTGACTTAATAATATCAAAGGTCCAATTTGGCATGGTAGCACACCCTTTTATTATCCGATAACCAACATCATTGACACTGCATTTGTAGTTAGTACATTGCATCACTCACCTAAAGTACCATTTAGCCGAAGGATCTCCTGATTTAGCAAAATGCACAAAAGTATCGTTCGAGAATATTAATTGTAGAACTAGCTTATTTAATGATTTCAAATTCAAAACTTATATGAATGTTGTGACTAGAACCAGATTTTCAAGATATTCATTGGGTGCATTCTTTGATAATATCGTGATGTCATGTCAGTATCATATGGATTGTGGTTGTAGAACCAACCCGTATAATTTGTCTTTTGTTGATCCAAGTCAAATCTATTGACTAAACTGAGTTTTAATTGATATTAATTTTTATTTAGGTGAGTGTTGGCTACAATTCGCAAGGTCAACACCAAATTTAGAGGGATAACAATATGGGTGCTATCACAAATCATATCATTTAGCGCATAATTGGTCAATATTCACATTAATTGATACAAAAATTCACAATTGGCTCCTACACTAATGATCGGAAAAGCCAATATGCATCTACTACAACATGCATCTAAGGCTATGTTGCACTGACAATGATAAGAAAATAGCAGAACCAAGGTGGATCCATTCGATTTACATCTCTATCATAATTACACAATATGATTTACAACTAATGATAGTGGTCAGAGTGGCTAAATCTTATGTTTGCTTACGTATAGATAGGTGATGCATGGTCACCTAGGATAAGGACTATGGTGCATCGGTATCCACACATGTTTATAAGAGGGAAAGGGAAAGTCTATCATGATTCATATAAAGATATGGGAAGGAACCTACTGAAACTGAGTGAAACAATAGTTCCTTCTATTCTTAACCTTCCTATTATCTTGGATATCATGACCAGCACATATATGGTAATAGTTGGTCATTCTTTTCAAAGTCAAATGCATCTTATAATACACAATAATATTATGGTGATGAGAGTCATAGCTCAAGCACATTATATCTTATGGAGGAGTATTTGTCACAATCCTACTTGCATGTGAAGGTTCCTACCACATGGATGGTTCATGATGATCAGAGGACTACTACCATATTAATGCATTAATGGCAATACTGTTTAGGAGTATAAAAAATCATGGAAGTAGTTTTATACTAGGGCCCTGCAGATGTGTTGTATTGATCTACAGTATCATCACAACAATAATTCCAACTAACCCACCATTGAATCACGTAATTAGTTTTGGTGATAGAAACAAGTATATAATTTTCTTATCTTATACAGTCATTTGTTATGCAAAATTGCTTAAATGACTGTTCACTTGTTTGTGTGTTATAATATATTCTCTAAACTCTATCATTATTTGTTTTCCATTGCATGTTTCAGTACAACATACATTGTTTTATAGTCTTGGACTAATTAAATTACATGAATTTGAACATTCTTAGGAGGAAAACCATGATTTTTTTTTTTTTTTTTTTTTTTTTTTTTGCATTTCAGATGATCAAACTAGGTCTGTGCCAGTGTACCACATGTTCATCCAACCTGCACATGACAATCCAACCATGGACCAACACAAGTCCAGTACCCAATATGTCAAATCTTGCCCACAATTATAGTGAGCACTCTAAGCAGCTTAGTTAACCTAAAGGTATAACTCTTTTAAATGCTAAGCTTTTGTTCGGTCTTGTGCAGGATCATGAAAGGCTCCTTTCTATTCATTTCAACTTCTAGTCCATGAATGAAAGAAAGATTTAGAAAGGCATACGTCGTGACATAGGATTGAGAGAAAAAAGACATACCTTGTGGAGCTGAAAGGACATATCTTCTACCTCAATTATGACATCACTTGTCAGTTCACTCTTACATATCCTGTTGGATAGGGAAAAATACTCAGCTCTGATAACCGAAATAAAAAGTATTAACCATCTACTCTAGAAGCAAAGATTTGTGATTAAAATTATTAACAAGAGCATACTACAGCTACTGGTACTAGACATTTATTTGCTGGCAATGTGGTCTAGGATTTGAAGTCCGGATTCACCAGTAATTATTATGGAGATTTGAAACTTAGTAAAGCATTATGGGTTTCATACATCAGAAACATTTAAGTGTTAATTTACTCATGAAAATAGACAATTCTAGGACCCAGAATGGAGAGAGTTTTACCCATAGGCTTGTCTAAACCAGTGATTTAAAAAGCGCTAGGCGCCAAAAGGCGCCAAGGTCCAAAAACGCCCGAGGCGCTAGGCGCTCGCCCAGGCGCTCGCCCGAGTGAAACGAGGCGCTAAAATATAAAAATATATAATATAATTAATATAATTATTTAAATAAAAAATATGCTATTAAATTAAGAAAATAGAATATAAAATCACAATGTCATATTAATAAAAAGTCTCAAAAATTAAAATAATAAAATTTTACATCAAATCTATTGAGTTGCTTTGTACACTTGCCATTTATTTTGAAACCTAACAATAATTTTAAATAAATAAAAATTAATAGTATTAAAATCAAAATAATATATTATTAATCTAATAAATAAAAATACTATTATTAGTATACAGTTAACTGTTAATATACTGTTAACAGTATAGTAAGAAGAGTGTGAGAAGACCGATGTTGCTAAGGCAACGACAGCGGGAGCGGGAGCAGCAAGCGATAGCGTGAGCGGGAGCTACGAGCGACAACGGGTGTGGAAGTGGGAGCGGGAGCTGCGAGCGGCAAGCGGCGACAACAACGATGAGCAACGATTGTGGCAGTGGCGAGTAGCGACAGTGGCAGTGGCAGCAGAGAGCAACAACAACGGAGAAGAAATCTCGACAGCAAAATCGCGAGTGTTAGGGTTGGGGAAGTCGGAGAAATCGTGAGAGGGAGCCTATCGGTGATTTAGTTGGTTCGATTGAACCAACTAAAGCACCGGAGACCGAACCAAACGTAAAACACTGGTTCGGTCGCCTGGTTTAACCCGGGCGCTCGCCCGAAGCGCCCGGCGCCTGGGCTCGAGCGAGCGCCTAGGCAGCGCCTCGTTGAAGCGAGGCGCTCGGGCCTCGCCTCGCCTTGCCCGAGCGCCTAGGCGAGCGCCCGAGCGCCTATTGAAATCACTGGTCTGAACTGTATCTTGCTAAGAAACCAATATCGAGGTGTAATTATTGATAAATCAAGATTATCTGGATGTTTTATGGAAACTATACAGTAGAAAGATTTTCTAAATGTTAATCAATATCTTTCATGCACAGGTTTAAAAGTTATTAACTGGTTCATTTGACAAGTAATGGCCATCATGAGAGAGTTAGTCTAGGCAAGAAAAAACAAAAGAGAAATAATAGCAGGATCCCTAATTTCTAGTTTTATCCCTTTTTTATTATTTTTGTAGTGATTCACAGCGGCTTAGGTCGATACACCATTCAATATTTCTATAGCATACTGGTTCAATAGCTTGTCAAAATCAGTATTTGACCCGAAAGTATTCAAAATTTGGTAGCAAGGATCAGAACAGGATGCACTGCCACAGAAGAAAGAAAACAGAAATAGGGACCATCACACATAACGACAATACAAGATTTATGAGGTTCCTTTATTAGGTTCACAACCAGGTACAAGGATGATAAGGAGCTAAAATGTACATAACCTTTCTAATATATCTCTCTCAAGAATAGCACCTCTCATAAACCACAAACATAAAAGATGGAGAAGACAGCCTATGACCAGAAACTGAGAGGGCCAAGGGAAGTTCGGTGGTCGTATTCGAATTAAATTGGCATTTCAATGATCATTATTCACCGAGAAAAATTATCTAGCCAATGCTTCAAGATTTCCAGGACACGAGTAACAGCACTAGATTTATTCAGGTCCTTTTACCTCTTCCAGCTTAGCTATCTTTCCACATAATGCTTCCAAAGCCGAGGCCCAAAATATAAGCATGGACATGGAGGCTTTCTCATTCATTCACGTAATTGACCGCTTTTCGCTTGCAGAAATGCTCAGAAACCAAGCCACCAATCAAATATTTAAATCTCAGGAAGATGCAAAATTTTTCATTACTACAAATCAAGGGCCCAAATTTGCATCTAATCCTCCTCAAGATATCACAAAAGAAAAGAAAAAGAAGAAGAAAATAAGCAGAAATATCAGCGAAGGAAAAATAATCATGAGCGCATTCATCTGCTAACAGGTACCCGGGGAACATAACCAAAAAGTTTCAGATACCTAAATGAGTCAATATCCCAAATCCCATAGAAATAAGTTTATTAGCCTAAAAAACCCCATTTTCGAACGGATAACTCGTTCGAGTAATCATAAAAAGTGGCAGGAGAGGATCAGAACCTATGATGAACATGAATGACAATGTAATAATCTAATGTAACAAGTATGAGGAGAGAGAGAGAGAGAGAGAGAGAGAGAGAGACAGCGGGGGGCCGGGGGGATTGCTGCTGTGTACCATGTTTGGCCTTCGAGATAGAATACGTCTGCTTTAGACCCCAGAAAGATCGAAGTCATTTCCTTCACCCTTTGTGCCACAGCTCTACTGCCTCTTCAACAGCATCATGATGCTCTCTCTATCTACGACCTGACAGAGAAGGACACGATGCGATGGGGGAGAGGCTGCTTCCTGCCTGCTGTTACCCACGTGAAAGAATACGCACCGGATCAATTAGAAGTGGGAAAGGAAACGACGTTCTTGGGCCTTCTTTTCCCCTACAATTCTAAGCGTGTCCGGGTCAAGGGGAGGAAGAGGACAACCCATCCAAGATTTATCACCATCTTATAAAGAATCTGTAGAAGCATTACCTGTTAGCCATTAGATTTCATCTCGAGATTAAGGGCTAATTATATATTACCTTGATAGTTAATTATTTTTAATATTTTAATTTTTATATTTTAAAAATATATATATTAAGTTTTTATACTTACGAAAGGAAAACATTTAATTTATTTCTTCGTTTTCGTCACATAAAAATATCGTAAAAAAAGAAAAGATTAAACAATTGAATAGTATTAACTCACTTCATTTCTCAATAAAATATTTCACTTCTGATTTTTTTTCGGGTGAGAACAGCACGGTAAAATTACATTATTAATCCTAATTTAGTATCATTTTTTGCACGTGACAATATATACGATATTTTCATTAACAGATTAAATATTTTTATTTTTATAAATATAAAAATCCTAATATAATATTTTAAAAAATATAAAAATTAATATGTTAAAAATAACTAACTACATAGAATAATATATAATTAGTCCCGAGATTGATAATTTCTTCTCCTAATTTGACACACGTATGCCCGAAAGCTTAAATTAGATCCACATGAATTCTGCATCCAAATTTAATAAATTTACAAATATATATAATATTGATTTCAACATGACCATACCATATTAGTCCGTATGTGATAGAAGTAGAGAGTCATGTTCTTTCAGTGCCGGGAAAAATATTTCCTCGGAGTCAAGTTTGGATCCATAATAATGAAAGCAAATTAATTTAAAGAAAAGCTCGAGAAGAAAATTAGATATCTGCAACTATGTTGTTTATCTACATAATGGATCCCCACAGCTTAAGAACCAGAGATAACAAGACCTCAGTTCTGCTACTTTAGAGTTTTTCCCTATAATCAATGTAATTATAGTTATTACACATATACTTAGCTACCATAGCCCGTAATTATCAACAAATTAATTGAGTATAAGGATTTTAATGAGTACAAAGATAAATTTTAGGAGAGCTTTGGCAATATATATATATATATATATATATATTTATTTATTTATTTATTTATTTATTTATTTATTTTATTTATTTATTTATTTTTATTTATATTTATATTTATATTTATCTCCAAGTGGAAGATCTCGCTCGTCCCGAGGCGAAGACGCAGATGAAGAGCACTACGAAGATTGCGTAGGGCTTGGATACGTCTCCTTGTCCGCTCGTCCCGAACTTGATTCCGATCAGTGTCCCCACGACGACCTAAATCACGGTGGCGATGCTGCGTATAAGTAAAGATGTACTAAACAGACATGTGGATAGGGTTAGTGCTGCATTACCTGAGCGATGATCATCTGCACGCCTCCCTCAAGAAAGAGAACGCGTCGGCCGATCCGGTCGACGGTGAGGATCGAAACAACTGTGGCAAAGGCGTTCACCATGCCGGTTATGACGGCGGCCATGAGGGAGGCGTCGTCACCGAACCCGATGGTCTTGAAGAGCACGGGCGCGTAGAACATGACCATGTTGATCCCGGTGAGCTGCTGGAACATGGGTATGAGGAAGAACATGACGAGCTGAGGCCTGTACTTCTTGTTCGACAAGGTGGACCATGGATGCTTGACGACCTTCGACGCGTCGCTGGCAGCCACCAGATCGTCGTACTCCTCGACGTCGCTGGACCCGCGGATCCTGCGTAGCATGGTCTTAGGCTTCTCGGTCTGGCCGCGATCGACGAGAGAGTTGGCGGTGTCGGGGAGAATAAGAGCCCCGAGGGTTGATGATGATGGCTGGCACGGCGGCGAGGCCCGGCCCGACGCGCCACCCCCACCCGCCGCTGATCTTGGAGGTGCCGTAGTTTATAATGTTGGCTATGAGGATGCCGATGGTGATCATAAGTTGAAAACCAATGTTGAGCATGCCACGGAGCCTCGCCGGAGCCATCTCGGAAAGATACAACGGCACCGACTGTTCCATCAAAAGGGCTACACGGGTTTCCGTTCGATGATCGACTCATGCGTGCATCATACAAACATAGGATATATGATTGATGAGTCATTACCTGGTTGGCGAATCCGACGCCAATACCAAGAAGGATGCGGCCGATGATAAGCATGGCGATGTTCATGGCAGAACCACTAATGACCGCACCGGCGATGAAGGTTGCTCCGCCGCCTAACATGGAGTTCCTCCTCCCGAACGCCCTCGTCACCGAAGAGGCGAAGAAGGACGCAATCAGCGCAGCCAAGTAGAGCGACGACGTGAACAACGTCAGCGTCTGGCTATCGAACTTGCACTACTGGTTGGTGACCGTCTCCTGCTTCTGCTTCGTATAAACGGCCAGGGAAGAACTTCTCTAAGAAAGAATCCATGGCCGTCACCCCACCTGTTCCATAAAGAAACAGAAACGCAGAACAGTGAAGAACATAATCTTGATCATGATCGATGAAAGGTCAAATATCATATGAAGCAAAGATTACCAGAGATTCCGATATCGTATCCGAAGATAAGACCACCGGAGGAGGCCACAAGGCACGTAAAGAAGACGAACAGGGTCATCTTTCCCGCGAAGTCCTTGACTACACCTGCTACTGCAACTGCACCGCCCGCCATGGATCTAAATCTCTTCTTTCTTCTTCTACAATCACGAGAAGTTTTGAGGACGCAGAAGATGTATATATATATATATATATAGGAATTCTGAGTAAGGATAAGATGAAATAGGAAGAAAGAGTTTCTTTGCCGATGGCAACCTCTCTCTCTACAAAAGACAGTTATCTGAAAAGAAATAAATTAAAAATAAGATTTTAAATGAAAAGAAATATCAGCTGATAATAAATTTGAAGTCATGGTTGGGACTCAACGGTATCTTTTTCTGGACAACAAGTTTCAAAGTAGAGAAAGATAAATGGTATACGTAGTAGCTACATCAGACGTAAATACGTATCCAAACTCCACTTTCACCTCAAATCAGTTTAAGCCTATTTGGTGATCATTTTTGGAATATTAAAGGGCAAAATTATGTATAAATATATATACAAAATGAAAATAATTTTCATAGGTATTCTTCGTCTGACATGAATATTTAACATATCTTTGTTGGATGCCCACAGGAGTAGACATTATTAATACACCTTCTTATATGAAAGATAATATATTTTAACTTAATTTAGTAATCCAGAGTTAGTTAGCAGTGGTTGAATGTTTTAAATGAATCTACGTAAGAAAGGTTTTATTATTTATATTAATATTAGAGGTTTTAAAGAAATGCATGGTGACAGCCCTCTATACAAAAATACGGTGTAATAGTTTATATCTTAAACTTTCACAAAATTCCTTTTTTTATTTTATTTTCTTCAATAAAATCCAGATTTATGGCTACTCTTCTGAGAGAGGGATTGTAAAGTATCTTTTCGAGTATTCGAGGATTAGTGGTATTCATGTTTTATCGATGTATCTAATTGAATCGATTCAAAATTGATTAATCTGAAATTAGTTTGATTTGGTGAATCAATTCGATTTAACTAAACCGAAATAGAACATAATAAATTTATGAAATCGGCTCTTGTTATTTATGAAAATATGACATTGAAATTGGGTCAACATTCCATTTAATTAAACATTTTGAACCGGTTAAGGTTAATGTTGTAAATTCGATCGGCTCGTATTTTTTAAGTTAAAATTATTTCGATTGGGTCCGAATCGATTAATCTAACAAAAAAAAGCACTCCTCCATTTATAGTCTTTAAGATGGAGTTATCGATAAACCAACTTAATTTCAATTTGGTTGGATTTAAACACCCCTACTAAGAATAATCAAGATCCTAATGAATGATGATTATGTTAACTTAGAATGTAAAAAAACTATGTATTGCTCTGCTCATCAGACCACAAAATCCTCCTCAACTCAACAAACATAACTTGCCCTCATAGTCGAGACGTACAAAAAAATTTTGCATGGGAAATATTACAGTTTAGACTACGTCATGGAGGATAAGTCTTCTTTATTCAAGGCTCTACTAGCTAGATCTACATCATCCACCTCTATTACAAGCTCGTTATTCCTGCTGCTTTTCCAAGGATAAGTCCTTCGATCGCCGCAACTGCTTCGTTCGTCATTGCATTTGCATCCTGCGATTCCACAAACACACACACACACACACACACTCTCTCTCTCTCTCTCTCTCTCTCTCTCTCTCTCTCGCTATATATCTTAAAATGAAGCTAGCAGCACCCTCTTGTGAATCTTTATAAAAAACAATAATTAGAATTCCATGATCTATCATCATGTCATAGATCTTTGTAATATCAGCAATCTTTCGAAACACTGATTATGAGCCTTCCAAATCATAGGCCATAAGCAATGGTGGATCTTTTAAACACTCATTATTTGTTTATATGTTTGTTATGGTAGCCCTTATGTATTCATTAAGGGAACTAAGTCAATCAATGTTGTAGATTAAAAGCAGCTGAAATGGGCTTAAACGTATGATAACACGATTACATTGTCCATTATTGTTAAGGCTAGTCCCAGGAAATTTACTAAAGAATAATTTGACAACCCAAAAAAAGACAATAAAGCAGAAATAATAAAAGCAACAAAAACACCATATTTACATAGTTCGATCAATTGATATACATCTACGGACGAAGGAGGAGCAAATCACTACTATAAAAGATGGACTATTACAAATGCCTTAGGAAGATGTTCCTATGCTGTTTTGAAACTACTAAACAAGAAAAGCCTAAAGTAAACAATTAGGTTTTCTTATCGTACATCTGACTTCAAAACCCAAACCCTTATTTATAGTTTAAATAGGATATACTAAACTTGATTCTCCTGACAAAGAAATATCAATATAAATAATACTGACAATTACAAATACATGTGGGACTACGTGCAACTTGTCAAACTAACAATTACAAATAAATTCTGACAAACAAACATCGATATAATAATACTGAATGTGAAAGTAAGCCGGCTTCAAGTCGATACTAGTATCAAAAATGTATTGACAATCATCACTAACAAAAAACCTTTTGTATGATTCCCAGTCCTAATAACATACCACAAACATATATTAAAATAATACAATACTTTCATGAAAATGCTTCCAAAAAATCGACTGTAGTTTTCAGATCAATTTTGAGTCCATAGAGAAACCTTACCGAATACCTGTAGCATTAGTAAAACAGGCTTATGTTTAGCTTGCAAAGCATAAGCCATAGCATTTATAATCACTAATACTGAGACCACATCCTGCTTAGGTTCAATAATTATGCAATTTAATACCCACGTCTAGAGAACAATTCTAATTGGTTTCTCAATGCATTTTTGCTAACATTTTTAACACCCACATCATATTGAAGGCATGAACAGTGGAAGCTAACAAAGTTGAGTTTATTAGTGTAACTTCCTAGCTTTAGAAAAAAAAAAAAATCAGTCTATCTGTTTATTCTATTGCTAAGCTGTTCTTTGAATTCATCATTAGCACCAGCAGGCATCATATGTAGAGCAACTAAAGCACCAAGATATCTAAATGACCCTCTTTAATATTTAAAACGTTGTAGAGATCAAAAACCTTTTATCTCTAGAGGTGGCACAAGGGAAAAAGATTTTATATTTTCTCACATTTATCTTCTGATTCATGAGATTTTCAAATAGATTGAGGATTTTAGCAACAGTAGCACAATCTTTTGTTAGCTAGAAAGATATAGTGATCCGCATACACAAATGAGACATATGCTATTGGTTTCTAAATTTAAGAGGATTTAGACTTTCCATAGTAGTGACATTGTTGAGCATATATGATAAACATTATACTGCAATAATATATAAGGGAATAAAAGAAAGGGTAGAAATACATGATTTAATCTAGTTATTCATCTTACAAGGGAAATAGCGAGATTAAGAATATTATCAATGAAATTCTAAGATAATATATCATATGTCAAGTTTAATTAACACATAAGTATTTTGCCATGGGTTTTAATAACTAATGTATAATTTCTCAACAAATTATAATATTATCATAAATGTTACGTCCTGAAATGAAAGTAGATTGTTGTTGGCATAAAAGATGCTTTAATTCTATTAGCTAATAATTTAGTTAACATTTTGTAATTTATATTGTACGGAGGATATCACATTCAAGGAAAAAAAATAAGGTGAGTTTTGGTTAAATGTATTTTCATGAAAGAACTAAACGTATGATTACGAATAATATTCCAGTATGACTTTTAAAACACAATAGTATATCCATTAGGTCCAGAACTCTTACCAATACCTAAAGACCTAACAATTTCCTAGATCTCATTTTTAGATAAAAGGTCACACTAATATAAGACATATTGTCCCACCAAATAGATCCTCATATCTCATCTTCAGATGAAAGGTCTACACACACATTAAGATCCTTCCTAAAGCTAATATGAGAAATATTATCCCACCAAATCTCATTCAAATTATAAGTGAAATTTTTAGTCCATAAACATTTGAAATGATCAACAAAGGTGGAGACAATGAGTTGAGGAGGAGAACTTTGAATGTTTTCTATCACAATCTCTCTAATTAAGTTATGTCTCATTCTCTTGGTGATCATAGTATGGTAATAATTGAAGGTTTTTTTTAGCACCATCATTGAGTCATTTAGTTTTGGCTTGAACACATCATTTTAAATTAATTAAATTTAGAAAGATTTGAAATTCATTCCTAAGGCAGGTCAAATAATCTTTCTTATCAAAAGTTATAGAGAAGACATAACTTTGGTTTCAGGATCTTGGATTAAGGACTTAACTTTAGAGAAGTGGACATCAAGTTTCCCTAGGCAACACCAATTCAACTCGGAGAGGGCACCACTACCTAGATTTTTCAGGTTAGTAGATAAGTCATTCATGGTTGAGTTATCAATGTAAGTGTCATCTAATGATGTAGTGCAAGTTCTCACACATAGTAATGCACCTATCATATCAATGAAAGTATAAATAATATACATATATTATCATCATTTAAAGATTTTTTTAATAATATTTATGCTTAAGAAATATGATATATGACATATGCTCATGTTATCGATTTTAAAGTTGAATTACATGATTTCAAACATGTTATGCACAAAATTCCTCCAAATACTAATGGAAGCATACATAATTATTAGTACATTTTGCAATGAAAATGTATGATCCTTTAGCTTAATAAGTCTAAATGTATGATCCTTTAGCATAATAATAAACATATACGTGGTGTTTAAAAAAGATATTTATATTATATTAAATCTTAAGTGATTCTTAAGACTTGAATGAGTTTTATCATCTTTAAAGTAGAAAGTTTAAATTTTGAATATCATAGTAGAGAATAATAAGTTACTTAAGTATAGATGAAACAATATGTTATACTAAAATTATTAAGAATCATAAGTGAGATTGAGCAATGAATTTAGATTTATGTCATTCTTGTCAAACCAAATTATGCTCAAATTGGATTATTTTAACACTAGAATTATGTTATGAAAAGAAAAAACTTGAGATGAGGCTCAATGCTATTGAACCCATGACCACTTGGCAACCTCCTTAAGCAACTTCAAAGCAAACACCTCTTTAGTTTAGCCTTGGCTTCCTCATCCACTTGATAACTTATGAAACCTATCCCTCCTGCATCAACATATCTCTAAGCTTCTTTGAAACTAAAAAGACCCCAACTCTAAAGAAAGATTAAGGTAAGAAAAACAAACTCTTCCCTCTAGCTTTACCCAAGTTTCATTTCACAAATGATAGGTTGATAATTTTGAATGCTTTTGAGTAATATAGGCTTTAAATTAATATATAATTTTTGGATATATTTTGTATGAATTTTTTATGGTTCTAAGGTCCCAATATGACTTTAATTTGGGATTAGTATATAAAGTTATCGGTGTCGCAATCTTAAGTGCTTAGAATCTCTTATTTTCTATAAAAGAGTTCTATTCAAGCTGAATTAATTTCCTTAGGGATATAATTGCATCATGTACTTTTTGATATATTTTAAAAAACTTTTTTAAAGTTTTATGATTTGGAATTGGGTGAATATCACTTCTCTGCACTTAAGATATGAGGATTATAAGTTTATAAAGTTTCAACCTAGTTTCAGCATAACATAATATATTATATTAGTTGAAATGGGAGGATATTTTATCTCCTACTAGTTCTATTTTAAGTTAAAAATTGATGTATGTTTCGTTTTGTCTCTTGTATTCCTATAAAATTTATTATGATCTAAGATGGTTTAGTCAATATTTACAGTAAAACTAAATTAGTTTACTAAACCGTATAATTGGTTGATCGATAACAATTATGTCATGGATTATAAGTTGAATTATTAGTAAATTAATGATAAAACTTAAATGAATTTATAGGCTATGTATAGCCTAATTCAGAAAGGATTCTACTAAATTTTTGCTACAAATTATTGTTTACATTAAGAATTATAAGTGAATTAATATATTATGTTTTTAATTTGGATGACACTATATTCTAATTTGATATATTTTTAATAATATGATTGTCACGAGCTTAATGCATGTTTGAAAGTATGTTTTAAATGAGATAATTGCCATGAAAGTATGTTAATATATGGATTGCATAAAGAAGAAACGCATATGAATTGAATTAAAATTGATTGACATGCATGAATACATGTTATAACGTATGGTATAAGATTGTACGTATATATTATTACGCACGATATAGTAGTACATGAATATGATATAACGTGTGATACATATATATGTTATGATGTACGATATAAAAATATGCATATATATTATAACATATAATGTGAGAGTGCATATATAACCCTACGATAGTTTAGATAAAGTTTTTAAATAAAAATTATAAATTAAGTCTCTAAAAGCATTAGACCAAAGACAAAACATGGAAGATATCTCAAATCAATGGGATATGAAATAAATTTCATAGTCTAAGAACAGTGGATTTCATAATAGTCAACAAGGAGGCAAGGAGATAAACGATCAACCAAATAGAAATACCATAGGTTCCTCCACTTTTCGAGTTTTTTTCCCATCAAAAGTGATATAACCTACTGTTGAATCTTTGTATTTATAAAAAACAATAGAGGAGAGATACATCCCGAAAAATTTCTTTTTCCTGATATAATTTGTACTTGGAAATGATTCCCCATAGCACGACGAAGAGGAGAGGAGCAATGGTTGTCGGACGCTTGGCTAGTCATGTAGGAGAAAGCTCAAAGGCCTAAGGGGAATAGGCATTGGAGTTATCTGCATCACCTTCGCTTGGTTTCAAAAGGTCGATATCTAATGGAACTATACTTCTTTATAATAATAAATATTAATAATTTTAACATATAATAATAATTATATTCTTAAATTATCTTTTTGACTTTTCTGAAATCATATTACCTCCAACGAATCTCAAACTTATACATTCCAACATATGAGGCACTGACACCTTACGGATACAATAGTAAGTAAATCTTAAAAAAAAAAAAAAGTAAAAAGACAACATGGCACAAACGACATAGCAATAAGAAAGGGATATATATCTTAATCTATAATTATTTCATGATAAATTAAGTAATTTATTTATAATATGACAAAATGTCATTCAATTCTGATGACAAGTTTACAATAGATCAGTGAAAATTATCATTTAAAAAAACGATGGTAGAGATCCGAGAAACAAAGAGTCATAATTAAAATCCCTCTATTGATACAATCTAAAGGTCAAAATCTGGTAAAAGAATCTAAGCTCTCACAATTAATTCCATCTCAAGTCAGTTGACTGGCAATAAGAAGCCAACAATATCTTTAGACTTCTGAAGTGCGGCTTTCCATTTGAGAACTACTCCAGCCAGAAAGTGTTTTCATGGAACTCTGACCTGAGGATGTCTCTGAGAAGATGCATATGCATTTGGTGTTCTGGTCATCTGCAAGAACTTGGAGTGCCCTCGGAATGGGAGCCACTTCAACTTCGAGTGCACCCTCCAGAATCTGAACAACCTGTGCCATTGATGGCCTGTGAGCTTCATCATCCTGAATGCACCAGCAAGCTACTTTGCATGCTCTCTCAAGCTCTCTCAAGTCGGCATTTGCATTAAGCCTTGGATCCAACAAGCTAAGAACATTGCCTTCGATGACTTCTCTGGCTGCCAACACAGGGAAGTAGGGACTGTCTTCCCCTGGCTGTTCCCTGTTTCTTCTACCAGATACCAGTTCTAAGAGTGTCATTCCGTAGCTGTAGGTATCAGCTTTGGGGGTGATGGCCTCGCCGGAGATCCATTCCGGAGCAAGATAGCCTACGGTTCCTCTCATTGTCGTCAGAACTTTGCTGAAGTCTCTGCCCACAAGCTTGGCCAGGCCGAAGTCGGCCAGCTTTGGATGGAAGGATTCGTCCAAGAGTATGTTCTCTGGCTTTACATCGCAATGTATGATGCAGTCCCTGCATTGCTCATGGAGATAAGCCAGTCCTCGAGCAGTTCCGATGGCGATGTTGTACCTCGTGTTCCAGTCGATCGCCGGAGAACCTCTCCGGAAGAGATGTGCGTTTAGGGAACCCTTCGTCATGTAATCGTAGACCAGCAACCTATTGTTACCTTCGGAGCAGAATCCACGAAGTCGAACCAGGTTGACATGCTGAATCATTCCAAGAGTGCTCACCTCGCTTCGGAATTGCTTCTCTCCCTGACGGTGAAGGCCTCTGAGCTTCTTCACAGCTATGGAAGTGGAATCAGGGAGCGTCCCTTTGTACACTGAACCAAAGCCTCCCCCGCCCAATCTCTCCGAGAAGTTCCGGGTCATTCGTTGCAGGTCACCGTACCTGAAGACCACCAGATTCCCCTCTGCTTCTTCATTAGATCCATGTCTTCTTCTCCGACGACGCACCAGGAAGATCGCCAAGGCAAAAGCCAATAGAGCCAAAACGTTGGCAACGCCGACCACCACAAACTTGAGAGCTGTTCTTTTCTTGATTCTGGGTTGTCTCGGCAGCTCGGAAGCAGCTAAACGAACATACAGTGTTTCTCCGACGTATCCATCCGACGGCTCTTGGAGATTCAGCAAACCACCGTACCAGACCGAACACCCACCATTATAGTAGTAGAAAGCAGTACATGAACAGTTATCCAAGCAAAACAGCTCACACTCCTCAGCACTGGCAGCCGCCGTCGCGTGGGGATCATCGGGCAATCGGGTGCTCGAGACAGCCAAGAACCAGTCCTTGGTCCCATCAGCCGAGCCATAGTTGCCGCACTGCAACGGGGTGTTTCTTGCACAACCCTGGCTTCGATCGCCCAATTTCCAGTCACCGGGAGACTTCTCGCCGAACCCTTCAACGCAGTTGCAGAACGGCAAGCCATTCTCGTTGCAGCTGCCGAAAGGCCCACAGACAGCGAAGACATCGCACTGCTGCTTGGGCAGAGACAAGAACTGGATCCAGTCCTGGACTGCTTCCACCCAAGCAAGCTGCTTGAGCTGGCCGGAGACATCTATTACAGTTCTGGTAATCATATCACCCCTGAGTTGGTAGACGAAGTAGTTCGTGGTGGAGTTGGAGAAGAACTCGACAGAAACGTTGACGACGGTCGGGTTCTCGCGGTAGGCCGTCATCTCCGGGATCGAGCTAAAGAAGTGGCCGTTCCAAGGCCCTGTGCTCCAGTACTGCTCAGACATGTTCCAAAGCAAAATGACTTGGCGTATACCGGTGGGATCCAACTCCAAGGAGAAGAGTCCAGCAGCAGGATCATCGGAGTTCCTCCATGAAGTGAGGACGTGGCCCTTCCGGGTCACCTTGTTCAGAACAAACTCTGCCCCAGGGAGCCATGTATCGGTCGGGTGATCAAAGCTCTGCCACAGGAGCTTGGATGGATCCGACCGGTCTCTCAAAACCAGGTTTCCAGAGTCCAAGATCTCAGCAACCGTGGAGTTGGAGGCCAGGGAGGTGATGTTAGTGGACCAGAGTACCTGTGTACGAGACTGGCTGAGGAGGACTAAGTTGCCATCATCGGAGATCTTGAGCTGCGCTGCAGCCGGGTCAGGTATGGGAGTGTCTCTGTTTGCCACCCAGATGGAAGTAAGCTTTGGTACCTTGTTGAACCAGATGCCGATGTA